>NC_090931.1:1287171774-1287474804 GCF_040938575.1 Ambystoma mexicanum | reverse complement strand
CGGGGTCCCTTTGTGACAGGACCGCTCCCATTGCCAGACTGGAAGCATCCATTTCGACCATGTACAGTAGATCTGGACGAGGGTGTTTCAGGATCAGGGCTGAGATGAATCTTTGTTTTAGCTCCCGGAAGGCTTTCTCAGCCTCTTCAGACCATTGAAAACACTTGTTTTCGCGCAGCAGATTGGTGATGGGATGCACTAGATGCGAAAATCCAGGAATGAAACGACGATAGAAGTTTGCAAATCCTAACATACTTTGAACGCCTTTAATCGAGGTTGGTGATGGCCAGTTGAGAATGGCATCAACTTTTCGTGAGTCCATGCACACACCATGAGGGGTTAGGATAAATCCAAGGGACTCGACCTCTGTAACATGGAAAAAACATTTTTCCAGATTTGCAAATAGTTTGTGTTGTCGAAGTTTGTCCAAAACTGCTCAGACATGTTTTACGTGTTCTTGCTCTGAACGGGAGTATACCAGAATGTCGTTGATGTAAACTACGACGCACACATCAATCATTTCTCGCAAAACATTGTTCATGAAATACTGGAACGCCGCAGGGACGTTGCAAAGGCCAAAAGGCATCACCTGATATTCAAATAGCCCGTATTTGGTGCAGAAAGCGGTCTTCCATTCGTCCCCTTTTCTGATCCGCATCAGGTGGTATGCTCTGCGGAGATCTAACTTGGTGTAAATTCGGGCATCTTTAACTTGATCCAATAGGTCAGGAATCAGAGGCAACGGGTAACAGTTTTTAACAGTAACCTGATTCAATGCGCGGTAGTCGATGCAAGTCCTAAGGTCACCTTCCTTTTTAGGCACGAAGAATAAGGGTGATGCCACCGGGGTCTTGGATGGGCGAATGAAACCGTTAGCAAGGTACTGGTCTAGATATTTTCTCAAATGCAGGTTCTCGGGTTCTGTGAGTGCATAGATTCGACCGCACAGAATCTGTGCTCCTGGTACGAGGTTGATCTGGCAGTCATACGACCTATGAGGGGGCAATGTGTTGGCTTGATCCTTTTGGAATACATCCTGATAGTCTTGATATACCAGCGGTAGAGAGTTGGTTGGTTTCATGATCGTTGTCGCTCCAGTGACCAAAGGTCCTTTAGTCGGATAACAAGTTTGAGCACAGTTGACTGAGAAGGTCAGCCTTTTGGCACACCAGTCTATGCAAGGATTGTGTGATTCTAACCATGGCATTCCCAGAATTATGTGAAATTGTGGAGCCTTGATTATATCAAACACTATGGTTTCCCGATGGCTGTCTTGGCGCAAGAGAGTCATCTCTGTCGTAGAGTGCGTTACTGGACCTGAAGCAATTTCAGTTCCGTCGACTGTGGTGACTAAGTCTGTTGTTGCCTTTTCGCAAAAGGAAAGGTTCATCCTCAAAGCCAATTCTTGATCCATATAATTTCCGATGGCTCCACTGTCAATGTATGCTCCGACTGCATGCATTCGAGGTGGTTGTCGGTGGTTTATAAGGACCATAGGCAAAACTAGGTGCGAGGTCTGGGAGTCCTTCTTTTCGCTCGGCAAGCAGACCTCTATGCCTGCCGGGCGGAGAACTTTTCCGGTTCAGACTCTGTTTCAACCTTACCAGCGACTCCTACTGCCTTTTTAGGTGGCTTCACTGGGCACTCTCGAAGGAAATGGCTGGTCGACCCGCAATACAAACACAGCTGTTGTTGTCTTCTCCTATCCATTTCAGCCTTGGACAACGGCCCTCGCACACCTCCGATTTGCATGGGTTCTGACACATCGGTGGTCTTGGAGGCGTTTTCCTTTGGGCGTAAAAATACTCTAGAATCGATTCTACCTCGATCTGCCTTACGGTTCTGCAGTCTGTGATCAAGCTGGACCACTAAGTCTATGTACTCAGCACAGTCTCTGGGCAGGTTAACCACTTGAGCTAAAACGTCCTTTAACTCCCCTCTCAGACCGCGGTAAAATAGCGTTGTTCTTTTGTCATCAGGCCAATCAGTTTCCACAACCAGTCTGTTGAAGTTTGCAATGTATGTTAGCAGATCCTGGTTGCCTTGACGCAAAGAAAAAAGCTCATTGTCCATTGCTTTACTTTGGCAGCGTCGGGCAAACAGCTTCTCCATATCCAATTGGAATCTTTGGAAGTCTCGCAAGATGGGGTCATCCCGACTGACCAGCGGCACCGACCAGTCAGCAGCACTGCCACTGAGATATGAAAGTACAAAAGCCACTTTGGACTGGTTGTTTGGAAAAGCCCCTGGCCTGCATAGGAAATGCAGACGGCATTGATTCATAAACACTGCATACCTTTTTGAATCCCCAGCGAATCGTTCAGGAGGTGCCAAGGGTACAGCTCCTGGAAGGACCACCTGAACTGGAATGTTTGATTCGGTGGGTACCCTTGACCCCACCCCAGGTAGCGGCGCTTGCCCCGCCTGTGTCTGGAGCAACTGTCTGGCGAGATCGGCGGTGCGCTCCTTGGCTACAATCAGTTCTCTTCGTAAGGCATTCGTTTCCTGTTTAGCCGAATGTACCTCAGCCCTGAGTTCCCCCAAAAGCTGAGCTAGCTGATCCATTTCCAAGGTTTCCATGGAGCCCAGCTATAGAATTTGTGTAAGGCTTTGTGTTCTGTCATGCTCACCTGGTCTCCACGGGGGCGTGCTCGTGTTCGAAGGAGGATGTCTGCACTGGTGTTGCTCTGCTTAACTGAGGGTGCTATCTCGCGTCTTCCCTTTGTTCTTGCCTCAGGAGATGTTCGTCTTGGTTTTTTAATGGGCGAGCTCTCTGTCCTGCACACTCTGGCAGGGGCGCGGTTTCAAAGTCTATCCAGGATCTAGTTACTTCACTGATCCGTTGGAGATTGCTGAAGTGGAAAGGCCGGAGTAAGCAGGTAAGTCTATATTCCAATAACTCCTTGAAATAGCTGCCTTCCGTCTTTCTGCCTGAGATATCTAATGTTCGTTCTTGTCTTTCAGGTGCGGCTTTAAGCGGCTTTCGGATGATGGATGGCTCTCCTGATGATGATGAGCAGGATTCCAGCTGGTAAGTATAGCGCTGTGCGGGGCGCGCTAATTGTTCGCTGTATTTAGCTTTCCTTGCTGTGTGCGACTAACCTGCTTTGTCTGTTCTGTTCGGCAGGTGCGGCGCAGTTCCAGGAAGATGATGGAAGACCTGCTCAATGGGTTGAGTTGAGGCGCGATGCTGGAATGATGAAGAACTGCTCGATGGAGTTTCTAGAGGTGGCCGATTTCAGGTGAGTAGCTACCCGAGAGGGTACCTTCATTTCTGCTCTTCTACAGATGTGGCGGTTCGTGGGTAAGCAGAAGGCAAGATCAGGATGTTCTGCAGGTAAGGCCTCCAACGCGTTTCTAACTCCTGTTCTTCTCTTTTCTCAGGTGCCGATGGAAAGAAGACTCGGGACGGGCGTGGCAGAAGGGAAGCAAGAGCTGAGCAGACACGGTGAGCGTTACGCTGCAGGAGTGCAGAATGACGCGAAGCGTGTTCAGTTTGCAGGGTGCGGTTTAAATAGCCTTGCAAGTAGTCCCAGGAAAATAGTCGCCCTTAACCGTATCCTGTCTCCAGGTAAAGTAGTCCCAAGCCACGCCCTGTACTGAATGGCTCAGCCTCTCAGAGCCAAGTATATGGCCCATGTATTTAGCACCTACCATGAGCCTGGCGCCAGTGTCGCCAGGACTGCAGGTGAGCCTAGCTGGGGCCTGAGAAGTCCCCAAGGGAGCCAAAGTCCGGGATGGGCTCACCAGTTTCGGGGTTTTGGGAGCATGCACCATGACAGCGCCATTACATTATTGTTGCTGCCTTTACCCTCGTCCGAGATCCTGTTGAGGTCTTCTTCCATGGGGGAAGGACTTGTGAAGGCTGCTACCCTTTCTCTTCTTGGAGTCAGACTACTTGCGGCAGCGGCTACACGCCTGCCCCGGACGACTACAGGGTGTTGTGCCCCCAGAAACCCACAAGCAGACCTTGGGACTAGCATATTGTTACTTTGGCACACTGAGAAGCTGTGTCCTCCAGTGCTGTCGTGGCTCCCTTTTTTCTTGTTCGGATCCTGACAAACATGACTAAGGGGAACAGGAAGAACAGGAAGGGCCCAATGGACTCCTACACTAGAGAGGCCACAGTAATCCATATGGCAACAGGTGAGACTTGAGGGGTGCTCCCCTCCCGCAGCCAATATGGATACCTACATGACAATAATGCAAGCTAGGTTCGCATCAGTAAACTCTAAACTTGATGATCTAGTATCCAACATCAACTCCTTGCATACTAAACTGGTTAAGAAGGATGGCCAGATCACGTCGGTGGAAAAGCGGGTCGGCGACCTGGAGGACATGGTGGGGGCGCATGGCCAAGATCTTCAGACCTTTAAGAAGGAGCTCCTAGCGGTATGCACAAAATAAAGAACTAGAATCTCGATCCCGCCAGAATAATATCAGAATTGTGGGGATCCCTGAAAAGGCAATCCATCTTGGTCGAGAGGGCACACCGTTGGCTGGTGCCGCTCCCATAGCCTGGGGCACCACCTCGTACGATTATTAATAGGCTCATAAACTATTGTGACTGGGAGAATGTCCTGAAGCAGCGAAAGAGAAAGGAACACTTCAGTATGAGTTGGCAAAAGTGCACATTTATCTGTCCAGGTCCAGGTGGCCAAAAGAACATTTGACCATGTGAAGCGCCCCCTACGAGACAGAGATATAGTACACCATGATGTTCTCGGCCAGGTTGGGCATACAGCACGCAGGAACAGCGCATTTCTTTGAGTCTCCGGAGGAAGCCACGGCATACATTGAACGGTCCGTACTGGCTGGCCGGAGTGCTTAGGCTGAGGATGCTGAGGCTGGACGGAAGGACCATGCTGTGTCAACGGCACAGCCAGCATCTGGTGACTGAATTTGGGTTTGTTATGCCTGGCGCTATTTCTCACTGCTCCATGTTGTGTAACGCTCACCTGATTCCCACGGAGGCGCAGGTCTGGCTTCGAGTGCTGGTGCTTCTTCAATGATGAAGCGCAGGACCCTGAAGATGGACAGGAAGGGCCCCTCTACTCTGGCTTCTCTGGCTTGCAGGAATATTCCCCTGTGCGTGAAAAGGGAGTATTACCTACTGACTGAGTTATGCTCAAGCCTCCCACTCTCCTCCAGCCCTCCACGATACCCTTCCACGATTCCCCGTGAAGTCTCACCTTAGGGTCAAGAAGGATGAGCTCTCCATCCTGCTTCTGATGCAGGGGCGCGTTGAAACCCAGTTACTTCACTGGATTGATGGGAGTTCAGGTAAGCTTGACTATTCAGGTAAGGCGCTGTAAAAGTTCTGCTGCAAGTTCTAAAGTCCAAGCTTAAAAATAATGTTCATTGTCTTGTTGCAGAATGCCGGAGATATGGCGCCGACCCGAAGTGAAACGTGCAGTTCCAGTAAATGACAGGTAAGTTCCGGATGAGCGCTCGGGTAATGTCTTTGCATTCGCTCATTCAATGTCTTTGTCTTTTTTCCCCATAGGGGCCGGGGCCCGGAAAATGCCTGAAAGCGCCAAGACCCAAAATGAAATGGGAATGACCCAACAGAAGTCTTAGAAGGAAACTGAGCTTTTCCTATTCCTTTCCTTCTCTCACCTTGTTCTTGTCTTTTTCTCTCTAGGCTCTGGGAAGTGGCTGTGGATCCGGATGATCGCTGCTGAAGATGGAGGAGTCCAGGATAGGTGAGTGAAATGCAGCGCTGCAGCGATAGTAGCGAAATGCTTTTAAAATTATGTCTTCCTTTTCACGATCGTCGGTGTGATGTCTCCGTGGTGCTGATTTAGCAGGTAAGGTCTTTTGTCTCCCTTTGCAGGTGACCCAGGATACTGACAGGCGTGGCTGAGGTCCAGATGCAGGAGCTGACACGGTGAGCGTCCAGCTGCGAGGAGCAGAACAACGCGAAGCGTGAGTTGCTGATCGGGTGTGGTTTAAATAGCTTTGGAAGAAGTTCCCAGTGTGTATCCTTCCACCGATCAGGTATGTATCCTTCCCCGACCACACCCGGGTGGAAAGTAGTCCCACAGGTAAAGTAGTTCCATTCAGGCCTCAAGAGGGCCTGGATGTAGCAGCATGGTCTGCATCAGGTAAGTGCACATTAAAACACTTGAACACATGTCTAGCTTTATGAGCCTGGCGCCTAAGGCGCCAGGACAGGGGTCCAACATGAGCCTGGCGCCTAAGGCGCCAGGACTGCGTCCAAAGGGCCCCAGCTTGGGCCCGCTGGCACTCCCCCTGGGGGAAATGATGCCTGCCTCTGGGGTTGCTGGGTCGGACCTGGCTCCTTGGAGGTAGGCATCATGACAGTACCCCCCCTCAAGGCCCCTCCCAAGGTTCTTTCCTCCGGGGGTTTTGGCTTGTTTGGAAATCTCCAGTGAAACCTTTGTACTAATCGAGGTGCGTGGACATGGTTACTAGGCTCCCACGATCTCTCCTGAGGTCCATATCCCTTCCAGTCAACAAGATAGAAGAGTTTTGACTTTACCACCTTGGAGTCTAAAATGTCTTTAACTTCGAATTATAATTCCCCTTCAATTTGAACTGGATCTGGAGGCTTGGACAATCGGGTTCCTGGTTGTACTGGCTTCAAAAGTGACGCATGAAAAACTGGATGAATACGCATGTTGGACGGTAGATCCAGTTTAAAGGCCACTGGGTTGATTATAGCCTTGATGGGGTAAGGTCCTATGAATCTGGGATTGAAGGTTCGCGGGCCCTTGAGGGGTAAATGTTTTAAATGTTTAGTTGCTAGCCATACCTGGTCTCCTACTTGGTAATGAGGAGTTTTACTTCGGTGCAAATCAGCGTTTTCTTTATACTTTTTCTTGGCTTGCTGTAAATGACTTGCAGCTTCTTTGAAGGCTCCGGTTATTGTGGAATGCAGATAATTTACTGCGGGCATTTCCAGGGTCAGAGGTGGATCTAGGTCAGAGGTCCGAGGATGGTGACCATACAAAGTATAAAAAGGGGTTTGTCCGGTTCCAGAATGCACTGAGTTGTTGTATGCATATTCTGAGATCCAAAGAATGTCTTTCCAATTCAACTCAGATTGATGTAACATGCACCGAAGATATTGCTCGAGAGTCTGATTGGTTCTCTCGGTTTGTCCGTCGGTCTGGGGGTGGTGGCTGGTGGATAACCGCACATCTATTTGTGCTAATCGGCAACACTTCTTCCAAAAATGGGAGATAAATTGACTTCCACGCCAGGACAGGGGTCCAACAACGATCCGAGACTAATACGGAAGGGAAACCATGTATGCGAACTATATTCTCCAGGAATTCCTTGGCCAAGGTGGAAGCTGAAGGCAAACCTTTTAAAGGGATAAAGTGGGCCATTTTGGAGAATAGGTCCACAATTACAAGGATTGTGTTGTAACCAGCACAAGGAGGCAGGTCGGTTATAAAGTCCATTGACAGGGTGTGCCATGGTGCCGGTGGAATATCCAAGGGTTGAAGTAGGCCGGCTGGCCTTTTCTTTTGAGCTTTGTTTTGGGCGCAAATTCCGCAAGACAGAACAAAAGACTTTATGTCTTTTCTCCAAGAAGGCCACCAGAAGTGGCGTTTGATTTTTTCCTCCGTTTTAGCGATACCAGGGTGTCCTTCCATTAAAGATTCATGATGATGGGCAATAACAAGTTCTTGCAATTCTTTACTTGGCAGAAACAACCGCTCCTGGAAGTAGGGTAAGTCATCCTTAACGGTGTAATGAGGTCCCTTTTGACTCCATTCCAGTAAGGTTGAAGAGTCTAGAAGTTGTTTCACTTGCGTTTGGATGTCCTCAATAGTTTGCAATGAAGTTAAGCCTAAGATTCTTTGCTCAGGTATGATGGGCACAGGTTCTAAGCTCGAATTAGGTTCTTCCATGCCAATCCGGGATAAGGCGTCCGCTTTTCCATTCTTGCAGCCAGGACGATAGGTAATTACAAAATCAAATTCCGCGAAGAATAGAGCCCATCGGAGTTGTCGTGAAGATTGAGCTTTGGCCGTCTTTAAATACTGTAAGTTTCTGTGGTCGGTAATTACAGTGATGGTGTGTCTTGCCCCGAGAAGGTAGTGACGCCAAGCCTTGAAAGCAGATTTGATGGCCAGTAACTCTTTATCGGTAATTGCGTAATTGATTTCAGGAGGAGAACATTTTCTGGACCAAAAGGCCACTGGGTGTAGTTGGTTAGTTTTTGGGTCTCTTTGCGACAGAACAGCTCCCATGGCCGAACTGGATGCATCGGTTTCCACAATGTACGGGAGATCTGGGTGCGGGTGCTTCAATACAGGTGCAGAGGTGAATTTGGTTTTCAGGTCCTGAAAGGCTTGTTCGGCCTCAAGAGTCCATTCGAAGCATTTGTTTTTCTTTAGGAGAGCTGTGATGGGTTGGACTGTTCGGGAAAATTCCGGGATGAATCTTCGATAGAAATTGGCAAAGCCGAGCATGCTCTGAACTCCCTTCACCGAACTAGGAGATGGCCATTTGAGGATGGCGTCCACCTTTCGCGAGTCCATTCGGACTCCTTGAGGTGTCAGGATGAATCCGAGAAACTCAACTTCAGTGGTATGAAAAACGCATTTTTCGAGTTTTGCAAATAGTCTGTGCTGGCGCAATTTCTCAAGAACTGCCCTAACATGTTTTCTGTGATCCGATTTTGAAGAAGAGTACACCAGGATGTCGTCAATGTAAACAATGACACAGACATCGATAAGTTCCCGAAGAACATCATTCATAAAGTACTGAAAGGCGGCAGGTGCATTGCACAAACCGAAGGGCATCACCTGATATTCGAAGAGCCCAAACTTGGTGCGGAATACAGTCTTCCATTCGTCGCCTTCTTTTATACGCACCAGGTGATAAGCTCCTCGGAGATCTAACTTGGTGTACACACAAGCGTCTTTCACCTGGTCGATAAGCTCAGGGATCAAGGGCAGAGGATAACGATTCTTAACCGTTATTAGATTTAGGGCGCGATAGTCTATACACGTTCTAAGGTCGCCCTCTTTTTTCGGCACGAAGAACAGAGCTGAAGAGACAGGAGACTTGGACGGGCGCATAAAACCATTGGCTAGGTACCGATCTAAATACTGACGCAAATGCGGGTTCTCAGGTTCCGTAAGAGCATAAATCCTACTACAAGGTAGTTGAGCATTGGGTACCAGATCGATTTGGCAATCATAAGACCGATGGGGAGGTAACGTGTTAGCCTGTTCTTTCTGAAAAACGTTTTGGAATTCTTGGTATTCTGACGGTAACTGTACAGGGGTGGAAGTTGCTGAGGCTAGACCCATAGCTGGATTTCTTGGATAACAAGTTGGTTCACAATCAGGAAAACTTATCTTCTTTGCTCGCCAGTTAATTCTGGGATTATGTGTTTCTAACCAAGGAATTCCAAGAATTACTTGAAATTGTGGGGCCTTGATCACATCAAACACGATTGCTTCCCGATGACCGTCCTGACCCACCAGTGTCACTTCAACAGTGGAATGCGTTACAGGCCCTAAGGCTATTTCGGTTCCATCTACTGTAGTAATGACATCTTGGGTTACTTTCGGGCGGAGAGGAAGCTTAATCCTGGAAGCCAATTCACGGTCTATGTAATTTCCAATAGCTCCACTGTCGATGTATGCTTTTATAGCATGCAACTGCTGAGGCTGTTTTGGGTCCACGAGGACCATTGGCATGACAAAATGCGAGGTCAAAGAGTTTGTTTTCAAGCTCGGCAAGCGGACCCCTATGCTTGTCGGGCTAGGTCGTTTCCCGAATCAGGTGTCAATAGTTCGTTATCAGTAGCTCCAACCACCTTCTTAGGTGGTTTAACCGGACAATTTCGAAGAAAGTGACCGGAAGTCCCGCAATACAGACAAAGTTGCATTTGCCGCCTTCTCTCTCGTTCTTTCTGCGTTAATGGTCCTTTAACACCACCGATTTGCATAGGTTCGGATACGTCGGTAATGTTGGAGTTAGCGTGGGTTTTGATCGGTATTCAGGTTTCGTGCTTGAACCGATCTGCTTTTCTGTTTTGAAGCCTGTGATCAAGTTGAACCACCAAGTAAATGTAGTCTGCGCAGACCTGGGGTGGGTTTACTATCTGAGCTAGAACATCCTTAAGCTCTCCGCGCAGGCCTCGATGAAACAATGTGATCCTTTTGTTTTCTGGCCATCCAGTTTCCACAACCAGTCTGTTAAAGGTGGTAATGTAGGGCAGAAGATCCTGATTACCTTGTCGTAAGGATCGCAGTTCGTTATCAAGGGCCTGTCCTTGAGAGTGTCGAGCGAACAATCTTTCCATGCTGGCCGGGAAGCCCTGAAAATTCTGGAGAATGGGATCATCCCGATTTACCAATGGAATAGACCAATCAGCAGCACTGCCACTGAGGTAAGATAGTATAAAGGCTACCTTGGTCTGGTCGTTAGGGAAGGCTCCGGGTCTGCATAGAAAGTGTAAACGACATTGGTTCATAAAGACGGCATATTTCTTGGGATCCCCCGCAAAACGTTCAGGCAGGGCCAAAGGCATGTGTCCAGGTAGATCGATTTGTACCGGGTTATTCAAACCCATTGATGTGGAAATGTCTCCGGAATTAGGTAAAGGAGTGTGCCCTGCCTGGGCCTGTAATAACCTTTTGGCTAGGTCATCTGTTCTTTCCTTGGATAGGATCAGTTCTCTTTTGAGAGCGTTAGTCTCCTGGCGGGCTGAGTGCACCTCTGCCCGCAATTCCCCCAAAAGCTGGGCCAGCTGGTCAGTCTCGGAAGTCTCCATAGCGCCCGGGTGGGAAATTGTGGGTAGGCTTCGCGTTCTGTAACGCTCACCTGATTCCCACGGAGGCGCAGGTCTGGCTTTGAGTGCTGGTGCTTCTTCAATGGTGAAGCGCAGGACCCTGAAGATGGACAGGAAGAGCCCCTCTACTCTGGCTTCTCTGGCTTGCAGGAATATTCCCCTGTGCGTGAAAAGGGAGTATTACCTACTGACTGAGTTATGCTCAAGCCTCCCACTCTCCTCCAGCCCTCCACGATTCCCCGTGAAGTCTCACCTTAGGGTCAAGAAGGATGAGCTCTCCATCCTGCTTCTGATGCAGGGGCGCGTTGAAACCCAGTTACTTCACTGGCTTGAGGATTGATGGGAGTTCAGGTAAGCTTGACTATTCAGGTAAGGTGCTGTAAAAGTTCTGCTGCAAGTTCTAAAGTCCAAGCTTAAAAATAATGTTCATTGTCTTGTTGCAGAATGCCGGAGATATGGCGCCGACCCGAAGTGAAACGTGCAGTTCCAGTAAATCACAGGTAAGTTCCGGATGAGCGCTCGGGTAATGTCTTTGCATTCGCTCATTCAATGTCTTTGTCTTTTTTCCCCATAGGGGCCGGGGTCCGGAAAATGCCTGGAAGCGCCAAGACCCGAAATGAAATGGGAATGACCCAACAGAAGTCTTAGAAGGAAACTGAGCTTTTCCTATTCCTTTCCTTCTCTCACCTTGTTCTTGTCTTTTTCTCTCTAGGCTCTGGGAAGTGGCTGTGGATCCGGATGATCGCTGCTGAAGATAGAGGAGTCCAGGATAGGTGAGTGAAATGCAGCGCTGCAGCGATCGTAGCGAAATGCTTTTAAAATGTCTTCCTTTTCAGGATCGTCGGTGTGATGTCTCCGTGGTGCTGATTTAGCAGGTAAGGTCTTTTGTCTCCCTTTGCAGGTGACCCAGGATACTGACAGGCGTGGCTGAGGTCCAGATGCAGGAGCTGAGACAGTGAGGGTTCAGCTGCGAGGAGCAGAACAACGCGAAGCGTGAGTTGCTGATCGGGTGTGGTTTAAATAGCTTTGGAAGAAGTTCCCAGTGTGTATCCTTCCATCGATCAGGTATGTATCCTTCCCCGACCACACCCGGGTGGAAAGTAGTCCCACAGGTAAAGTAGTTCCATTCAGGCCTCAAGAGGGCCTGAATGTAGCAGCATGGTCTGCATCAGGTAAGTGCACATTAAAACACTTGAACACATGTCTAGCTTTATGAGCCTGGCGCCTAAGGCGCCAGGACAGGGGTCCAACATGAGCCTGGCGCCTAAGGCGCCAGGACTGCGTCCAAAGGGCCCCAGCTTGGGCCCGCTGGCACTCCCCTGGGGGAAATGATGCCTGCCTCTGGGGTTGCTGGGTCGGACCTGGCTCCTTGGAGGTAGGCATCATGACAGTTGTCATATTCTGCTGTGCTTCACTGGATGCTATGCTGAACGTTGCAGAGATTCCAGGTTTCAGTTGTTGTCGCATTGTGCTCCCTGATGGTACACACAAGGTTTTCTTTGGGGTACACTGTCGAGTTGGGGTGAACGGTGAGGGTGGGGTCGGGAAGGGGCACAAAAGTTAAATTGTTTGACGGTCATGCAGAGGGTGGCTGCACACTGGTTACTGTTTCATGTTCTGAGTGCTTTGGTGCTGGTAACTACATATGGTAGGTGATGGGACGGGTGGAGGAGGTCTCCCGATTACGTTACTAACATGGAATGTACGTGGACTGAATAACCCTAGTTAAGGCCACAAAGATTCTCTCGTATGTCGAAAGACATGGACACAAAATTCTTATGCTTCAGGAGATGCATGCCCTTGGGAGGGTGCACGAGACCTTTGCACGTAGCTGGGGCCCCTTGAGGTCTTACACTAATTACTCCTTGCAGATGCAGGCCATCCTTACACTTTTCCTTCATTTGTTGGGGTTCTGGGTTTCGAGGAGCATTGTTGATCCGCTGGGTAATCCGGGGCGCTCTGGAAGGCAGCCTTGTCATATTGGTTAATACATGCGGTCTAAATGTCGACGACCCAGAGTTTTACAATAGATCTCGGATACATTGGCTACTTCTGATGGAGCATGGATAATCTGGGGAGGGGACTACAGTAAGATTTTTGACAATCAGTTTGACAAATCTTCGAGTACCCCTCGGGTGTTGACCAGGGCGGCCCAGGCACTAACCCAAATGATGTTGTACTTTCCCCTTGTGGATGTCTGGCAGGAGTTGCACCCACACGAGAGGGAATACACCTTCTACTCGTCAGCCCATGACTCAGGGTCATGCATAGATTTTTGGTTACTCACTCAAAAGGTGTTGTGGATGATCCAGGATTGTAGCATTTACCCTAATCTCACCATTCCACTGTAGTATTGTCCTTGTGGTTCGTAAACCTCCCCAGGCCGCATCCTCTCTGGAGAATGGTCCCAATTGTGCTGAAGGATTCCATTACTGTAGAGTCACTGCACAGTGGATTGCTGAATTCTTTGCAGTCAATGAGGGATCGGTGCAGTTGCGCTCCACGCTTTGGGAGACATTTAAAATATGGGTAAGAGGGGTGCCCTCAGAAATATCAGGTGGGAACTAAACGTGGTCAAGTGTAGGCAAAGGGACTTAGAGAACGAGCATGGCAGGACACACAGCAGATCTGTATTGGGTCAAATCCAGGAGAAGCTGGTGGAGTTCAAGACACTGGTCAATGGGAGATTCTAAATATTTATACTCCTATCAGAGCTAGGCGATACGGTGAGGGGGATAACGTGGGGAGGCTGTTATACAGGCTGTCTAGGGCAGAGATCTTTGGACAGCCTAATACTAGCACACATTCACGGGGCGGTACAATGCATTTGTGAGAAATCGACATCAACAAGACGTTTTCCAATGTCTACTCCACTCTATATACTAACTGTGACACTGTAGCAGACGACGGTCTTACCCGCTACCTGATTGGCACTGAGCTACCTTCATTGTCTCCAGAGACAAGTCAGCTTCTTGATCAGCCTTTAACAATTAAGGAGATAGTGGCAGAAGTAAAGTCATTGGCCTCCGGGAAGGAGTCGGGCGTTGATGGGTTGGGGAAAGAGTGTTATAAAGAATTCCATAAGGAACTAGCACTGAGACTGTTAGAAGTGCTGGAAGAATCTCTTGCGGGGAGTGAGCACCCCTGTCCATGTGGGAGGCAATTATTACTGTATTATTGAAACCTCACAGACCCTCTCATGACATAGGTTTTTATAGTCCATTGTCCTTAAAAATATAGAGGCAAAGGTTTTTGCAAAAATGTTCACTAGACGTCTGCTCCCATTCATGCCCCAGCTGGTACACCCGGACCAGTAGGGCTTCACTCCCACTAGATATACAGCCTTAAATCTGAAGCATTGTTTTGTGCGATTGCACTGATCAATCCCACGGCCAGAGCGGTCGCAGTGTCATTAGACGCTGAGAAAGCTACTGATCCGGTCTCTTGACACTTCTTATTTAAGGTTCTCTGCCGTTTAGGAATTGGGAGGGTCAGCACCAACTGCAGCGACAGTGAACATCACACCTTTCACGAAACCTAGGCACACGGCAGTACACAAAAGTACTGTTGGCTGTTGCAGGAGACTCGGAAAGGACTTTCCTGGATTTGTCTGTTTTTGGAACTGTCAAGTTTCTTCTTGCCGCCCGGCGAGTCTGCATGAAAGCGGACGTTTTTGCCATGCACACGGAGGCTGCCTGACATTCAATTTGGAAGTAATTATTGTATATTGGGAACACTGTTAAGGAGATAGCACGTTTAGCGCTGTTTCAGAGAGATCACGTTTAGCGCCATACACTAACAGCTCTCCCTCTCATTTGTTTTCAGCCTGCCTCCTGATTGGGTCAGCCCTCCTTACCCCGCCCTTGACTCCGCCCCTTTTCCCCTTTCAAATACACCGTGTGCAGCGCACCCGCGCACGCACACGGAAGTACACAAAAGTATTGTTGGCTGTTTGCTGCTTTGACGATTTGTGATGCTATGAGTGAGTCCTATAACACCCCGATCTTGATTTAAGATCCGACTCCGACCTATAACCTGGTAAGATCAACTTCAATAAGCTCACATATAGCAATAGTAAACTGTATGGTGTGTTGCCCGCTACCCTTTTTCACATCAGTGCACTTTAAACTCTTGTTTCACTGGCGTACTTGTATAGTCTAAGCGCGTCCTTTTGTTTACTAATGTAGGACTACTAGCCAATGATAGCCAGATTGCTAGCCTTTCACCTTTACTAACCAACTCGACCCATGCATCCACCTTCTGGAACGCTTACGACTTCTTTCCATACCAGGTATAGCTGCAGGCTTACGGAGTAAATGTAATGACTTAGGTATTACGACACTCGCATCCTCTAGCATTGACTCATTTGTTTGTCACGGCCGCACATCATATATTGAACCTGTTGCTTTAGAAGCACTGACTTCAGGTACTATTGGGTTGGCCAATGTTCGCCCAAACTTGTCCCCATTTGTGGCCATGATACATGCTAATGAAACGAGTCCATCATCCACTCTATACCTCACACACTCTCACGACAACAGAAACATGAATAACTCCCCAGCGACGCCCTCAGATGAAATACACAGATGTTGTACTGAGATGCTCCCACCTGATCTATCCACCAGTGATCAGCATGATCTCACTATAAAGAATATGGCTGCCCTTGATGATCAAGTGTCTCGTGCCATAGGCACTCTAACCCCTCTTCTCTATGGCCCACACAAAAAGTCCAAAGGGCTTTTTCGCAACTACATGGCGATCAAGACTTTTTAAATGAGCCAGATAGAGAGAGCTCTCAAAACATAAACCTTGAACTACCACCACCAAGCATGTCATATTCATCTGATATTGCAGATGTCTCCATAAGGCCTTTTCAAATTGACCCCTTAGATGGCCCAATTGACTCTGGTGAGAAAGACACGCGATCTCCACATACCTTTCCTGTAATCATTAAAATACTCGATTTACTGGACAAGGGGCATGATCTTACTCACCTAGAATTGAAAGAGATAAAGGCACCCTACATCATCTATGCTCCAAAATGGACAAGGTAGAAGGCTTTATCATTGCTGCAGATACACCTTACGAGCCATAAACAGCAATCCCATTCACGCTGCCCCGGTTCACTTTGAAAAAGCTACTCAATATGGTGGTGAGCTAAGCATCGACTGCCCACAAGCGCCAAGCACTTCCCTTCCCTCCCTACCATGTAATTGCACGTCCGAATTAAAAGAACTCAAAGCCCTAATTGAAGCGAATAATTCTACCACTTCTTCTCAATTGATCAAGCTGGTTCCTCTTGCTGACTGTCCAGGTAGCCCTTCAACTTTGGTGAAGGTACTTGACGAACAACAGCTGAAGGAACGCAAATCTTCTAACCCCAAAAAGAATTTCCTGTTCATGTCTCGCCGTGCAAAGAAATTGCACCTCAAGGCAATGAAAAGGAATGCCAAGAGGAGAAAGGAATCTATGGTTAAAAAGTCTGATAACAATGTAGTTAATAACATTACATCACCGAGACCCGAATCTTCCCAGATTTCTCAACATGAAATGGTCATAGTAATTTCCGATGAAGAAAGCATTGACCTTCACCAACTCTCAAAGGAAAGTCAGGAAGCATTAATATCGACTCCAGCCATTAAGTCTAAATTACCATCTAAAAACGGAAGGATCGAATCTATCCCGAAAAAAACTAAGGGCTTCTGTGAAAACGTCAATAATTAAGCCTCCATCCTCTGATGTTTCTAGCAAATGCCCTCAAGTTATTTCGGAATCGATTATAACCAGAACAGCGGCCAAAGTGACCAATGAGACGTCTTTTCCACACTTGAAAGCACATTTGAACAGCTATTTTCCGATTTCAGGAAGAAGCTGTACAACTAGAAAAGACGTCACACTTGAACAACCCACTTTCAACAACGATTCGAATATTAACCCCATCCCACAATCGGCTCTGAGAAAATCTTACAGTGCGGTATGCACTGAGCTCCCATGCTGGTCAGGGATTCCTGTAGAGAAAAATATGACAAGTTCTCAAATATGATAAACGGCAAGGGAAAAGTCTCAGTATTAGATACAGAATCTGTCCAACTCAAGGCTAAATCGGCAGGACCCACTTCTAGTAATAATAAGTTGCTCCTGTCAGACAATGAGTTAGAAACTGTTCAACCTACATCATTGAAAAAGAACAGTACCACTGGCAAAGAGGAGGCAAAAGCTATCTTTGCCCCCACTCGCATTTCCATACACGGCCCAGCTCTGAGTAGAGTGGTTTCTGAGTTCAACTCCAACGACCTCGCAAACTCTCACCAAGATTCTTTTGAAACTCTGAAAAAAGCTTTGGAGGAGGGTACGTTGAGCACTGAAACACTCATGAAGATGCTCCCTGTCGTGTCATCGACGATGACTAAGGAGGAATCATTGCCACCTCCATGTCCTGAACAAAAAAGCCCTGTGAAATTCCACCATGAAATATTAGAAATCCTGAGAAAGGTCCTATACATCAACGATTTGAATGTTGAAACTCACACCAAGGCGATACCAACATTTGTATCACAGATGGTGAAAGGGGAAGCCCCTCCTCCCCTTCAAAGCGAGGTGAAAAAACATGAGAACCCGCCTGAGGATTCCAACAAACTCCACCTTGTTGGCCTAGAAGGTAATAGGGACTCAACTGCAGGGAAGCGCATTAATCGATCTTTTATTCTGTCGTTTTTCTCACGCATCCCACAACTCAGAATGGTTAAATCCGAAGACATCCTCAGAGTATCCATCGCTCAGACCGACAATAGTAGAGCAGTATGCTATCTGAGCTCTGAAACGATATTGGAGTTTCTTTGGTTCAATCGTGATGAGCTCATAAATCAAGGTCTAAAATTATTCACCTTTGAATTGGAATCAAAAGTCAAAGATTTTCTTGCCTACATTGACCCTGTTGTTGCTGCGAAAGCAGCAAGCAGCACTAATGCTCAACAAACTAACAGTAGTGTTGATGGAGACTTGCATGCACTCCTAGCGCACGTAGCGATAGGAAAAGGTATTCCATGGCTGGAACCAATGGTCACTGCTATTTTAGGATCTAAAATGTCACCTACTTCCTCGTAGCATGCAGAATACAGTTTGCTTGAGGTTCTCTCATGGAATACCTGTGGTTACGCTAACTTCACGGATGGAATGCATCTCTAACGTCCAAGAACCAACCAACGATTCTTATACTACACGAGACAATGAAATTGACCACTTTTACCATACCAGGGTTTTCCACTTATTGCAAGCTGGCAAAGAAACCTCTCTTAGGCCGTCCTAGTGGTGGCCTTGTAATTGCCATTAACAATTCGGTCAATCACCAGTCAAAGTGGGTATGGGAATCTGCAAACCTTTTGGGTGTACTTGTACAGAACACCTCATCAAAAAGGATCCCTTCAATCTTAATCATTTCCTTATACTGGAATCCCGCTGCATCCCCGATTGAAGAAATGCTTGATGAACTGGATGAATGCCTAGAAAATACATCCAGCAAATACCAACCTTTAGAAATCGTCATTGGTCTTGCCTTCAACTGTGATTTTAGGGAATTGAGCGAATGTGGACCAATAAAGTCCTCATATCTGTCACGGGGAAGGGGTGCGCAATTCAGAGAGTTACAAGAAAATTGGGATATGGACTTGGTGGTCCCGTGGATCTAAATCATCGACAATCGACTTCATCTTTGTTACTCGAACCTTGTCCACTTTTATCTCACCCTTGCAATGTAGTCGTATTCTAACCAGTGACATGCACGTTCAAATTGTAATCTGAAATGGGAATGTAGACCATTGGCGATGGAACCAGCCCTGGCACTTGTTGAGATCGATCATCCTCAAATCTCCATTAGATGGGAGTCAAGGATTGTGCCAGCAATTTGTTAACTATGTATCACAACAAATGCAATCATCCCGACTTTTCAACAGCGAAGTTGAACCTTCAAGGTTGAACTTTTATTCTGATGTGATAAATAATGCTCTTTCCATTTTTAGTAAAAAGTATATTGGGAGTGAGCATCCCCATCCGTTTGATTCCACCTGTAAGACCCTAAAACTAGAGAAAAACAAGGCACTAAGACAACTCAAAACATCAGGTCTTGGAGTAGAATACTCCCGGTCTATCCGGGCACAAATCCTGAAAGAATATAAGAGGAACTTGAAACATGCTCGTATACTTAAATATAATAGAGAGAACTGTGACCTTACAAGAGCTATAACCATGCACGACACAAGAACAATATAGCGCACAATTAAAAAGGATGATAAAAGAATGCCATTGATCACATCCTTTTCTAAATCTGAACGAGTATGGTGTGATTATATAACAACGAAATTCCACATTCCATTGAGATTTGAATCTGTCCCTAATGTACAGTTGTGTTATAGCAGGATCGTCCAATTGAAATGGACACAGGAAGATCTTAAATGGGCAATATCAAAAACATCTTACTCTAAATCAGCAGGCCCCGATGGCATTCCTCCTTGCCTTTACAAAGCCGATCCTGAGTTTTGGGTAGAAATTGTGAAAACTAAATTTGACTCAATTATCAGTACTGGTCATATTCCCCTCTCATGGACTACAGCGAACATTGTTCTTATATTCAAAAAGGGCGGTCCTTCTCTTCCACAGAATTATAGACCTATCTCTCTGATTGATACAGATGCGAAACTGTTCGCCATTCTTCTTTTACACGATCTAGAAAAATTAATTGAAGAAAATAGCCTTACTCGAAATATCAAACTGGTTTTAGAAAAGGCATGAGTACCTCTCTGAACGCTGCTGTCATATCTAATCTGGTCACGAGCACAAAACGAAAGAATTCTCAATCCGTATACATGGCCATGATAGACATGACATCAGCTTTTGATAATGTGGTACGAAACCTCTTATGGAACAAATTGAGATCTATGGGAATTCCTACAGTATTACTTTATTGGTTCATCAAACTCCATACTAACACTTTGTGTAAAATAAAAATCTCTGCAGATGGTAGAACAACTGATCCCATTAGCACGTCCATTGGTCTCAAGCAAGGCTGCAATCTAGCGGCAACTTTCTTTAACCTTTATCTCTCTGACCTTGATAAGGAATGGAACCACAGCAATCTGTTCTCTGTTAAAATCGGCGCCCTGCGACTGAAATGGATCGCGTTTGCAGACAACATCATAGTCTTTGATCCCACGCCTGCCGGGCTGCAAACTAAGCTTTTGCCTTTTCAGGATTTTGCAGTCGCCCATATCCTTACTCCAAATCCTGCAAAAACAGCTATTTTAAAATTTGGCACCAAGCAAAACAGTAAGGGATATCAATGGGAGATCATGAAAACCCAAATCCCATGTACCTCTAGTGCGATATATCTGGGTTATAATTTGACCGATCAAAATTCAATTAAAGCATGGACGGACTTAATCAAACACAAGTCGCGCCCTTTATCATCTCAACTTAAAATGATTTATTCAAAATACTGCAAATTTTTACTAACACAAATGATAGATTTCTTGACGCTAAAAATTGAATCTGTTATCCTGTATTCCATTGATATGTGTCTAAGAGACGTCACTGCAATTTTGAACTCTACGCAGGGATCACTGATAAAATCTGCTATGTACCTTCCTATGTGCATACCAAACGCAGTGATACGCCATGAGCTTGGGTTGGTTGCAATATCTACACGTTGGAAATGGCATCAAATATCCGGTTATGCAAAGATTCACTTTGCACCTAAAAACACTTTATACGTTGATCTGAATAGTATGTTGAAGTCTTCCACTTCGGTCTCCTTCAATGAATATAATATTAGTATGCAACACATTTTGAACTCCTTAGGCATTACTATAGAAGATGTATATCAACGTCCTGCTTTTGCAAAAAAGAAGTTTTTTGAACAGGATTGGAGGAGCACAATAGAAAATATATCAACATATCATATGTACAGAGTATGGTGCTTTTTTAAAACAACGCATTCCCCGATTTGACCATGTAGTTTTATTTCCATGCAACCATACCCGACAAGCGTACATTAGGTATAGACTGAATTTATACCATACTAGAGAAAGAACTGCTAACTGGATCAAAAATGGTGAACCTCAGGTAATGAAATGTTGCTTTCCCTCCTGTAAAGAGCCGATTGAGTCCATGAAGCATCTCATTCTTGAATGCCCCCATTTCAATCTAACGAGGACCAATAGGCTCTCGAAATTTGTCAATACAGATTTTGAAGACTGCATGTCATTTCTCTGGGCACGCATGATGCAGGGTACACACAAACCTTTGATATTTTAACTGGTCAGCCTTAGTAAACACATTGAAAAAGAGTTGCTTAAATATTAAGAACTAGAGGATATAAAGTGCTTGACACGATATCCTCTATTTTGGAACGTGTTTATAATATGATGTAAAGCTTTTATGTTGTAAATGCAAATGTAAATATTTTATTGTTTTCCTTTTGTATTTGACTTTGTGAAGGTTCTACAAATTATTTTTTGGTAATTGAACCAAACACAAATAAAAAAAAAATAAAAAAAAAAAGAAATTGGCCCTTTCTACATGCAATTTGTTCAGATGCTATCCGCTGGCCAGAGTTCGTAGTAATCAATCTTTATCGGCTTTATTCCTATTAGGAAGGGGCAACCAACAGGGTTGCCCACTTTCTGCCCTGCTATTTGCACTTACGATCGAGCCACTCGCAGCTTTAGCTGGGGATTCTCACATGAATAGAGGAATTAGGATAGCTGGACCACCCCAGGTAATCCTCTCTATGCAGATGCTGCATTACTCTATATCCGTGACCCAGAGCAAAACCTAGATCCAATCATGAGCGACAAACACATTTGTGCAATATTCAGGTTATAAAATAAACAGCACTAAATCAGAGTTATTCCCCTCACTCCTTCCACCGTGCAACTGGCTGAACTCAGGGGATTTCGTTGGACCCCTCTTCATTTTAGGTATTTGGGGATCATAGTGTCCAGGAACCAGCAGTCCTTGTATGCCAACAACCATGAAATATACTTACAACAGCAGGCCACGAAGCTGAAACTGTACGGGCAGATCTCACTACTTAAGATGGTGGTGCTCCCAAAGTTGCTTAATTTTTTCGGTAGTGTCCCCATATTGCCTGGGAGGGACTGCTTCACTAGGCTTAGGACACTGGTGACGTTCATTTAGGGCAAAGGGGTGGCTTGTATTAGCTGGGAACAACGGACCAAGCCGTATGAGTGCAGCAGTCTTGCAGGCCCAGACTTTGAGCTTTATTATCTAGATGCTCAGGCCCACTTCGCTGGACAATGGTATGCTAATGAGCCCACGGTGGTACAGCTAACATTGGAGCACTACAGTGCATCGCCCACTGACGTTAAGTCAGTAATATTCAGTGTTAGTTATATGGACTCCTGCACCTTTGACCCCATTACAACCACAGTCAATGCGTGGTCAAGAATATTCTGCATATTCGCGATCAAGATGCCTTATGGTCAGTCACTCTGTGGAATTTCCCAGGCATTTCCCCCACGTTTGATAAGGAGATCAGAAGGTCTTGGGGCACACTGTCATTTAATTATGGGTGATATGTTTACCAAGGGTCGAATTGTGCACCTAGAGGACTTTTCTTTTAAGTTGGGGAGGTGGCCCCCTTTGTGTGCTTCAATATTATCGAATGCAGCCAGTGTTTCGCAGGAAGTGGCCATCCTTTCCTAATGAACCAGAGACTCATGAGTTCATCAGCAATTGTGTCTGTAGACGGGGCACAGCATGGTGTGTCCAGATTATATAGTCTGTTTCAGACCCACCCTACCATTGTCGGATGAGAAACGGAGTAGATGCTGTGAGTTAACCAAAACAGTCTCCCTCAATGCTGGTCTTCGGCTAATACAATTTAAAGTGTAGAACCAACTACACTATATTGCAGCCAGACTGGGCAAATGTTCCCCAGAGTGACGACTGCGTTAAGTGTGGCAGAGCCCAGGCTGACTCCTTTCATATGTACTGGGCGTGTACTGCATAGGGTTGCAGCATTGATTGATGCTATGCTTGATATTCCACCATACCTACCACCACTCAAGTACATGTTGGGGAACATGGGTTTCAGTGGTTACTCAGTGTTTCTTTAATATTGCATGTGTGGTGGCAAAGATGTGTATGTTTAAACATTGGTAGTCTAAATACCCCCCCAGCAGTGAGGAGTGGTTGCAGGACTTAATGTATATTAATGAACGCTAAGAGGGATATGTTCTCACTTTGGCATCCACGTTGGCCCAAGGACATCTTAACAAAATTGATATACACAAAATTAAGCACTACCTGGATAACACCTGTTGACACTGATGCGGGTCGCAAGGCTCTTACTTTCACATGTGCCGGCTGGTGCAAGCTTTCTGCAAGAAGGTGCTGGACACGATTGCAGCAATAACTCAGGTACATACTCCCCATAGAGCCAACAGTGATCTTATTGGGGACACCGGTCCCAAAGATAGAACTGAAATCAGGAGCAACAGCCAAGCTAATCACTCACCCGCTGATAGCAGCTAGAATCACGATCACTAGAACACTTATTCCCCTATGGTGGACAAAGATTTGAGACATTTTAGTGGCTAAAAAGGTTACAGTGGCAAAAGAAGGCCTGCTCCATAGATTTACAGAGATCTGGACTTCGGTGTTTGAATTTGATCTAAAAAAAAAATCAATCCCAAGCCCACAAGTGCCATTTGGCTGCACATTTCTTACGTTACTGAACCTGTGGGGTATTCTGTAATGAGGGATCTAAGGGCGGAAAGTCAGATTAGGTGGGAAGACAGACAGAGGGACTAAAGATGCAATTTGGAAACACTCTGAATCTATTTGCTTTGTGAAGGCCATCATTTGTACTTCGCGTTTGCAGCAAATTTAAATAAAGTTGGTAAAAAAATTCTCATGTAGAAAGGACCCTGGAGGTTAAGTAAATGGAAAACATACGTCTGTTTGTCAGTCAACTAACAGGATCTAGATATAAATTCAAATGAGGATGGAGTATCAACATCTTTAATTGCCAAATGTCTACGAAAATCAAAGCTACACCACCCCCTCTCGATCACTCTTTATCCAAATGTAGGAGAGTACAACCGGTACGGAAAATGTCATCAAAATCAATGAATGACGCAACATTAAACCAAATTTCTTTTTAAAACAGGAGGCCATAATTATACTTCAAAATAATCAAATTTATATAATTAGAATGAACAACGGCTGATTAAGACGAATCTGGTTTATTTATCCCTTTTCCCCAGAGGGGAGCCAGCCCCTTTGGGTCTAGGGAGGTGAGCCTGCTCAGCAAGACCCTCCGTAGTGGTCTGGCAAGTGGGATCCCACTGGGAGTGGCTCTGCCCTTGGGACAAGGACTCCCATTCGATAAGGAACTCCCAGTCAAGAACACGTTACCTGCTTTCATGGGAATCGGAAAGACTGTTACTTCTGTGTTAGACTCTCCAAATCGTGACATTTCTTCGATCTCTCTGGCTTCAGGTAATGCTGGATCCCGCCATAACTCCACAGTCAAAGAGGAACGACCCACCATTTACGTCTGTGATGACGTACATAAAACCATGAGGAACAAGAGAGATAGAGACACCTACGCAGAAGTGAGCCTCTGAGGAGAAGACGTCCTGGAGAGGAAGAGCCTCTCTAGACCACCGAGCCGGCGGTGGCGTGAATAGCGAGTTAATCAGTAGCCGGACACCGGAAGGCTGGTGTCCTGACTGACCGAGAAGCCAAGGTCGGGAAAGAGACGAAGACGGAAATGCAACCTTCCCGCCTGGTGGCGCGACCACACGGAAGCCGTAAGGGATCTGGGGGGCACGTTAACCGATGCCGAGACCAGACTGCAGAGGAGAGCCCGGATCCCCAGGTTCCACACAAGAAGTGCATTAGCTGTCATGCTGAGCAGCAGAAGGGAAGCAAACGATCCTGGGGAGGTAAAACCGTTAAGAGGGGAAACTGATAATCGAGGCTGGGAAAGTCACAAGGGTTACGGGAGCCTAATAAACCTGAGCGGGCAGACGCCCTATCTAAGTCGAGTTGGAACAAGCCTATTTGAGGGCCAGAGGGCTTCACAGAGCCCTGAGAAACCGAGAGACTAGAACATTCGAGGCTGGGATTGCCACAAGGATTATTTACGGGCGTCAAGAAAATCTGAATGGGAGGATGCCCCAGCGAGATAAAGTAAGCCTGTATGAAGGCCAGAGGATTTGGGAAGTCCAAGAACTACAACATTTAATAGCGAGAACTGTAGAGCGAGAGAACCAACTAACACAGCACATCATAGTCCAAGTCCTCCTTCTGGTGTGCCACGGGATCTACATTTTAACATAGCAGTATTAATATTACACAGAATTGTTTATTTTTCTAATACTGTGCCAGCTCATTTAGAACACATACAAGGTTGTCAAAATGAACTCCACATTGACTTATATGTCCTAGTTTTCCATAGGGTGGTGATGAGAAGAACTGGGATATGGAAGGCTAAATTAAACTGCCACATAACACATATAAACTAAACTAATGTATAGCACAATTAAAACAGTTGAATCTGAAATAACAGTTGGTAAAATATTTATGATTTTCCTTCAATCTAATAAATTGTGCTGGAATATAATTCCAAAGTAAACTGCACCTGAAGTGACAATGTGAAAAACACACGTTTGAGAAGGTGTTCAGGGCTCACAATTTGCACTTGCCACTGGCTAGTGATAAATGAATCTTGTCGTGTAATAAATGGTGTGCTGTGTGCATCTGTAGAATGGAGGTGGTGAGTTAGTTTTTATGGACGATTAGTAGCTTGCAAATTTAAACGTTTACCCCTTGTGTATTGAGTAATAAAGCCAATTTAACTAAATATGTTGCTACTGCAATTATAGCCTACGCATGTGAGAGACCCGAATGTATTCTCCCACCTAATCCCCCGGCATCCTCCATTCAGGTGGCCAGGGAAGGGCCATCGCTTTTGGATCCCGGCCCTGGGGTGGACAAGCAAGGGAGGATCACGAGTGGAGGGTCATGGGGGATTGGCAGGAGAATGCCCAAAGGCAAGACATGGTATTCCCCATTTTCCCATTACACACCGAAACCCTCTCCCTCAGCTTTTATGGGATATTTCCAATCCCATTCCATCTCCGCTTCCCCATTTCCAACATCTACTGGGACAAAGAAGAGGCAATCAAGAGAAGTGAAGATTACCCATAGACATAACAGTGAGAAGCAGAGAGAAGCCTACCACATTACACCACTATGGTGTCCCACTAAGAGTCAGGCAAGGTCAAGAAGTTTAACTTAACCATTCACACCGACTCCATTTTGATATTGATATTTCATTTCTATCGCGCTCGTACACAAGTGTTTCAGAGCACGACAAGGCAAGGGAGGGGAACAGGGAAGTAGGAAACAGCGATCTTACTAGGCCCAGTGACATTGATAACGCGCAAGCGCATGGGAGAGGGAGAAGGGAAAAGTGCATGGAGGGGGAAATAAGTGGAAAGTGCGAAGCAGAGGAGAAACAGATCAATAACAAATAAATAATAAAGGCAACAAACAGTTTTAGTGCAGCCAGCAATTTGCAAGTGTTAGGTTTAAGGCAGCAGACAGGGTAGGTCTGATAAGTGCAGGAAGAAAACGGGGGGCTGTATGGGTACAGATGCAGACCCCAGTGCAAGGGGTGGCCTGGAGGCAGTGCGGGAGGGTGGCTTTGGATTAGTTCCAAAGGGAGGAGAGTAGAGGCAGATAGATTTAGAAAAAGGCTGTTACAATAGTCCGAGCTAGAGAGAACCAGAGCTTGGGATACCATGAGCTTCTGCGGGAAGGAGAGGAAAGGCAGAGTACTTCTAAGGAGGTGCAGTCGGAAATGTGACCTTTTAGAGACCTCAGAGATGTGGGCGGAGAAGGAAAGGGTGGAGTCAAAGATGACCCCGAGGTTCTTAGCCTCGCAGGTGGGGGTAGGAGGAGGGCCAAGGGAGGCCAGCCAGAGAGTGAGGGGAAAGGATGGTGAAGATGTGCCGATGAGGAGGATTTCCGTCTTGCTGGCATTTAGACAAAGATCATTGGCGGCACACCAATCTTGAATGGCAGTTAGGCAATCAGAGATGAGAGAGGGAGAGGAGGTGGCAGAGGGCAGCCTGAAAATGAGTTGAGGGTCATCGGCGTAGCACTGGAAATTTGAGCAGAAAGTGGCAATGCAGTGGGCGAGAGTTGCCAAGTATTGGTTGAAAAGCCAGGGCGAGAGGTTAGACCGCTGGGCAACACCACAATTAGAGAGGAAGATAGATGAAAAGGAAGGACCCAAGTTAGACCTGGGAAGGTCGATCTGAGAGGAAAGAGGTCAGCCAGGCCAGAACCTGATCAGTGATACCCAGGTTTTCACAGAGACGGTTGAGCAGGATGGTATGGTTGACCGTGTCGAAGGCAGAAGAGAGATCGAGGAGGTTGAGGACAGAGGGAATGTTAGAGTCAAGGTTGGAGAGCAGATCTTCACGGATGTTCAGGAGAGAAGTTTCCTTGCTTATGGCAGCTCTGAAGCCAGACTGGTGGTTATGGAGCCAGCCAACAGAATTGGAATGAAGGTTAAGCTGAGAGATGGCCAACTTTTCCAGGAGTTTGCCAAGAAAGGGAGTAATGGAAATTGGGCAATAGTTAGCTGGACAAGAAGGATCAGCTGTGGGTTTCTTGAGAAGAGGATGCACAAAGGAGTGCTTCAGAGAGGAGGGGAGGGATCCCGAGGCAAAGGAGTGGTTCAAAAATCAGCAAGGGCCGGAGCGAGGGTGTCAATGTGGTCCTTGATGGTTTTAGAGGAACATGGATGAACCTGTTTTGACGAGGCTTTCATAGATCGGACTTGTCTAGCGACCTCGCCAGGGGTTAAAAGAGGAAAGGACGAGAAGGATGGTGGGGGGGTGGCTAAAGGAGGGTCAGCAAGCACAGATGGGGAGGGGAGAGGAGGGGTCTGGGTGGAGAGGGTGGACAGGATGTCCTGGGTTTTTTAAATGAAGTGAGAGGCAAGGGCATTGCAAAGAGCCTGGGAGACAACAGGAGGGGTAGAGACTGCTGCAGGGTTGGCCAGCTCATTGCAGATTTTAAAGAGTTCGGCCGAGTCGTTAGATGCTGCAGAGACACGAGCTTGAATGTGAACTCTCTTCTTGGTGAGGACAGAGAGTCGGTATTTGACCCTCAGTAAGGGTATAAAAGGTGTGGTTCTGCCAGACAAGATGAGCGAGCTGGGTTTGCTAGTTGGAACATGGCTGCTACAGCACGAGAAGCCTGGGAAGTCTGGAGGAGAATGGGAGGCCGGGACGCTGACCCTGTGTGGCTAGAAGGTTGCAGGGTGACAAGGGAGCTGTGTCTCCATGGAGCCAGTGTGAGGCGAGTTGCTAATTATGGGCTGTATCCAGGCCAGTGCTCATTTACCTGGGACATGTGCTGGTCCCAGGGTTGTCTGAGGGGCAGGTGGTGAGACCCTGACCTTCGCCCAGAGATCTGAAGAAGCTGCTTGCCAGCGCTGCGCTATCTGGGTGAGTTTTACAGTAGTAGAGAGAAACCCAGTGGCGTGCGTGTGGGATGGAGCGGGAGCAGAGATGTGAAAGTGGAAAGCGGCACAGAAAAGGGAAAGCAAGGGAAGCAAGGTGAGTGAGTGGCGCAAGGATAAGGAAAGACAGAAGAGAGGGTGCGAATGGTGCGAGTGACGCGAAAGACAGAGTATATTTGAAAGTTAAAAGAAAGCAAAGAGAGGGCGCTAGCAACACGAAAGCAGAAGAGAGGGTGCAAGTGACCCAAAGGACAGAAAGAGTGCAATGGAAAGAATCGGAAAGTAAAGAGAGGGTGCGAGTGACCCGAAAGCAGAGGAGATGGTGCAAGTGACCCAAAAGTAAGAAAAGAACATGCAAAGTTGCACGGCAAAGTGAAAAGTGTGTGCCAGGGGCACGACAAAGCAAGAAGAGTGTGCAAGAGAAAACAGCAAATAAAAAGAAGGTGCAGGAGTGCACTGCAAAGTGGAAAGAAAGCAGAAAGTGAAACAAGACAGAAGAAAAGATACAAAGTGTGAAGCGATGGGTTAGACGTCAGAGTAGTCACTGAGGGGTGGAGCAAAGGCCTGGCGCTTTCGTAAGTCTCCTCGTGGAATTGTGTTTGAGACCAGATGGGCCTAAGCTTGGGGGAAGGGAACCCTGAGAGGACAGCAGAGACATTTTGAACTCTTGCAGGAGAGGCCTAGACTTGGGGATGGGAACCCGTGAGAGGCCTGACCAGAAGAACTGTGTCTTTTTGTTTGAAACTGGAAGGAGTAAAGCTTGGGGAAGCGAACCGCAGGCAACCCAACTTGATAGTGAACTTTATTTGCTGCAAGAGCCCTAAGTGGGAAGTACCAAGGGCAACCCTTTTTATGTTGAACTATCTTTTTGAGACTGGCAGAACTACACCTGGTGGTAAGGCCACCTGAAACCATTTGCGATTTACATTTCTTTTTGAGCCACCATTTTTTCTTTAAGAAGACCCCAGATCACAGTTTAAGAGTGAGGGTAAGCCTAGGGTGCGACACAGACGGATTTTGGTTTTGGACTCACCGACATTGACGGCCCTTAGAAACATCAGTTGAGGGAACTACCCCTTTAGAGTTAGGGCCAGTTAGGCATTACACCAACCCAACAAGGTCTTTCAATAAAGGTTTTCGACTGTTGCTTTTGAGTCTGTGTCTCTTGATACCATATCTGTCTCACACATCCTATAAAAATATGTGCAAAAAAGAATGGTGTTGCAGCAAGCAATAGATTACCAATTATTTTAAAGGAAAGCATCTTTAACTGGCACTGCATTTTTGTCTCAACTTATGTTTTGTTATCTTATCTTGCATTTCAATAGCGCCTAATGCCATAGTTAATTGCGTCAAAGTGCATTTGCCTGTCAGAGGAGGAGCATGATAGAACGTTCAATAGTGGTAGGGAGGAGCAAAGTCTGGTAGATAGTTGGGATGACGACAAGGAATAGATAACACGCTCAGGAAAGCATGAGAAAAAACAGTGGAAGAGCTATTTGTACAATTGGACCGAATTTGTTGTGCCACTCAACTGTATTCTATGGGGGCCAGCAGGAAAAGGGGAAGAGGTATTCTCTGCATCCGCAGTATTTCTGGAATATACTCACTGCATGGTGACATGCTGGGACATGTTGAAGGCATACCCACGAAAACACAGGTGGCAAAGCCCTTCTACTTACTTCCTTAGGGCCCTTAACAGCATTTCACAGTGGTTATATGTCAGAAATCTGAATTTGCCAATTTTGCAACAGATCCCTGAAAAGTGAGCAAAACAAATCCCTCACATTTCCTCATTTATTTATCCCATGGTTACCAAAACCCTAGACATGTGCTTGTGTGCAACGTGCTTAAGGACACCAAGCTTGTCTATGGCTTAACCATGGTCTGACTTCTGAGCCTTCCACTGTGTCCTGCTGAGCCATTGCATATAGAAACCATGCCCAAGAAAACAGAGCATGTAAAGCCCCTCTTTTCACTCCCTGATCGCGAACAGCCACGAATGGCCAGGTTCTATACATGGGAACATTGAAAGGAAATATGGGCACATTTAACTGAGGGTGGGATTTCAACCACAGCTTCCTTGGGAGCAGAAGCCCCAGTCCGGCCTCACTCGAGGTTTCTGCGTCCTGCTAGGGCCTTTAAGGTATCGGTTATATTGGTGTGTCAGGCAGAAATCCTCTTAGGTGGAGGCTGGGCGCTTAGGGGAGTAAATTTACATAATCGTGCCTTTGACTTGCCCTTTTACCCTGGGCTGCAGTTGCTGTGGCCTGTTAATAGAGGATATCAGCGCAATTGTAAGGTCAAAACAGGGGTGTATGGTCTAGTTAACAGATAATATTTCCTAGTCTATCCTACTGGTTTTTCCTTTTTTTGCATGCGTTTAGGGGGTTGCTATCTGCTGGTTTATGGCAGCTTCAAAGGTGATTGAAAAGTAAACATTTAAAGCAAAACATTATAATTAAACTGCAACATAATATAACATGACCTATCCAGCTAGTATTAAAGGAAACCAACAATATATTTCCCCGCCCGCCCGCCCGCCCACCAAAGTAATGAATTAGTGCATACATTAGCACTCAAGTAGATTCTAATTAATGTGCATTTAGCTTTGGGTATAGAACACATTGACTCCAGCAGAGCAAGATATTACACAGCTTACACAGCGTGACATGGAATAGTATAACATAAATCAACACAGTGTAGGATACCTAATATTGCTGAGTCTAGCACTTCATATCCAGGCATGGCATAGATACTGTAGCTCAGTGCAGGCAAATAGCAAAACATGCCATTGCTAGGCATCCCAAACAAATAATGATGCAACCCAACAGCAACAGCACCGCACAGGCAGCATGTAACACACACACCAACACGTTTTACCTACTGTGTCGGCTCTATGTGTGGAAACCTGCTTTTTCAATGTGTTCAAGATATGAAAATAGCAGAAATATTTTTTCTGAAAAAATCCATAAGAAAAGGATCCAGCTTCAAATGTACAACAATTTGTATTTTTAATTGCGTGTACTGTACCCTCGTTGTGGGGACCTGAACAAGTGTTACCAACTTTGTGGGGACTTAATTGATAATTCTTATTTGGAATTAAATGCATGCATGTGCAAATGAATAGCAATTATATCATATAGCATGTGAAAATGAATAACAATTATATAATCGCCGTCCTATAGTTAAGTTGAAACCTATCATCTGCAGGAAAATCAAATATTCTATGGTTAATAACTTTGGAGCCGTAGCACAGATCAGCATGGTGTTTGACATTCCTATATTAGGGCCAGGGTCGCTGAGGAATGGAAAGTTTCATGCAAATCCGTACTACGGTTCAAAAGATGTAAAGAGTTAAAAACAACAGGTGCGTTTTTAACTTTTCCATTCATTTTCCCATAGTGAAAATATCAAATTTTTGCTCACGTGCCCAGCCCAGAACACTGGATGGATTTACTCCAAATAAGAAACAAGTCGGGCACGAACCGCTCGAAAGAAATACTTTCTTGTTTTGACGCAAATCTATCCAGTATTTTGTTTTTTAATCATTTGGCGCAGAATAAGTTACGTTTTATCTCCCATAATGCATTGCTGTAACCCATTACGCAAATCACGATTGTTTAATGTCTGATTAGTTTGAAGGTTGGATGTGAGGGTTATAAAGGAGGTAGAGTAGTGTACTTAGTTTTGGGAATGAGGCAGTGGGCTCAAAGACACAGTTCCGCTGTTTCACACGATTTCTCGATTCGTAAGATGTGATTAACGAAAAGTATACAATGTCAAAAAGGTGAAGTTTAATTTAGGAAAGTTAAAGATGTACGAGAATTGTTTCGAGAAATGTAATTGTTGACTCAGATTGTACATTAGGAGTTGATGGTGCTGAGTTAACTTTGTTATGTTTATATTTATATGAAAAAGAGTTCAAGAGGATTGGGCAGTGGTGTAGTTCGTGGAAGGGGGCTATATTCTCTGGTATAAACCTGCGTTATGAGCTGCCCGAGTGCTGCTGGCCAGCGCCTCCTTCCCTTGGGCATCATTGCCTTCCCCACTCCTCCCAAGATAAGTCCACCCTTGCATGCAAAAATGCGCTTTTCAAATATTGCATCCCTCTCTTTCTTGCACGCGTGATCTGCTGAACCAGTGATGGCACCCATGATACCATATGTGATATCATCAATGACGTCCTCAGTGTGCTTAGGGGCATCAGTGACGCAGCTTCAGCACCTGCTGAATTTCAGGGGTTTAGTGGCGTTAAATCAGCACCTAAACGTCACAACAAAAGTGTTTTCACCGGATTTCAAGATTTTTGTTGCATACGATTGTTTCAACTTAACGTTGCGTCAACTACAGTTTTTCACTGAATATATATGCACGAGCACCTGCCTGTACCTAAGGGCGCATGACAGACAGTAATGGTATTTCATTTCTCATATGAAATTCATGTAAAGACACACAATTCTGGTATTAAACCCCATTATAATTGCTTTAAATGTGTCCATAAAGAGAACAGGGGCACAGAAAGATGTTGTGAATGACACAGGATCACACACTGTGGTTAAGGGGGTAAGCAGGGATTTGGCTTTAGGTTTCACTGTTTCATAGTCAAGGTCTTGCCTACTGAACTTTTCTAGGATTAGTGTGATAGAGATGTTATTGTCTACTTTGGAACTGTCTGTGACGATAGGGCAGTTACTTTCCCAATAGGGATAGGAGGTGGTTATAGTATAGGGAAAGTCCCCACAAGGTGTGTGTGTAATAATAAGGTTACTAGAGTGCCCACAGAGATGGTGTGTGATTTTAATAATTAAAACCCCACTGAGATATTGTATGAATAACAATGATGTTCAAGTCCCCACAGAGATGGTATGCAATCATCATGATATAAAAATCCCATTAGACATGGTGTGTAATGTTGGATATGTTGAAGTCCCCATAGAGATGGAGTGTCATAATAGTGATGTTCAGGTCCTCACTGAGAAGGTGTGTGATGATTATGTAAAGTCCACAAAGAGATGGTGTGTGATAAAAACGAAGTTAAAGTCCCCACAGGGATTTTGTTCAATTATAATGATGTTAAAGTCCCCACGGATATGGTGTGTGAGAATGGTTATATTAAATTCCCACTCACGGATAGTGTTTACAAATTATAGCACTGATGTCCCTGTAGAAATGTGTGTGATGATGATGTCCCCATAGTGATGGTATTTGTTATGGTTAATATTGAAGCCCCAACAGAGATTGGGTGCTATAATAATGATGCTGAAATCCCAACAAAGATGGTGTTTGGGGACTGTAACATCATTATTATCAAAGAGATGGTATGTCAAATTAGGCTATTGGGTTCCCAACTGAGAGGTTGTATACTAATAATGATTTTGAAATATTAGTCATGGGCGCCCCTCTATGAGAACAAACACAGCAAACGCGGCCCGTTCTATGGGATGGCACCTACTCTAGAGCCTGCAGCCACATTTTAGCTCACTGTACCTTTCACAGATGGGAAATATCCATGTGCACTCTTGTTCAGAAGGGAATTGCCATAGCATAAGTGCAGAATAGCTGACGGCCCAGACCACACGAAACCCCACCACGGTTGCCTACGATTAAGATAGGGGACAACTCTTTCCACCAACTTGTTGAAGACCTGCGCTTGCAGGCTCAGTTATTTTTAATGTAGCAAATTAATTTGTTAAGTTACACAAACCCATATATTAGGGCGACAGATGCTTCAGTTTGGGATGGAGTATGGGGAGGGGAGAGTTGGGAATGTTGTTGTATTGGAAAGCACAGGTCAACCATTTGTATTAAACACAAGTCATAAACGGGTGCCTAAGGTCCAAGGAGAAGGGAACACCTACCACAGAGGGGGGGATATGCGCACTACAGGTATCAAGAAGCCATACAATGACTCAGGCGGGGCCCAACACTAAACAACTAAGGCTCCTAACTTGGAACGTAAACGGTTTGGGTAATAGTATCAAAAGAAGATTGGTGACGCAAGCATTTAAACAGATACGGCCCAGACATAGCGCTCCTCACAGAAACCCACCTTGCGGGCACATCATGCCACCTGTTTAAGAGAACAAATTACCACACAGTGGTGCATGCAGCGTTCTCCATGGGATCAAGAGGAGTACTGATACTGGTGCACAGGAGAACTGCCCTGGAGATCTCCAAAGTAATCCAAGATACAAGGGGGAGATTTGTATATGTATATGTATATGGCACACTATGGAATCAGACCTTCGCCATTCTAGTGATCTACTCAGCCCCCACACTAATGCGCAACCTACTAGAAGACATCACACCCATAATAGCTGACAACACAGCAGACAAATTGATAATAGGGGGTGACTTTAACAAGGTAATAAATGTGGAAATGGACCGCACACACATAAGGAACAGAAACCCCGCCATACCCACCAAATTAGCAGCCTTTACATCAGCATTAGGGCTGAAGGACGTGTGGCGTGACCTGCACCCGACAGACCGCGAATATTCGTTTCACTCTGGAGCACACGCATCACTTTCTAGGCTGGACTAATTCTTCCTCCCTGCAGCAGATATACACAGGGTAAGAGAGGTGACCCAGCTCCCCGGGGGCATTTCGGATCATTCCCCACTGCTTATACTCCTAGAAACACAAAATCCCCGCCCCCACCAACCTGGCGGCTAAATAATTACTACCTGGGCTTCCCGGAACTAGAGGAGAAAATCCAAACAGCTACAGCATTATACTTCGACCTGAATCAGGGTTCAACAGATAACACTGCAACGCTATGGGAGGCCTACAAAGCACTTCTCAGGGGGGGGAGATAATTAGGTGGACAGCGGCACATAAAAAAAGCACACAGGAAGGAAGTGGAAGATACTGAAACAGAAGTGCGACGAGCTGGATCGCTCTACATGAACACTAACTAACCTGAGGATAATAGGACCCTGAATTTGGCACAAAAAAATTACAACACATAACACTGAATTGCGCCAAACAGACACATAGTGCGATGCGTGCTAGGCTCTATGAGACAGGTGACAAGGCGGACAGACTGCTGGCATGGCTGGAGAGAAGGGATGAGGGACAACAGGAGTTCAGATACATAACCGCTGACAATGCAGGGAAGGCCTGAACTGACCAAGAAATTGCAGAGAGCTTTGCGGCTCCTATGAGTCATTGTACAGTGCCCCCACAGACACTATAGATGTCACCATTTTAGACGAGATCCATCTACCGACTTTGGACGACACACAGAAAATGAACCTAGAAAAGGAGATAACAGAGGAAGAACTAAAGGCTGCCCTATCGCATCTGCAAACTGGGAAGACCCCGGGGCCGAATGGGTTTCCTATAGAGATATGGAAAAAAATAGGGAGCAGCGAGGTGGTGACACACATGCTTAACATGTTCCTGCGCGCTAAAGAGATGGGAATCCTCCCCCCGGACCCGAGAAAGGCCAGCATAGTAGTACTTCCCAAAGAAGGTAAGCCTCCAGATGGGTGTAGCTCCTACAGGCCAAACTCCCCCATAAATGGCGAAGCTAAAATCCTAGCTAAAATTCTTGCAAACAGATTGCAAAACATAATAGCATCCCTGATCCACCCATACCAATGTGGCTTCATGCCCAAAAGGTCCACAGGCTTCACCTGGCCATTGAAAGAGCACCGAGGTTACAGGAACCTCTTGCACTTCTTGCAATAGATTTCGAGAAGGCCTTTGACTTCGGTCTATTGGGAGGCTCTGTGGGCAATAATGGTAAAAATGGGCTTTGGAGACCGATTTATGGGATGGGTAAAACTCCTATATAACTCCCCGACGGCTGAGATCAGGGTGAATGGATGGTCGTCACGTAACATTAAATTGGGAAAAGGGACAAGGCAGGGCTGCCCCCTGTCGGCAATGTTATTCGCACTGGTGATTGAGCCCCTGGCGGCGCTGCTGAGGAACACAGGCATGGGGGGGGCGGGATTTCCCTGGGCGCACGACTGGGAAGATAGAGTCTCCCTTTATGCCGATGATCTACTGATCTACCTCAGTAACCCGTAAGAATCCTGTCCTGTTGTTACTCAGCTGCTGGAAAGATATGGGTTTAGTGGGCTGAGAGTAAACTGGGCCAAATCGACAATATTTCCAATTAAAGGGAGAAGCGACCTGACCTCAGATAGGTGCCTGTATCGAGTGGAAATGGAGCAGTTCTAATATCTAGGTATACAAGTTACACCAAACCTTGCGGATTACGCACCGAAAAACCTGTATCCAATTGTAGAGAGGTCTGCAAGTGATGTGAGACACTGGATGGCTCTACCCCTCACTCTACTGGGGAGAGCCGTATTGTTCAAGATGCTAGCTCTCCCGTGTTTCCTATACATCCTTCAAAATGCACCACTACATATCCCAGGGATAGAGTGCCGGAAAATAGACAGAATACTAAGGAAACTGCTGTGGGGAGGTGGACACCCACGAATAGCCCTAAGCACCCTACAACGCTCCATCTGGGAGGGTGGCATTAGACTCCCACATTTACAGACATACTACTGGGCCTCACAAATGTCGGTTTTAAATGATAGTCTACACAGCAACGCCGAACTTCCACACATACGAGCAGACACAAGAGCCAGACAAGAACTCTCCCCATTGGAAAGTCTCCACCAGAACATACCACGCCCACCCCCTCACACAATGGCAATTCACAGAGCACAGATGTGGGCGGAAACACACAAATACTTGGGATGGGAAGGAAAGATCACCCAGGCTCAGCCCTTATGGAGAAATAGGCACTTACCTGAACTCAATAAGCTCCCGAAATGGGCAAACTGGGAAATAGCGGGAGTAGCCAAGGTCGGGATGTGATACAGGAAGGAAAGATAGTACCATTTGAGCACCTAATGAATGAGTTTGGTTTACCCTTGATAGAACATTTCCACTATAGACAAATGTCCCACGCACTAAGAGCACACCTGCCAGGCCTCTCGGATTTGCCTGAATGCACACCAATCAAAAGAAATATTGTCCTAGACCGAGTGGATGTGAAAACAACCTCCACAATGTAGAGTGCAATCTCCTCATTTGCAACACCCCCCCTCTTTAACCTGAAAGCCAAGGGGGAAAAAGACGTGGGCCTATTACATCCTGAGGACTGGACTGCAGCCCTAATGTACCCCAGAGAGGTTGCCATTTCTGCCAGAATCAGGCTTCTGCAACTCAAAATACTACATAGAATATACTACCCACGGGGGACACTATACAGATGGGGGAAAATAGCAGACCCCAGTTGCCTGAGATGTAGTCAAGGAGAAGGGACCTTCTATCATATCTTGTGGGAATGCCCACAAATCCAACCTTTCTGGCGGAAATGTAGCGACAGACTATCGGTGCTCGTGGGCAGAGCAATAACAATGGACCCAAAACTGTTGATACTGGGAGTGGAAGGGGACAGCGAGATGTCCTGCTATGAAAAACTAATGTTCTCAACGGCAACAGGCCTAGCCAAAAGAAATGTGGCGAAATTATGGGGCTCAAATATTGCTCCGTAATATGAACAGTGGGTGGCAGATGTTGATGCGTGTATTGTCATGGAAAACAGGGTTTACACGGCTAGAGGATGCCCCAGGAAAGCAAATAAAATTTGGCGCAGATGGGAGGAGAACTAGAGAAATGCACACAAGTGTTAAGATGACCAGTAAAGGGATAAACTACATACTGTGAACTTGATATACGATGCACCACAACTGACCGAAATGTGTTGTAGCACCAGTAAAGTGTTATATTAAAAAATAAATGAGACAGAGGGCCTGGTGGTCCGGAAGCTGGCCCATAGAGTCAACCGATACAGGTGGACCTTCATCTTTGGGTTGGCTTTTGAATGGGAGGGAGTGCAGTAACACATAACATCCACCTAGGAGGATGGCGAACTGCTTCAGCTAGACTTGGACCAGGAGGTTCAGGAGGACCGTCGTCTGTCAAATGAAGGCCACTTGAGACCAAGGTTTTGGGAGTGGGCAGCGGCGGGGGATAGTCCCAGAAGGAGGGCCCACCTGCGGGATCCTTGCCCCAAAAGCATGGGGGGAGGCCCGTGAGGTGAGCCCTCCGAAATGAAATATGGTGGTAACGGGACGCATTAATATGTTTTCAGACAAGAGGGGTGGTGGGAATGAAGCGCATACCGAGGGGCCAATGGGGCACAGGAGGACATTCAGTCTTGTTTTCCATGAGGGCAGTTACGCCGTTGAGGGTACAGGAGAGGTGGGGGAAGGAGAGTGGGGGGGGTGAGACTGTGAATCCGATGTTGAGGGGCAGAACGGGTGAAGGAACTTTAGTAGGGAGTTTGGGAAAGCACCAGGGGTTGGAGTCCAGAGCGAGGGATGGTCATGGGTGATGGGGAATGCGGTGTCACAATGAGACGGGGGGCAGAGGGCAGTGGGGGTGGCAGGGAGGAGGGAGTGGTTCAACTGGGTAGGGCTCTGGGCATGCACCTCAAGCAGGGCTATCTTCAAGTGGGCAACACATAACATGAGGGGGCTGAATTCCCCTCTCAAAAAGAAAACATTTGAATTCACAAGGGCATTAGCCCCGGATGTCCTGGCCATTCAGGAGACACACTGCCTGTGAAGAGATCAGGTGAGGCTTGGCCTGAAGGGATTTTCCCAGATCTTCCATGCTTCATCGCCATCCATCCACCACTTCAGGAAGGACCAGAAGAACCTAATCTACAAAAATATCTCACCCATCATTGATTGCCTCACTCACCCTTTGTTCTCCTCTTATGGAGAGGCCCCTTCTCCTGTTACCCATCCAGGTTCCTCTGCCTCCCTGTACCTTAACATGTACGCATAGATAGTCCCTATGTAAAGCATTCTGAACCAAGGGACTCTCATAATAGCCTTTTTCTAAATCAAGGGTGGAGATGTACTAGGTTGGCCCAATCCTCTTGAGCATTTAACACATTCCTGGAATGTATGCCATTGTTCCTGAAGTGTAAACCAAAGCACCAGCTCCCATCCGGATTTGGTACCAGAAAAATGGGCGATGTCTAATGGCTTTGTGAGGGTTTGATTATGATGAGTTCCTACGCATTCTCCTTCACAGTCTTCCAACTGGCCGTAGGCAGGCGATAGGCATGCTGTCTGATGGATTTCCTTGATGGCATCACGATCCATTGTACAAAGCCTGCGGGATGGACAAACCTCTCTACAAACATATCAGAGGAGTGCAGCAGATAGGGTTGTAGGTCTGGATTCGGATTATGAGTTAGGCTCTTCAATATTAACTCGGGAAAGTTATTTGAGCTCTTCTGCAGCAAGATACAGCATTATCCTGTGTTCCTCAGGTTTCCGCCTGTTCACCCTTAAGCCAATTTAAATGATATACCTGCACAGGCTTATCTGTAGTCCTGTTGCAAATGTTGATTGAGATGTCTGAACTTGTGCAACCCTGTACAGTCCATACCGTTGAGTTGTCAGTTTGTCTGAAGTAGGAGCAAGAATAGCACCCCGTCAGCCATCCTGTTCCTCCAAAGTTTGGTTCCTTAATCATAAATGATTTCTGTTTCTCTTGGCCGATATGCTGGTGTTGTTTGACCAAATTATAGATCAACTGTAGTTTCTCTTAAGTGTCATGCACAAACTCTTAGGCTTCTTCCGAACAATTCCAGCCCACCCATCCTTTTTTCACAATATCCAGGGTATATAAGGTCTGTCTCCATTAGATCATCTAAATGGGGGAGAGCCCAGTAGTCTTGGGGTGTTTTCCATTCAGCAAAGAAAGCCCCCATGAGTCATTTGTGTCAGTTCTTTGTAGCCTCCAAGACAACATTTCCGGAAGAGGTTCTTCAGTGTCTGGTTAAAGTGCTCTGCTAAGCCATCGAGCTGGAGATTATAGACTGAAGTGAAAGCATGTATATTTGCAACATAGTATTTCGTTCACTCAGAAGTGTTATAAAAAAGGAGTACCTTAATCTGTAAGAATTCTTGCCTTGAAATTGCATCAAAAATATGGAATTAGATGATTTAAGAAATCCTGTCTGGTGAATGTCCTGGGGTATCAGCTGGCATGGTATCATAAAAGATATCAAATGCCCATTACTGCAAGGCCAAAAACATTTGATTTTTGTAATCACATGTTTGCATTTATTGTCACAAATATAGATGGTTTGTGTGGTACCGGTATTAATTAGGAATGGGTGTTAGGGGGGCTGCTGGGGTCTCCTCCCGTATTTATGTGCAAGAAAACATGTAAACATTTGAAGGAAAGGAATTTGATATTTCGGTCAGTCGCAGTGATTTTTGCACAGTAATCGCATAGATCCAGCTCCAATAGGATCAGGGAATAGTGGTTCCTGGTCTCGAAGGACTCCAAAGCCCTAACACATCCACCTCAATTCTAGAAAAGGGGACCTTAATGTTGGGAAGGTTTAGAAGGTTGCAGTTGCCACATAATTCCTACATGTCTTGGCACACTAGGTATCCTAGGCAGTAATATTGAATCTGTTGATGGATAACACGGACAGAAGAACCTGCTTGATTTAGGCTACTCGGTTGTGCTCAAACCTTGACGGTGGGCGTAGCCAGGTCCAAGACACTTTTCCAGAAGGGAGCATATACCAAGATCTGGAATCTAGTTTGGCCATCTTCCCTCACATTATTCATCAGGCAGTAGAATAGGAGCCTGGTGTGTTCCTTAAAATGGGGTCCAGTTCTACATTTACCCTCTTCTGCAGAAAGGGTAGCATCAAAAGCTGCTAACAGTAAAGGGTCTTCTCTTTCGGCTGCAGAAAATGTGGGTTGTACAGGGAGTTTTAATCACCCTCCCCCCCACCTCCCCGGGTCAAAGGCTGGTTCAACAGGGGAAGTTAAATGAATCTTCCCTTGAACCAGTTTTCTAGAGGATCTCTGCAGCAAATATGATGTCCGTAAGACGATTCCTTTCTTTGCCTTCTCAAACATTTTGACCTCTTCGGGCTCAGCGAGTAGGTACATTTCAAACTATTTCAGCCAAAGAATCTCCCCTTCTTGGACTAAAATCATGTCTGACCCATTGATAAAGAGGAGTACATTTAACACCCCTTGACAGACATCAATTATACCAGCTCCAACATTGAATCCATATTTGTCCGATAGGCCAGAATTTTGGAAATCCTCCCATAGATCACCTCGGGCAGTGATATAGTGGAACAAGAAGTACAGCCACCAAAGAGAACTCAGGTTAAACAAAGGAAGAGCCTGGTACTGGATTCAAGCAGCCAAGGGGCGGGAGGATAGATCAGGGGCAACAGGCTTGTACTGAAAGCAAGACAATGCCGACTAGCAAAGCTTTGATACCAAGTCCTGCGCTTAGAGGCTACTCTCCCGCATGAAGCGCGATAGAAGAGCCCAATTTAAGACTGTACCTGGAACAAGGACAAAGGAACATGTTTGCCTGAAAGGGAAACCCACGTATAGCCCCACTGGGCCTGAAAACGAGCTGTCCAATTGAATGGTGCCTTTTGAGCTTCAATGTTGCAAGTGGTCAAACAATGACAATTATCGTACTATATTTTTTGTTGTATAAGTTTAAGTATTGAAAGTTCATTTTTGACAAGACCAAAAGGCATGTTTTATGCTTGCATTGCTTTGCGGCATTTAGTCTTACATTCAAGATAGAGAAAATGAAGCAATGATTAACTCCTTTTGCTTAACATATTTCTTTATGGTTTTAGACATTAGTAAGCTTGCTTTATCATAATTTGAATACTTTTCACATCATCTTTATAAAACAAAGTATTATTGATAGCCATACATTAATACATATTTCTACAAACTAGACCTGAGAAGATAACTGTTTACAGACTGGCCTTAAAATCCAGCTTCAGGTTTCCAAGATGGCCACCATCCCCTGAGGGTGCAAGCTCCAGAGCTGCACCCGGGCGACACAGCTTAAGGTGTCAAAATAGCAGCAGAAACAGATTTTCATACCTTGCTTCGCCTCCCAACATACGTGGAAGTGGTGCCCAGCACGAGTTGAGCAGAATCGCCAGATTGCCCCCGACAATGACTTTGGAGGCACAGAGTGGTGGAATGGCAGACTCATAAGTGGGAAAGTGAGGGTTCCGAGCTCGCAATCCAAAGGCGTGCGGCGAGGTGCATCAACAGACTTGTGGTCATTGGCCTGACTGATTGTGCATTCCCCTACATGCGGAGAGCCGGATACCGCTCCCTCCTAATTGAATAGAAGACTTAATACCCTGGCGGGGCGAACCCCGATGTGAACTGGTCTCCGGGAGGTGCGGACTATGAGCAACGATCGTGCCCTGAGGCCCACATCTAGGCAGGCAACAGAGGAAGCAGATGACCAGTCCCTGCCGGTAAAAGGGAGACGTCCGGGGAGGGAGCAGGGAGGAGCGGGTCCCGGGACACAGAGTCAACGGGGCAGCAGAAACTCTCCATGCAGGGGATATCAAGGACGGCTGTGTCCGTGGACCGATGCACCGGCGCCCCTGGCCGGGTCAACACGAAGGGGGCAGCTCCCGAAGCAGAGCGGGACCCGGAGCCGTGCTCCTGCCTGGCGGAACCCGAGCGGGATCGGATACAGTCACTGTCGAACTAGCTACGCAGAAGGGCATATTGGTGCCCCGAGCTGGGCGGCGCGGGGAAGTGGAGAGTGGGACCTGGCACTCCCATTAAAAATAGCGGGTACTCCCCAGCATGAGCGAGGAGATTATACCGACAGTGGAAGCACCGGGAAAGCAACACTGCAATCGGATCTAGAAGTCAGTCCGCCCCTGGGGTAATCTATAACGTCGGCGCTTGAGGGCTAAATTGGACGCTGGGAGATGTTTGGATCACTGGGGCAGCGGAGTCTTGTACCTGGCTCTGGAGGAGCGCGCAGGGGCTTGGACCTCCTCTGAGGTGGGGCCAGCTGCCGAAGAGCATGGTGGAGATAGAATCGACTTAGTTCCAGCAATAAAGTGGAGCACACAAACAGAACATTCTAATTAGTAATATTGGCACACAACGGATAGACCTGCACCTGGAGGGGGGCCCAAAACCCATGCGCGTTGATTGAACATAATCTGCTGGATCCCAATGAGATGCCCCGGGCCTAGATCCACTGGGGCTTGGTAAATACTGAGGACCGGACCCCACATCGGAGGGGCAGCAACAATCAAGTGCTGGATCTCATCGGCCTAATAGTCTCCCTACCCCACTGGCCTGATCGGCCGGGGTACCCTCCTGACAAAGACACAGATGCCAGGTGGTGAAGTTTAAAAGGTGCCCAGACAAGAGTTAAAGGCATGGTCTAGTAAAAAATGTTATTGACCCTACGGGTCGGCCATGTTTTTTTAAGCCTAAGTGGCTCGATTTTAGAAAACTTTCCTATGGACCTTACCCGAGTTTTCGTCCATTAAACGCACACGAAAACAAGCACCAGGGAGCTGCCATTTTCTGATAATCCTATCTTTTCCCCGATCGCCCTGCCTGACCGGCTTTTGCGGCACTAAATCAATTCCCCCGCCCCTGAGCCTGTCATCAGCAGACTCGTACCGCCCATTTCCCAACGCCAAAGCACGTCTCGTGTCAACATTTGCTGCGCTTCAGCTAATTACGTGTTGCCATGGAAATGGCAGGACGCCTCTCTCCTCAATAAGTATAAACAGACCGTTTCACAACACAAAGCAGCCGATTTTCGATTCCATTTCTCTCTCTTTGTTACTTTGAGTATTCTGTGACTCGTTTCAGTGCTCTGGTCAGCTACCTTCGCCGCTTGTAGCCCGTGTGAACAGATACCAGTACCACCGCTATAAATTATTTTAGTTTGTTTAACACACAATGGCTACAATAATGCCCTACATGTACGAGCCCGAGTATACCGAGGAGGAACTACTGGAAAGGGAAGCACGCGAAAACGATGGGGATTCGGACGGCAGTTGGCAGGACGAATCAACAGATGAAGAGCCTGGGCCTAGTCGAATGGACGGCGTCTCCACCTGGTGCACATGCAATCGGTGCGAGCTAATGCCAACTGAGGACGAGAACTGCTGCTGCCGAGAAAACTCGGGATGCCTGGCATACATTTCGGAAGGCGAGCCACGACCGCAATGCATCACCGAGCTGCCAGACTTCAGGGCAGCCTGCCTCACACGGGCCGTGTTGAGAATAATGATGGTGCTTATGCACGAACTTCGAGCAACTGTTCGTCCTCGTAATCCGAGTAACGAGTAAGTATACTCTGCTTGTCATGCCACTCCTATTTCATGGTCTTCTACTATATCCAAAATTACATCTACATATCATTTTAACGCATGTAAGTCGTTGAATAGTGTGCATTGTCGAGATAGCATTTGTCCGTGTAAAATGCCATTAGTTACAAGAATTGTCACTGACAACAAACGTTTATTAAACTTATCTTGGTAATTTAAAAACAGTTTGTTTCATTCCTTTTCACAGGTGGTACAGGCTGGTGGCCTATCGTTCCTTTACATGGTGGCTTCACGGGAGGCTTGGACACCGCGTTCGAAGAGTGATACCCGCCTGTGCCGTTCGTGCCATTAGAGAAACTTTCCCGAGTGACAGCGGTCAGTACAGGGGATTTTCTCTTGCTGTGCTGCAACCTGTATAATCTTTAAAGTCTTGTATTTTTGTGTCATGAAAATAAGATACAAAATAAAACACCACATATATTTTAAAAACGGTTGTCTCAATTTTTTAAATGAATCAAGTGTCTCTCCATTCAAGGATGGACGTCAGACATCTGTGCTCCGAATGGGTGAAGGTCTGGTTGCTGTGAAGCAGGGTGGTCACTATCTATCTAAGCTAACATAACATATTCTCGATAATGCATGCACTAAATTCTCGATAATGCATGCACTAAAACACACTTGTTAAAAGTCTTTCGGAAGGTTATGTCGCTATAAAAGTCACACATATATCTATACTAACATTTACCATTGGATTATACAGTCTTGACCACTATAATACACCGGTTGAAGTGTGGGTCTGTGCTCACAAGAATCTACGGTATGTGGCATTTGTTATTGATAAACAACGATATACTATCATTGATATAAAGGCGATATACTGTATATTGATATAAAGGCGGTTCGCGCCGGTGGATGCACGCTGCCATGGGGGGCTGTCAGGGGCGCGAAAGGCCAAGGTGCCAAACTACATGTACACTTCAAAAGGTGTCCCACGCCAAGGGGCCATCGGTCACATGGCCTCCTCAGACCCTGTGTCTCCAGCCAGGCCTCCCCTTGAAGCAGGCCGCCCCCCTGCTATCCACATAAGTGTGTCTCCATTCAGCAGTCTTCCTGTGCCTTATCTGCACGCCCCAGGGCCATCCATCCCACCCCCCTGTATCAAAGGCGGTTCGCGCCGGTGGATGCGCGCTGGTATGAGGGGCTGTGACGGGCGCAAACGGCCAAGGTGCCAAACTGCATGTACACTTCAAAAGGTGTCCCATGCCAAGGGGCCATCGGTCACATGGTCTCCTCAGACCCCGTCTCTCCAGGCAGGCCTCCGCTGAGGCAGGCCGCCCCCCTGCAATACACATAAGTGTGTCTCCATTCAGCAGTCTTCCTGTGCCTTATCTGCACGCCCCAGGCCCATCCATCCCACCCCCCTCTATCAAAGGCGGTTCACACCCGGGGATGAGCGCTGGCATGGGGGGCTGTCAGGGGCGCGAAAGGTCAAGGTGCCAAACTGCATGTGCACTTCAAAAGGTGTCCCAGGCCAAGGGGCCATCGGTCACATGTCCTCCTCAGACCCCGTGTCTCCAGCCAGGCCTCCCCTTCAAGCAGGCCGCCCCCCTAATACCACGACATACACACGTCATTCATTCACAAACACACCCCAGTTTCTAATACTTTAAAAACCACTCGATATGTCTCATGAGAACATCTTTGTGCTTTGCAAGTCAACTCCTGAACGTGCTACCTGGGAACCACTGAGATCTATGCTAATCTGCTCGTCGTCGTGCTATCCGTGAACTTCTGTGACCGCTTCGAGCATACCCATCAGTGCGCTACCTGTGGCCATCCACCTATTCTGCCGCAACATACTGCTCTGCTTGCTGAATCCAACTGTTTGTTGGTCAAGGTAAGGCCATGTATCCTGGTCATATTTCGCAGATTTTTAAATTTCTATCTATTTTCGAGTAGAGTACACAATAGTGCTTTGTTCATTGGTCTCATTGGTATTGACTTGAGTTTCTATTGCTATGCTATCAATAGATCTATTTATTTTCATCTGTGTCTATTGTCATTGAATTGCATCCTTCGGGGGTCCAGTCTATAATGTAAGCATGTTTCCTTCTCGTGCAAGACAGAACATCCAAGGGACGAGTGACATGTTCAGATTTCAGTCACATCAATTATACATTTCTGCAACTTATGCAAATACTAAGCAGCACATAATGAACTGGTATAGTTCCTGCGACCAAAACAAACCTTGCATTGATCATTGTATGATTCATTTACTTTTGTATCAAATCTTTACTCTTGAAGATTGTATAATAATGTCGATATTTACTTTTCAGATTTATCAACAATGCCTGCCTGTTCGATTAGCGGTTGCCCTTCGAAGACCCATGCGAAATCTGAAGGAACTACAATGCATGTATTCCCGAAAACTGTTGATCGAATAAGAGAATGGGTCAGACATTGCAGATATCCACTGGATGAGCTGGAAAGTAGAGTCCAACAAGTCTTAGAGGACAAGAGGGGTGATCGATACCGCATCTGTAGCCGGCACTTTTCCTTGAACATGTACACAACTTCTTGGGTAAAAAAGAAGAATAAACGGCGAACGACGCGGAAATTGCGCGAAAACGCTATTCCCACTCTATTCGTCCACATTCCGCCACCGGTGAGTCAAGTGTCCGGATTTAGCTTTCGGCCTTGCGGTAGTGTGTAGCCAAATGGATTCATTGGTATTGTAGGTGTTCTATCCCTTGTAATAATTTCGATATTGATATGAGTGTATAGTTTTTTGAATAATGACATTTATCAATATATTCTTTTTCGATTTCATAACCCACAAACGCAATGTGTATATATATATATATGGACAGGGAACTGTGCTGTATTGAGCATTTTTCAAGTATTCTGTCGGCTTACATGGCTATTTTTAATATTGGCATTTCATTATCAATCATTAATTGACCTTTACAACTTCTTGCTTCAGATTCAAGGGATAGTCAAGAACATTCTACATCCTTTACGTGGTCGCAGTTATCAACCACTTCTAGCGCGTATCAGGTAATCTTACTAGGCTAATCCGCTACATACTTTTATGCATGTCAAGTAATAGTTTTATTCTATCGTGTAATTATTTTACTGAATGTTTGGTTACTCCTGTCCAATTGATATACACCTTAGTTATCGTCCACTGGTGTTTGTTTTCAGTCATAATTAGTGTTATCCATACTAATGCAAGTACTGACTTTCAGGGAGATGCTGAATAGTCCGCCACATCTACAACATTTCTAGATGTTTTTCAACATCAGGAGGTATGGATACTGACAGCTCCATCGAGCATCATCATCAGAGCTGGAATTCTTGTCGTTTGATTGTTCTACACAATGTTTCATTCGTGGTTAGCCGTTGATATGTACCTGTGCTGTCGACCCCAGGTGTGTGTTATGTTTTCACAATTGTAATCCTCACTAATGCAAGTACTATGTTTCAGGCAGTTGATGGAGCGTCAACCCCTGCACTTGATGCAGAGCCTGACATTCAAGTATACGAATCGGCGCAGCAGCTTTCGGAAGTGCGCACTACATTTGCAACATCCATAGATATTCTTCAGCAGCACGAGGTATGGATAATGACAGCTCCATCATGCGTGATCATATAACGTGATTCCATTTGCTATACTTTCTTCCCTATTAACGCAAGTGCTGTGTTTCAGGGAGACGATGAAGCTTCCACCACAATCACAACATCTCATTTAGATGATGTAGATGTAAAGGAATCGTTGAAATAAGTCGATGAAATGTGATCATATTTGGATTTTTCTTGATTCTTTTGGACAATGCATCATTTGCGGTTATCTCTTTATATGTACCTGTGCCGTCGACCCCAAGTGTGTGTTGTGTTTCCAATATTGAAAAGCATACTAATGCAAGTACTGTGTTTCAGGGAGATGCGGATGCCTCCTCTCCAATGCCACCATTCATGGCAGTCCATGCAGAGCCAGAGGTATGGATACTGACAGTTCCATCCAAATAGATCATCACTGGTCGAATACTTGTCATTTGATTGTTGCACACAATGTTTAAATCGTATTTGGCTCTTGAGATGTACCTGTGTGTTCGTCCTCACGTGTTTTATGTTAACAATATTTTGATACATAGTAATGAAAGTACTATGTTTCAGGGAGACGATGGAGCCTCATTCCGTGCTGTCTATGCGGATACAGAAAATATAGTCGTTGCAGCGCAAGACGAAGGGAGGACATGCAGAAACGAATCGGAGCTACAGCGTGCAGATGTTGAAGGTCGAATCAAAAAAGTTGCAAAGAAAAAAAAACAAAAAATGGTTAGTTACAAACAGTTCATAACTTTAAAAAAATGTATGTGCTGGGGACTATTTTATGTTTTTTTTCCAGTCAATTCTACTACACTCCATCTTGTGTTTAAACTGAACATCCCTTTTCCAATCTCTCCTTCAGTTACCCGTGGGTGTCAGAACTATACACACACAGACAGTGAAGCGAATGAGAGTTGTGGCTTGCCAGACCGTGTACACTATGGAGGAACTATTAATTGAGGCGAGGCGTGTTCAGGCTCGAGATGCTCATGTCCAATGGCCAGAACATGAATTAACTGTGTTTGGAGACTACAGCAAAGTTGCATTGGACCATAGCTACAGTGCGACCGCACCACCACAAGAAGATGTTATTGAATGTCTTGAAGATAGCTCTGAAGTAGTTGCAGATCAATTTACACAATCTACACCTGCCAAAAATTTGCCACCAAAAACCTGTCGACATTGTTGTGTTCTCCCATCAATGTTGAAGTAATAGTTAAAATGACAGAATGAACCAGCCGCAGCATCCATAGACGCATCAGACTTGATATCAGGGATATTACTTTCCAATGGGTTGAAATCTCCACAACGTCAAAGGCCGAAACAACGTTGACGCAGGATGACAGTCTAATGAAAGAGAGCAAATACATTGTATTCGACAGTTGTTTGATGGAAATTATAAGTATGCTGAAATGTGTGCATTCCATTAGAGGGAAAGTATGTGGGAAGCCATTGATTAATGTGACTCGTCAAATAAAAGGCAGTAACGTCAAAATAAATGCCGCCTGTAGATTAAATCATAGGTTCTCATGGTCTGCACAACCGATGCTGGGGGAACTGCCAGCAGGCAATCTACTGTGTGCAGCTGCATCACTTTTTAGTGGCTCCAGTTTTAGAAAATTAGAGGCTTTCTTTCAGTTTGTGGGACACCATTTCATTTCTAAAGCACTGTACTACACATACTAACGTGATTATCTGTTTCAGGCCATTAGTGATGCTTGGAAAATTGAACAATTGTCTCTAGCAAGTACATTCGAAGGCAAAGGTTTCAGGCTAGCCGGCGATGGACAGTGCGACAGCCCTGGATTTTCTGCCAAGTACTGCACCTACCACTTTCAGGACATGGATAGTAAGAAAATTGTGAGTTCGGTGGTCGTGCAGGTAACACAATGTACATCCTCCGTGGCCATGGAGAAACTAGGTTTTATAAAATATTGGAATATCTACAATCGAGGGGAATGCACATCGACCTCATTGCCACGGATAGACAAGTTTCAATTGCCAAGACAATGAGAGAGCAGTTCCCACATATTAAACATCAATTTGATGTATGGCATCTTGCTAAATCAATCAATAAGAAAATCTCGGCTGCAGGGGAAAAAAAAGGTTTTGAAAGTATTTTGCAGTGGTCACATTCTATCATCAACCATCTTTGGTGGAGCTCAAAAACTTGTGAGGGGTCAGTGGAAATACTACTTGAAAAATGGCGGTCACTGATGCACCACTGTACCAACGTTCACCGCTGGACAGCAAATGAACATTTCCACCAATGTGAACATGGCCCTTTGTCCCCAGAGGAGGCACGGAAGAAGAAGTGGTTGATTCCATCTTCACCGACACACAAAGCCATTGAGAAGATTGTTTTCGACAAAACTCTATCAAGAGATTTGAGAGGACTGACAGAATTCTGTCACACAGGAGATTTGGAGGTGTTCCACAATATGTGCCTAAAGTACAGGCCAAAGCGTTTGCATTTTAGCTTTCGGGGCATGAAACATTGCACTCTACTAGCGGTCTTGGCCCATAACAGCAATGTCGGACGTGAACAATCTAGGACAAGGGGTAAAGTAAGGATGCCTCGCTACACTAAGGTGTTTTCAAAACGAAGTAAGCAATGGGTGATCAAACCAGTCTATGATGAAATGCAGTTCGACTTTGTGAAATGCCTTATTGTTGCTGTGTTAGAGAAGCACAGATATGGAATTTTGGACTTTTCAGAGCAGTGATCCATTGCCACCGAACATTGCGACTGTGCCATGCCCACTCGAAGCACAGCTGATTGTGAAGTACAAATCCCGGTTTAAATAATTGCAATACGATTGTCTTTTTGTAAATAAATGTTATTGTACAGTGTACCTGTAAACCTAACCCCTACCTTCACCATCATGGATAGCGAACAAGCTGGGTGTCGTCTTTGAATTCTCTCTATTCACCTCACATATGTGTATGTATATATTTTTCTCATGTCTCATCTCATGTAAATGTAAATGCTGCGCACTGTTAACGGAGGGGAGGCTTGCGTATTGCAAATAATAAAACAAACAAACAATAAATCTCACTTTTAACTCAACTCCTGTGGTACTTTATACTTTCCCTGACCTTCTGCCAAAAATTAAATGTCTCAATTTGGGCTGCAAAGCTCGCAGACAACGGGGACAAAATTGGGGCACTTAGAACGCGCCAGCCAAGCGGGCCGTGGCATTTGGGAGAGAAGCCAGTCCGCATTTGCACATTGAGGCGCACTACATAGACGGATTCTAAACTTCAAGTTCTCACAGATGCCTATACTACGTGATGTTGCAAATAAAGAATGCGAAGGACAGCGCCCAGATGAGGCCCACAAGTCGCACTGGAAGTATAAGGGTCTATTGTTTTTTTACCTTGAGACAGGGACCATGCCGAAAGAACTACATTTGAGGGGAGTGCGCAATAACGTAAGAGACGATAAGGCAGAAAATTCAGAAACTAGACCCGAGTTTCATTTTAGGTCAGTATACGAAAAATCGTTGTCAAGAGCACGGTCCGTTTTACAGACTGCATTACGAAGAGACATAATGGAAATTTCAAATATAATGTAAGTAAATCTTTACACGCTTTTATACCGGAATGAAGATTTAATGAATGGATGCATGAATAAATGAATGAATGAAGAGCTAGGAAAAGCAAGTAAAACTGTTCGTAGTTGGCACATGGGCATGCAGGTCCACTGGTCTCACCGATCTAGGTCCTTGGCCCAGCCACTTTTCCCTGCACTGCCTACCTGCACTACGGGACTGTCTCTGTATCCTTCAGCCCCTTCTCCCGGCATTTACCTTGCACTTGCCACCAGCTGGCCCTATTATTTAATTTGTATTCAACTAACCATGTACAGCCCTTCCCCATGCGCGATCAGAAAGACACCTGGCCTAGTAGGATCGTTGTCTGTCTGCCCTTGTTCCCCACCTGCCTCGTCACGCCTAGAAACACTTGAGTATAGGCGCGTCACACATGCCATATCATATATCATATCATTCCTCACGCATGTATACTGTCGTTTATCATTGTGTGTTGGCCTTGATTTATCTCGTTACTTTTCGCATTGATTTTAGAGACAAACATACTCCATTGAACTATACTTGCAAGCAAATAGTTTCTGATCGGCCGTAATAAATAAAATGAGTAATATTAATGAAGTTCGGCTAGCGAGACTAATTATCATTTTTTGTTTTCATAACAGGTATTTGATCCCTTTATGCCACTGCCATCTGTTTGAGACACCGGCGGATGGATTCTTCAGCAGACACCTGCAGCTTCGTGTCAACAACTGGAGCACAATCCCCATATAATAGGACGATCGCCAAGGGTCCACATGCCCTTACGCTGTACTAGTGGCTAGAAGCAACATATCAACCTTTTGGCTGGACTAGTGCCTAGTTGATGGAACAGCCTTGCGGTTCACCGTGCTTCCAAAGTGATTCTTTTTACGAAAATTAACACCCTGTGTACCATAAAGGAACAGCGCGTGACTCAAGATGAAAAGGAACAGTTATTGCGGATACAGATAAAAGAAAATAAATGGCTTCCGGAGTTCATATGTCAATTGCTGAATATTCTCTAAACATTTAATGTCAAATAAATGTACTTTACCAAATGTACCGTGTTGCTGTTTCATTTTAAAGTACAGTTTCATATTCCGAATTGTGGCGCGCTGTGTTGTGAGTTGATCTGTGTTGGTTTCCGGGTTCTGTGTGGAGTCGCGTAGGAGACGACTGGGCGCGTTTGCCTACGCAGCACAGTAATGTCACGGGGAGAGGCGGGGAATATGAATGTTTTGATAATGTCAGGCTCAGGGGCGGGGGAATTGATTTAGTGCCGCAAAAGCAGGTCAGCCAGGGCGATCGGGGAAAAGATAGGATTATCAGAAAATGGCAGCTCCCTGGTGCTTGTTTTCGCGTGCGTTTAATGGACGAAAACTCGGGTAAGGTCCATAGGAAAGTTTTCTAAAATTGAGCCACTTAGGCTTAAAAAAACATGGCCGACCCGTAGGAACAATAAACATTTTTACTAGACCATGCCTTTAAGAACACACCGAAAAGGGGTGAGGGACAGCTAGAGCATTGCTGGAGGTGACAGGGGATGGAGGATCCATAGAAGGAGGGGACAATAGAGGAACAAGACAGCTGAAGGATCGCAGATCCAACCACGAGCATGGCTCTGAATAAAGAGGAGTTTAAGGAGTGTTTGTTGGGAATGGAGAACCGCATGATGAAAGCCTTCCACAAGCAATAGGGGAAAATGAGAGAGGAAATAAGTTCCTCTCTCCAAGAAGTTAGAAAGGACATTACAGATCTGAGGCTGAGAGTTGACACAACAGAAGCAGGCCTCTCAGAGATTGCAGAGGACTCAAAACAAACCAGTGAACTATTGAAACAAATTGCAAGGGCAACACACAATCTGGAGATCCAGGCAGAGGATCTTGAAAATAGATCCTCAAGATCTAACATAAGAGTCATGGGACTCGTCGAGTCAATAAGAGACCCAGATCTAAAAGAAACGATGCAACATTTCTTCAGCAGTCTGCTATCTGGGGCCCAGCCGGAGGACATACTCTGACAGAGTGCACAAGGTGTGACCCAAAAAGAGAGATCCGGAAGCCCACCCAAGGGATATTCTCTTGGCAATGACCTCCTATACCGTGAAAGAAGAGATTCTTCGTGCAACAAGAAACCAGCAGCCGGTCACCATTAACGGAACGCAAGTTCAGCTGTTTCAGGACCTGGCCCTAACCACCCTACACAAAAGAAGACTGATGGCGCCGGTCACGAGAGCGCTGTGAGCCAAGGGGATTGCCTAGATGGGCATATCCCTTTGGGTTACAGTACACCTGGGAGGACAAGCAACAGCGCATCACCACCTGCGAGGAAGGTTTGTCCCTTCTTCATTTGAAGGAAGAAGAATTGCAAGCGGAAAGAAACCCTACCGGCAATCTGAAGGGAGGTGGATCCAGACAGTGGGAGTGGGCATCCACTTCCACAAAGAAACACGGAATTGAAAGATCGGGTGGAGGCCCCTCCGATGGAGATGATCATTGTCTCCAAGATGAAAAGAAGCAGTATGTTAAGTGAAGCTCTCGGGACACTGAGTTGGGGGGAGGAGGGATCAAGTAGGAGTAATCAGCGATAAACGAGAAGAAGTCCCGGGCGGAGGGAAGGGACGACTCATCCTGGAATCCAAATCAGGACATACATATGTCCTGGCAGAGAGCAAGTTGGAGTGGATACAATACCCACCGCCCGAGAATGGGGCTCAGGGAAGGATCTATGGGACCTTGTTCTGAAGGGTACTGGGAAGGGAGGGTTTGGGGGATGCGGGGGAAAAGTTTGGTTGTTACATGATTAAATGGGGTTAGGGTTTGACATGGATCTGTGCTATTGGAGAAGGGAAGGGTAAGTCTTTGGAGCCAGCAGAACAGGCAGCAAGGAGTGCTCAAATACAGATTAGATGCCTGAACTGAATATTGTCTCGGTCAATCTACAGGGCCTAAACTCACCAGTGAAACTTCGCTTGATTCGGACTAGGTTGATAGATTTGCAGGCCTCAATTGCCTTTTTGCAGGAAACACATCTTCTGCTAGAGGATGAAAGTAGAGTGTTTCATAGAGCGTGCCCCCGACAATACCATGCTTAGGGTGGGAAGGAAACCAAGGGGGGTGCCATACTAATAGGAGCCAAACTACTATTTAGAAAACAGGCAATACTCAGGGATTGGGAGGGGCGATACTTAGTCCTGAAAGGGACAATACTGGGCCAAAAATACACACTAATCGCTGTATATGTTCTGAATGAGCGACAAGATTTACTCTTGAGGGACAAACTAAAAATTCTGGGGAGATGGTGTGAGGGTCAGATAGTGATTGGCACAGACTTTAATTGTGTCATGGACCCCTCATTGGATAAAACACTTCCTCCCACAGAGGCAGATGCAAGAAATAGGCAGGCACTGGGGAAGCTCTTTAGAGACCTGGGGGTGATAGAAACATGGAGATTTTTCCATGAGCAACAGAAGGGGTACACCCATTATTCAGCAGTCCATAAAGGATATTCGAGAAGTTATATGGTACTGGTCTAGGCCACTCTGATCCCCAGTGTTAGTGAAGTTGAAATTGGAGCCCAATATGTGTCTGATCACGCCCCAGCCGTAGTAAGAATGGATATGGGCCAGGGGGTCCACAAGGGTCATAAACCCTGGAGGCTGAATGAAATGATTCTGAAGCATCTGGCCCTTAGAGCCCACATGGAAAAAGGCAATATATAACTATTTCCAAGAGAATGATAACAGGGAAGTTAATTGGGGAGTAATTTGGGATGCCGGGAAGGCGGTGATCCGTGGGGAGTTTATTTCACAATCATCAGCATATATGCAAGAAAGAGGGCTTATCCAAAAGAAGCTGGAGATAGCGTTTAAGAGAAGCCGAGACACCACCAAACTAGACAGTCTCAGAACGCGCTTAAGCTGGTTCGAAAAGCAAGAGCCCAATTGGAATCGCATGTGGCAGAGCGAACGGCACAAATTACTTTATACCAAACAGGCATATTATGTGCAGGGAGGGAATGCGAATAAATATCTGGCAGCCAAGCTCCGCAAACAAAAATCTGGTAACTATATAGTACAACTGAAAGACGAAACGGGGGGGGGGGGGAATTATCCGCCACAGAGGAGGGAAAACTGTAGATAATCGAAAGATTCCATCAAGGGCTGTTGAAAAAGGAAGGTCTCTCCCCTCAGGCACAAATAGATTATATGTCTAAGATCTTCCTTTCTGCCCCAGATCCCAAAGGAAAACAACTGTGTCCTACAGGCCCCCATATCGGCACAGGAGATAAGTGAGGCCATAACCGCATTGCCCCCCCAACAAGACCCCGGGCCGGACGGACTGGGGAATGGATATTATAAAACCTTCCGCAATCAGCTACTAGGCCCCCTAGCAAAGTTATTTAATTATATAAAGGGATAGTGGCTCGGTCACCCCCGGAATGGGGAATTCAACCACAATGTTAATCCTCAAGCCAGGTAAAGAGACCCAACTGATTGTACTAGTTACAGGCCGATAGCGTTACTTAATACCGACAGCAAGATTTACGCAAACATTTTAGCAAACAGGCTTGCAGGGGCCCTGCCCAAGATAATCCATACGGATCAAGCGGGGTTCATAAGGGGGGAGGCCTACTCAAGATAACATAAGACGAACAATGGATATAATAGATCTGGGATCCAGAACGGGACAGGGGTTCGCCATAGCCGCTCTAGATGCAAAGAGGGCATTCGACAGTTTAGACTGGACGTATCTGAAATTGGTACTACAGAAATTTGGATGCAACCCCATCTTTATTAGAATGGTACTGGCAAACTTTTGTCTCCAAAGCACGTCCTTCATGGTTAATAGGAAGACTATGGCCAAAATTGAGATACAGAGGGGTGGACGCCAGGGACGCCAGGGATGCCCGCTCTCGCCCTTAATTTTTGCAATGGCAATGGAGCCTATAGCACAGGTAGTAAGGCAAAGGGGAATCCTTACAAGACCGCCACTCATGGGAGGACTTGGGGTCCCAGATATAGAGAGGTATGTCATTGCCGCACAAATAGCACCAATGCTGGGCTGGAAAAGAGAAGATATGTCAGAAGGCTGGGTGGGAATCGAACAAGGGATGACCTCAATCCCGTTGGGAAATATACACGCACTGCGAGTAGGAGCCAGGGGAGCAGAGGGTCATCTGTTGGAAGCGACCAAGACAACGCTGAAAGGATGAGATCGTGCCCTGAAAAGGCAGAACATTACCCTGGGTCTGGGTCCATTTACCCCATTGGCTCATAATCAAGATTTTACTCCGGGTAAGAAGAACCGCTTCTGGGAGAATTGGGGACAAGGGCGCACATTGTATATAAAGGATTTCTATCAGGAGGGTAATCCATTACTATTTGAAGATTGTAAGCATAAATGTGGCGTAGGGGAAAGAGATAGATTTGCATACATCCAGATCCGACACTGGATAACACAAAAGGAAATAAGGAAAGCAGCCAATAGGACCCGGGTGGGCCTGGAATTGACGATACAAGATGGGGCCGATTCAAGGGCGGTATCCAGACTGTATAGGTTACTGGATAAAGCACAGGGAAGTGATATCCTCACATACTGGTAAGTGGGCGAGGGACCTGGGCGTACCCATCACTGAGGAAGAATTAGGGCAAATATGGAGGCGAACAGAGAAATCCTCTAAATGTACGGCTATTAGTTATAGGTGGTACTTGACCCCCTGTAGATTGCACAAAATGAATGCTAACTACTCGCTCATCTGCTGGGGGAACTGCCGCAATAAGGCCGACTTATACCAAATGTGGTTGTCCTGTCCTATGTCGGTTCTGTACTGGAAATAAATTCTAGGACATATAAAAAAATTACGGGGAAACAATTGCCAGCCAAGGCCAAGGTGATACTTTTGGGTTCAGTGGTCGAAGACATTTATGCGGCAACTGGCAATAACGCAGCGCTAATCACCCACTTGCTAATGGCAGCAAAAAAAGACTCTTGCCCAAAATTGGAAAAATCTGACTGGTCCTATTGTAGCATGCTGGTGGGTAAAAATGTGGAATGTGATGGCTATGGAAAAGGTAGGGGCCCTGAAGGGTGGCAAGTATTTGAAATTCCGGGCAATATGGGACCTTTTTTTGACTTTGTCAGAGACGGAGAATCCCAATACTTTAGACTGAAATTGTTGAGAGCTATGCAACACTGAGAGCCATCAAAGAAGGAGCAGGGAATCCCGAAATAGGGATCCTTGCTGGGTAACAAAACAATGAAACCTTCGGAAGCCTATAGGTTTGATCTATGCCATAAAAGAAGGGGGAGCGAGGGGGAGTGGGGTTGGGTAAGGAGGATGAATTGTTAATAATGAAACATGTTGGGGATAGGGAGAGGGGAGGGGAGGGATTGGGTTAAGTTGGTTATTGCATAAAAAACCTCATGTTCGTTGAAATGGTGCAAAGCGATGTGGGACTATATACCAGTACAATTTGAATTGATAAGCTGTAGATATAATAAGATTCGTAACATGGTTTGTGAACATAAAAACCTTTAAAAAAATCCAACTTCATCACTTACCTAAAGTAGGTGGTACTTGGATCACTGAACAACATTGTCCCTATTGCACCACTTCCCAACCCTCCACCCACACACTTATCCATGCACTCCCCACCAACCTCACCCGAGTGAAAATAATTCCCAAGTCTCCTGTTTCGTTCTTTCATGCAAAATGTGGTGATCAAAGTGTTGTTGACTATTATTTTAATGTTGCAATATTTCATCTATGGATAAAGGCAGTACATAAAAAATAAACAGCACAAAACAGGGCAGCCCGAACATACTCATTTTCCCCCATACAATAGGAGTCTGAGAAGACCAATTGTGTGGGAAAGAGCCCAATCTGGCAACCCTGCAAAAGGAACCAGGGTTAAGCTAGTATGGCCATGCAAGATCAGAAGCAGCAGGCCATCTTCATCAGAAGCCTTCCAGAGTTCAGGTATGAATTTGAGGATTCTCTGGGGTTTGCTAATGATATTCCCTTTCACACAAGAGCAGTCAATCCTACCTGCACATAGATGTTTGGCAGCTAGTCAATCAAGCTGCCCCCAAAATTGGCAACATATTAGCCCACCTACAAAGGATGTAGGTTGGGGATGCAAGCAAGTCTGGAACAGCTTTAAACACAAACCATTGGTTTAGGGGTAGACTTTGGGTAAGCCCACGTCAGCACAACAACCATTTCAGCCCTGCCTTCCGGGGGGTAGGGAAGAGAGAAAGAGAAAAAGAGAAAGAGAGAGAGACATGAAAGTTAGATGATCTGCTTTTTACATTGCAGGTGATACTTCATCCAGAAAAATACAATATCTTGAATCCCTAGAGAACTCAAACAGTGGTGCAGAAAAGCGTAGTTACATATGTATGGAAAACTGCAAGATGTCTCATTGAAGTGAATTCAAAACCATCAATGCAGAAAATGATAAATTATTTTTAAAAGGAAATTAGAGGTCAAAAGTAAAGAACACTAGTCCCTAAACTTAGTACAGATGTACATTTACTCTTCATGGGCAGCTGTTATTCTTAATGAAACGGCAGCAACATGCCAAGAAAATAGTGTATTTAGGATATAACAAAAAGCTGCTGTATTGCAAGTAATTCCACAATAATACAGGGGGGAGCCGAAAATAAAAAGGTGCTCAAAATGCTATTTGGAGGAGGAAAAGGGGTATATTCCCTCAGGGTAGAGGTGGGGGAGGAGGACGGAAGACAACATGTGAAATGGTGGGATGGGGAATAAGTTTTGGGCTCATCAGGGAATAATGGGGAAAATCTTGTGAGATTAATGCTGTAACATCGTAAACAAGCTCGGAAAAGAAAGTGCGTCACACAAAAAAAAAAAAAGAGTGAAAGGGAGTAGTGGGAGAGGGTCAGGGAGGGAAAACACAATGGTGGAGAGTGGGGGGGGGGTAAGAAAGGAAGAAAGGGCCATATGGTTAGTGCCAGTGAGGACAATGAAGACTTTTTCATTTTCGAGTATTATGGGGAAATACAAGGGGAATCTTGCGACGGTAACGTTACAAGACGTGCTCGGAAGAGGAAGTGCATCAAATGAACGGAAAAGTGAAAGGGGATAATAAGAGGGTCAGGGAGGGAAAGCACAATGGCAGGGGGTGAGGAACCAAGAAAAGAAGAGGGGAAAACAAGATGAGTGATCTGCATACTGCAGGAATAGGAAGATGCATAAAAAAGTCACAACACTTATTTAAACCTGCACAGATCGCATTTACTAGGCAGGGAGTAAAGAGTATTTCAGAAGACTAGGTGCAACATGCACAATGGACACTGCCCTGGCCAGTGGAATACACTAACTATGCAGACGACATCCAGATCCTCATACCCCTTTCGGGCAATTACCTCAGCGACATGGCTCTCGTGAACAGAATTTACCTCTCATTCAGGCACGGATAGCCAGCCATGGCCTCTGCCTGAATGATGACAAGACTGAACTTCTGATACCAGGAACCACGGCCAGCCTAAAAAAACTTAACGATTACTCCTCCTTCAACATTGATGGCAATACCATCAAGGTTGTAAAGGAAGTAAAAACTCTAGGATTTTACCTTGACTCCACTCTAACCATGAGCAAACAAGTCAACTCTTTAGCTTCCACATCAGCAGATACTCGCAAATTAATCAGAGCCTGCAGGCCATACCTATCCTCAGCTCTATCACCCTAGTAAACGCCCTCATACTCACAAGACTGGACTACTGTAATGCCCTTTACCTGGGAGCCAACAAGTACATCCTAAATAAGATCCAAATGCTACAGAATAATGCCTTAAGAATGGTACTAAACATCCCAAACAAAGATCACATATCTGAGCTTAGAAGACCAAACCACTGGCTGACAATCAAGGACAGAATCCTGCTTAAAACAACTTCCTTGACCCATAAATGCCTGAACAACGCCACCCCATGTTACCTTCCCAACCGGATAATCAGGGAAACAAACAATCGCCCAACCAGGACTACCACCTCATTCTGCCTCAGTGTACCACGATTCAACTTATCCAAATCTGGCGGTAGAAGCTTCCCAGTTATGGCAGCCCAAATGTGGAACTCACTTCCGCCCACACTCCGTGCTGATCAAACTTACCTCAGCTTCAGACGCAACATCCAGAAATGGATCCGAACTAACGACGCTCAGCCTAGGACTTAACACTAAAAATAACGTGATAATCTAAGCACATACCATAGTATCTATCCTTACGTCCACTTATGCTAATTAATCCATGTACTTATGCTACTGCTTGCTCCCCTTACATCATCACCTGTTACATACTTAGCCTACAAATTCTGTAATTGTAAATATGTTTAACATATGTTTAACACTGTACCCTGCAATATTGTGACTGTTAACTCCTGTAACCTAAGCCTAAAGCCTACTTGTACTGCTTGCGCCCAGTTACCTACAGGTTTGGTGTGCCATACAAATAAATAAACGCAAACAAATAGACACGGCAGTGGCCAGTGGACCGGGAAACAATCGGGAATGGCTACTGGCCCACTGAAAATGGCCAAAGCGCTGTTGATTCCAAGGCCCCTAGGGGGTTTATGGGCCTCAGCCAATAAGCCAGAGCAAATGCTGTTAGCCTGACTAGTGGCTTTCCCCCTTTTACAATCAGTGGTGCAACATATACACAAACCCTAGGCAATTTCCAGCAACATAATATTTCAGACGTGACTCCTTTCCCTGAATATGTCTAGCAGCTTATATTGTAATTGCAATATTAAAAGGACTGATTGCTCGTTACAGACATACACGTTCAATTAAAGCTTATTTGTTCCAAACTCTAGCAAGGTAGACATATTAATTGGGCCTTCCCACTAAATATCAGTCCACAATCAGATGTGGATGCAGACAAGAGGTGACTGCTAAAACTTGGAAACCTCAGCACAAGCTTTGGCACTAAGGATTATGAGATCCTGGGTTGCGTCACTCCTCTCTGGGCAGTCTCAATGCTCAGCCTGGGTGCATCCTGCGCCAACTCCTATCCGATCACGTGTGACGTCCCAGAAGGACAAGTCCTGTAGCCAGTTCCCATCAACATCTAACTTTGTGTCATGTAAAGGACCAGCCTACTCGCATTATATTGCTTCCTACCATTTATCTATCGTTGCAAATGTTTTTCAAGAAACGTTGTCAATTGTAACCAGTGCTGCAGAAACCCATTGGAAATGTTGCAAATGTATTTGAAAGTTAGTCTTCGTTATAAAGCGAACTAATAAGCGAGAGTCGAAACAAAGTAAGGAGAATAAGGACCAAGTGAATTATTTAAAGGCACTGGTGTACAATTTCAGGGCCTGACAGAGCATTGAGGAACAAGGCCCTGGCAAATGACTCAGTCGGCATTGCTCTCTCTGTCCCAGGTGGCAAGAGACAGAAACCCCTCCCACTTACAATAACGAATACTGTCAACCATCTCAGTACTTGGGGCAATGTCTCTCGCCCCAGGATTCCAACAAGTGATATCCTCTACACAAATACTTTAATGATTTTCTTTTAAGGATCTCATCAGAATTTTATAAGATCTTACATAAGACCAATGTTATGAGAATTCAATATTATTTGGCTGTCAGATACGTTTTCAGAACATTCTTATATTGCTAAATTCCCACTCGGTTTTAAGGCATGGGTTGTGTCCACTCCAGGCACGCAACGTCATTGAGCTGACCGGGCTGAACCGCCCCCTCAAACCATATGTTAGCTGGGGGAGGGGGCTTCCGTGCCCTTTAACAGTTCGAAGGATCAGGAACATGCTTCTGGGCGCATTTTGTTTCTTCTGAGGCAAATCTACCATCTGTTCGGCTTGGATGATCAAGCCATGCCCGTTTCCCCAGAGTCACAGCCCTCCCGAGAACCACAGGCTGCATCCCTGGCGCTGCAGCCAGTGCCGTAATGAACTCAACAAGGTTTCTTTTGTAAACAGTAGCATAGCCGTTCTTATGCATGATGGTGAATTTCCAACAGAAAGACCGCCAGTCACATTGCAAATCTGTGACAGTTAAAGCGAGCAACACAATAAAGCTCCCTTTGAAAACGTGTTCATACCCATAACGTCTAATACCTTGATATGCAAAATGTAAAGTTTGCTTTGATGTCCTTAGTTGAATGTTCTTAAAACCATATATAACACGCTGGCGATATGTGACGAATCTCCAAGTGAGTTTATGACAAAACGTATTTAATTGTGCGTCTTAAAGCGCTGAAAATAAAGTCGGTAAATAGATATTTTGACTTTTGCATCTTATTGTTTTTCATTCAAGGTGTGGAAAATAAAGGTACACTGATATTATTTTGGCCCAACAAGCTGCTCTAAGGATTTACATGTCATCAAGATTTAATATGCAATTTGTGTATTTTGCAAGTAAACTCTATAGGACAGTATTATTGTAGGCCTTTACACCCAAAACTTAAATATTTACTCCAAGTAAAGCGTGGAAGAAGGTGGTTGTGCCCAAAGTGGGTTAAAATCCCTGCTTCGCTGTTTAGCGAAAGTGTGTGATACCAGGCAAATAACGTAATCTCACCCTGACTTCAACTGCAAAAATTGGAGTACTTATAAGTAATTACGTTTACACCCTTACAATAGGGCTGTTTTAATAAGTGTAAGGACAAATTGGTGTACCCTGATGCTCCTCTGCTAGTGGCTCCAATACTGTCATATATTGCATTATCGCTGCACTGGCCCTCCCCCAGTCTCATAACACTTAATATGACAGGCAGACAGTCTCAGCCAATCAAGGCACCAGAGACTCTAGTATAGCGGCTAACTGTGGTAGAACCAACATTACATTTTCTCCCATGTTGCTCCCAGCCACTGAAGTTGCCTGGGCCGTCCAGAATACTGCCCCACACTCTGCAATGTCCTGTTATGCTATGATATTGAGTCTTTCATTGCACACCATCTGCCATTTTCACACTTTCTAGGACCTTCAAGATCTGCAAGAAGTGGGGGTTTTCAGACTTAAAGGAGAGAGTTAACTGATTGTAACATTGAAGCTGCACTAGAATAGTCTCATTACAATGAGTAAAGAAGTTAAATGCCTTATACAAGTAGGTTTGCCACTCCTCCACCGTCTCTGAAGTTAGCGCCTCTGCCAACATCTGAAGGGTTCGTCCCCGCCAACATTTTAGCCTATGTGCACCCCTGGATGTGCGCCACTTGCATTTTGTTAGGAAGAGAGTTGAGAAGCCTTTCCCCGAAACTGACAGTGTTAAAGTTTTACTGCGTTTGTTCAGAAAAACGAACCTTGAACAAACAACAAACACTAACTTCAAAGCTGCTACTTCCAAGAAACACTTCCATTGCCTCTCTGCAGATTACGCTTTAAAATATACTATTTAATAGTTGGTCCCCACACCAGTCCATGGGGTGGGGTGGGAGTTAAAATAGTGGGGGCTACGTCTCCAAGTTCGCCCCGCCTATTTTCCCCGAAGTGGCCCCTTCTATCACCACAACCCCCAAATGTAGGTTTGTTGCTGTTGTGTCTTGTATTAGACAGCAGAGCAAAAACATTCTTAGTTTAAGCTCGCATTGCCTTGCGGGCCTTTACCTAGTGGTCAATGCAGCGGGTTCCCCACATCATACACTGTGAAAGGACTTCAATGAGACCACCACCACCCGCCATCTCAACACCGACAAGGAAAAACATGATTTCCATTAAAGGCAATGAGGGATTCCGCCTCAGAAAACATTGGCTGGGGCAGGGGGTGAGCTTGTTTACCTTCTTCCTCTGCAAAGTGCACCAGGGGCTGCCCGTTAGTGGAGACGGTCACATGGCACTCGCCGCCCCCCGATCGCTTCTGCTTCTGGAAGTAGCACTGGAGTTTGTTCTTCACCGTCTTGCTGAAGCCCTTCGGGCCCCAGTTGGCACGCACCAGGACGGGGTAGGGGTATCCGGCTTCCCCCATGGCTGTCCTCCTCCTTCTCCCCCTCCTATTGTAGGACTGAGGGCTGTGTAGGAAAACTTCGTGAGCTGTCCTGTCACAAGGCAACGATTTGCTTGCTTAGCCCAGATTTCGCTTTCGGTTTCGTTTCTTAGAAGTCACGTCTACATCGTCCAACAGAGCCGGGAGGCTTGTTTTCATGTCGAGGCCTCTCCCTGTTCACAGTCCCGCCTCTAGGGAAGTCTAGAAACAGCTTAGTGTTATTGAACTATAGGACGTCTGCACTCGCAGGGTGAGGCCCGGAAATTCCCACCACCAATTTTGTGTACTTATCTGCCCTTTTTGTAAGCGTATGTCACGTCTTTTGACGTTGATAGTTTCTCCTTGAAATCCTGCTGTCATCCACCTCCCTGCCTAATCTGCTTCCGTCTCCCAATTGTTGAAATGCTTACCACAGCTCGAAATAGGTTCTCAGTTGGAAGAATACCCTGACAATTGTACATGTCACTCATTCTTCCATAAAAATGGGCTGTTTCATGTTCGGAGACCCCCCAAAATGGTCCTTGAGCCTAATGCCTTTCATGCGAGCGCAAGTTTAGATCCAAGAAGGTGACTCATATGTGTGAGAATGCCAGCTAGTCCTGATTTTTCCCTTTGGATTCTGGGACTTGAAGTTTATTCTTTCTCATTTGAAATTTAGAAAAACTACAAGTCACAGAATTCCAAGCAAAAACGGATCCCTTCAGTTGAATACAATAGACTTAATACTGAACATAAAGCAAATGCCAACAATGTCAGGGGATGGTAGCTCTGCGTCTTTTTACTCTCTGCCACATTTCCCCCCTCATAGCTGTTGGGGATTTCTAATGACACCTCGGCAATCATGTATTCACAGGATCCAGGCACTCAAATAAGCACACTGAGACAGGCCTGATGCTTACTTTTGTATGGACCCCTGTTAGGTCGTGCACACAGCGAGCCCACAGATGACACTAGGCACCTTGGTCTCTGACCGGGCTCCACATGGGCTCTGAGTCACCACGTGATACGCCCCATGTATTAACTTCCATACACGACAATGTTACGTCACTCTGCCACGTGTGTTTCTTAAAGGAACACCACACTCTGTCTTTTTCATAACAAAACAAATGAACTATGTCACAATATAAACCGTTGGTAATTAAACATACAAAACAACAAAGGTAGTTACTCAGACACTCAGGACAACTTCCAGTGTTCGGTTCATGTATCCAGCACATAATCCTTGCAGGTGAGCAGGTCTCCCTCTAGCTGCACATTGCGGATACCTCCGGCCACCTTCCCAGCTCGGCTTCTCCTCACCTGCATCCCCTTGGTCCAGGGGATTTAGAGAACGGTCAGTCCCAAAGCCTTCATCGGACTCTTCTGCACGCCTCCTTCCCCTAAACACTCCTGGCTGGTAGTTCTCCCAGATTCTCTTGAAGAAGCTTGCATTTCTTGTGACTGTTGCCATCCCATCGGAGGCAGTTACCATAGATCCCTTTACAGCTACCGCATCCATGGGATTGGGTTCATATGGCAAGGACAGTTTCCCTTCTGGGTGCCTGTTTCTCACAATCACTTCGTCTCCCGGCACTAGTAGATTTGTTCTGAGTCCTCTTCTCGCATTCTCACTCTCATTCCTGGATCTCCTTTCTTCCGCCACTCAGTCGTCTTCGATCACCGCCGGTTCCTGATCCCCTGTGTCTGACAGAAGACCTCTCGGACATCGCTTTAACATGGCCTCTGCCGGCACCACCCCTGTGGAGCAGTGGGGCATCACCCGAAACTCCCCAGTTGGTAGAGGGCCCTTCTGAGACAGTGTCCTTGCCTGGGCGATGCGGAACACCTTGTTAAGGGTCCTCATGGATCTTTTTGCCTCCCCATTTGCCCTTGGCCAGACAGGTGTGATCTGCCAATGGTGTATTCCATACTCCTTAAGGAGTTGGCTGAAGCTTGCTCCTTGAAATGGCAGTCCATTGTCAGAGCACAACACCCGGGGAAGGCTGTGAGTTGCAAAAACCTTTTATAATGCTGCTGCCGCATCGTCGAATGGCACAGATTCTAGGAACTCCACTTCTGGATACCTCGACCACTAATCCACGACCACCAGAAACTGCGTGTACCTCCCAGTGGAGCCAAAATCTGCATGTACAGCCTCCCACAGTTGCGTGCTTCGAGGCATGGACTCAATTGTGGGCTCCCTCTGTGTCGGGGCCGCCACCTAGCACCATACGCAGCCCGCCACAAACTCCTCAACCTTTCTTTCCAGGTCAGGAAACCAAACTTTCAGCCTTAGGCGGGCTTTTGTTTTGGCCATCCCCTGATGACCCTGGTGGGCCAGCTCAATCACCTGCTGGATCTTGCTTGCAGGTATTAACATCCTGTCCCCATGTAGCAGCAGACCCGAATCAGCAAACGCCAACTCATCTCAGGCCTTCTACAACTGCTCCAACGTCAAGCAGGCCTTTTTGTCTTTCTACCAGGGCCTTCCAGAACAGTCTTCCACTACGCTTTTCTGAAGCGCTCCTCGGAAAATGCTAAACCACTCACTTTCTCCAGCTCCTGTACGACCATGGCGCTAGCAGTGGCAGATTCGATTATTACTTACACATGTTCGTCAACCTCCTCCACATTGCTCGCCACACAAGCCTCCATGCCCTGGCGGTGTCTCGACAGATAGTCGGCTGCGTTGTTTGCACCAGGTTGGTACACCAACGACACTCCGTATTCCAATAGAGCCAGCATCCATCGATCAATCCTGGCCAGAGGCTTGGAGGCTTGGAAGACGACCCTGTAATTCTCTGCAGCAGGGGTTTGTGGTTTGTCACAACCATCACGGGCCTGCCCAGTACATATTGGCGAAAATACCTGCACCCCCAGGGCACTGCAAGAGCTTCGTGTTCAATCTGTGAATATCTTTGCTCCGTATCAGAAAGGGCACGGCTGGAAAACACAATGGGTCTCACCTCACCCTTGGCGTCCACCTGTGTCAGTACCGGCCAAGGCCAAACAGACTTGCATCAACCACTATTTCCGAGGGAAAGGATGGATCAAAAAACGGCATTGGTTCTTCAGCCATGAGGGCCTTCTTCACGTCATCGAATGCTGCTTACTCGAGAGGGCCACACTGCCAGGTAGTATCTTTTCTGGTGAGGTTCCTCAGTGGTTCCAATCGTGTGGTCAGATTCCTTATAAATCAGCAGCAGTACATTACCATCTGCAGGAAACTGCGAACCTCAGTTACTGTCTCTGGGGGTCTGGCCTCCATGATATCCTTAACTTTGCGGGGATCAGGCGACACACCAACTTCCTTGAAGATAAAACCAATTAATTCAATACTGGTTTTCAGGAACTCACACTTCTCTTTGTGCAGCGTTAGGCCCAGGGCCTCGATGCCTTCAAGAGTTTTGGCTAGTCGTGTCATGTGTTCCACCTCCGACCTTGCGAACACCAAGATATCATCACTGATATTTATGACCCCTTTCAGGTCAGCAAAGGCGCCCCATATGATGTTTTGAAACACCTCAGCAGCAGATGACACACCGAAGCTGAGACGTTTGTACCTGTACAGTTCTCGGTGCATCGTGAAGGTTATAATGTACCTGGATTCCGGGTGTTGCACGACCTGGTGGTACCAAGCCCTCGGATCAAGCTTTGAGAAGAACCTTGCACCTTGCAACTCAGCTATGATGTCATCAATTATGGGGGTTAGATGTCTCTCCCTCTTTATCGCCTTGTTGGACTGCCACATGTTCACACAGATTCTGAGTCCGGTTGCTTAGGCTTCCGAGCAATGACAATGGGTGACACCCAGGGCGATGGCCCTTCGACCTTCTCGATGATATCAAGGTTGATGAGATTCTCCAGTAATTTGTCCACCAACTCCTTTAGATGAAACGGGACCATCTGATGTTTCAGGGCAACAGGTCGGATGGACTTGTCTAGGTACAGCTTGATTGGCTCCCCCACCATCTGTCCAATTCCAACAAATACGTCTGCACATTTTTCCATCAGCATGTGCACATCCTCCAGGTAAACACTGTATGCAAAACTCACGATCCCCAGGGCCTTCGCTGCAGCTCAGCTCAAAAGGGTGTTTGTACTCACATCCGTGATGAAGAATCTGTCCTTGATTGAACTGGTGCCATGCTCCACCTGGGACACGAATGCACCCATTAGCGGGATCGGTTGGTCTTCTCCAAACGTGAATATGTGTCATGATCCCAGTCAGTGAGCATAGTCCTCATTCAGACATTCAGGCTAGACAGAGCACATTATATCAATCAGCAGGTCAAAGTTGGGTGTTAGCCCGGCACATTTGGCATTTACACCATTCACAGCATCTACTTCCATAGACTCCAGTGATGTTCAATAGTAATTTCATACACTTAAGATGGCCGCCCGCAAAACCTATTTATAAGTAGCAGCACAGTTCTATTAATATTTGCAGAGGGAGCTACTTAAACCCTGCCTCCGCTGGAACGCCTGCTTCGCGTATGCTCCGCTGACAGCGGGTAACTCTACCGGCGTTTCTCCTCACAGAACCTGAGAAAAAAGAAGAGAAGAGACATTAGTTTTACGAAGAGTTACAGAGTACCGTAGTTTACAGAAGAGACTTACCCGGCAGAAGTTATCTCTGACGCTGTTATATTCAGTTAAGAACATTTATTCGCTGGCAGTCGCAGCATCTCAGTCAGAAGTTTCACTCACAGCCACAGCATCTCAAGTCAGAAGTTTCACTCATAGCTGCAGCATCTTCAGTCAGAAGTTTCACTCACAGCCGCAGCATCTTGAGTCAGCGGTTTTCGCTCACAGTCGCAGCCTCTTCAGTCAAAAGTTTCATCCGCAGCCACCGGATCTTCCGAAGGTTTTTTCCTCCGCTTTTCCGAAAACCTGCAGACAACACCAGAGGTATTTAATTAAAAAACAAACTTAACAGTTTAACAGAGAAGATGTTTTATAAGCATTTACGTACCTGAAGGTTCCTCAAGTTTTCACCTCACAGTTGTTACCGGACTCCACCTTGCAGGCTGCAGTTACTCTGTATTGGCGAACTTACGTTTAAAACGTTTTCTCATCCTGTACAACTCTGCAGCCATCCACAGCCATAATTCTCTTTCCAAATTCCTTGAACCTGCGAAAAAGAGAAAAAGACAAAAGTAATTAGAATTAGAGATCTCTCCAATGTAGGAATCAATTCAAGCCCTTAAAGATTACAGCATCTTCACCTGCTGACTTACCCAAAGACTTATTCTCCACTAAAGGCCAGCTAGGTGTGAAGCACCGGCGCAAGAGTTGGAGCAGAGTTCATTCGGAGTTAGATCGGCGGTGACTTGGTGTCACACTCACCTGTGTCTCTGCAGGAGCGATGGACAAGCCTCCCTTGACCACGAGTCTTCACTTCCCCTGTTTCACCCGGAGGAATACATGTCATATACAAGGTGTACACTCAGACCTGAATTCACCTGATTGATTCCCCTGGGCCCTTCCCTTTTATTTACTGTGTGCTGTGATGTCCCCCTATGGGCTTACCTTGATCTTTAGTATGGTGTGCACTCAATCCTGCATTTGCAGGGGCGCGATTCACTCATGTGATTGATGCCAATGTCTGTAGGCTGAGTTCAGATGCCAAAAGCTGTTTTATGCCTTCACAGCGAGGCCGAGAGTTCAAGGCACCAGTTTCTTCACTGGCTAGAAAGTCCTTCCCACAAGTCAACTTTGCACGGAGAATGTTGAGTGTCCAAAGTTGTCCGTATTGTCTTTGTTTGCTGGTATTTTTGCGGGTGAGTAGCGCTGCGTGTAGAAGCTAGCTGCTGGTAGATTTGTGCAGATCCTTCAATTCGAGCGGACCTGGTAATGTCTCTCCCTTTCTCTTGCAGGAGAAATTATATGGTATTAGCGCCTCGAGTCCGGGTTCAGCGCTACTGGAGACTTGGTGGTTAGGTAAGTTTGCACAGAGGCTTTTGGTAAGTATGCACCGCGTAGAGAGAGAGAGCGCAGTGAAATAAGTGTCCGCGTTATTGGAGCGAGCGCAATGAATAATGTCTCTTCTTTCTTACAGGGGTTTGTGCGCTCGTGCAACTAACATGGATTCCAGCGTCGAGGGAAGATTCGGTGAGTATGCGCAGCATTACTGATGTGCGCGTGTTAATGCTGTTCTTCTTTGTTCTTACAGGTGTCAGTGTAGAAGTCCCCACTTGACTGGAGATAGCTGCGGCGTTGAGTAAGAACCAGGTAAGCTGAAGCTGAATGATCCGGAGCGGGTAAGCGGAAGTAGGATAATCCAGAGCAGGTAAGCAGAAAAAGGATGATCCAGAGCAAGTAAGCAGAAGCAGGATGATCCAGAGCAGGTAAGCAGAAGAAGGATGATCCAAAGCAAGTAAGCAGAAGCAGGATGATCCAGAGCAGGTAAGCAGAAACAGGATGATCCGGAGCAGGTAAGCAGAAGCAGGATGATCCGGAGCAGGTAAGCAGAAACAGGATGATCCGGAGCAGGAAAGCAGATACTGGCTGATCCAGAGCATGGCAAGTGTGTTGCTGATACAGCTCACAGTAAGCAACACGAAGCACTGGAAGAATCTTGGGTGTGGCTTATATAGCCAGCCACACCCAAACACTAGAGAGCTCATGAGTTATCATGCACTTCCTGTTTGGCAACAGGAAGTGGTAACAAGGAAGTTACTAAAAACACTAGGAAGGAATGAAAGGAGGGATTTGTTATGGGTTCTTTGTGTGCCTATGCCAGGCCTGCCAAGCCTCCACCCAGCTTGTCCCAACTACCTGCCTGATACCCATTACTCTTGGCTATATAGACTCCACTGGTCTGAGAACGAGACAGCAACTGCGATGGCTTGAGGTTGAACCAACACCAATATCAATGGCTGGAGATGCTGTCCCTCCAGCTTTACCTTCATCTTCGGAGGACTGTTAGGAGCCAGAAGCTGCCCTCACTGTCAAGGTGAGCATGAGCACTAATAGAGAAATGCAAGCTCCAGCATGTTGCGCTACAGTCCTAGGGCTAAACACTGAGAACATTGTGACCCCTATTACCATCATGGAAGACTCGTGGGATCAAGTCTTGACTTCCCAGTAGAGGAGGTGGACGAGTTTGAGGGTGGCTGGGAAGACAATAGGTGGCTCGGCTATGTTTACTGTGTCCACTGGCGGGCATTCCTCTTCTCCCGCAATGATGAGTACTATCTCGCCCTCAACACCTATTGCAGCACCCTCCCAGCACCCTGCCGTAACTCAGTCCCCCGACCAACTAAGCGCAAACATATGCAGAATTAGGGAAGTCGTGGAACTGTCTAAAGGGGGGGGTGGATCAATCAAGGCTTGCTGCCTCCCCTACATTCCCACCCTGTCACTCCGCCAGCTTCACTCTATGGGAATAACACGACAACCAATATCCACCTGGAAAGGGGTGCTCCGCTGTTAGCGTTGTTACCTATCTTGGAACGGGGACAGACTTGAAGCCAGGGGAGCCAAATGTTTGAACAAGTCGATTTATCTAAATTGGGGGGGTGAACCCCTGTGCTCCCAAACTACACCCAGAGGTCCCCAAAATACAAGGACAGGCCAAGAGTCCAACAAAGCGTCCCTCTAAGTTGGAGGCTCGACTGTCCCATGATATTGTGGAAATCCAGTCCTTAATCAACAGCCAAAAGAGATGGAATTATGTGTTTGGTAATCATCCAAAACAGGTCATAAAACCTTCCTAACAAGGATGCATCTTCTGCCACTTTGATCACTCTGATCTCTACGGACTCAATCTTGGCTGGGAGTCTGCCGATTACAGTGAGACCTTGTGATGGAGAAAGTTCACCCTCAATTCAGATCTCCTGTTCAACCCCTCAGCTCTTGACTGCTCCCCAGCCTCATTCGAGAGTCTTCTTGCCTCTTCCTCCTGTGTCTGATTCTATTCTAGAAGGCACATTATCTATCGGGCAGCTCCCACATCAAGGACAACCTGTTAGTAGCTCAGATGATACCTGCTCGGATGACACTTACAATAAGGATTCTGAGCAACTAAGGATAAAGGGCGATTTTCTTTTTTTTAATAAAAAGAAAATAAAGGGAGATAAGGTCTGCCAAACCATATCGCCTGAGTCTATGATGGAAATCCAAAATAACGTTATGACTGCTTTAACTGTATCCGTATCTCCCTTCATGAAACTTGATGGGGGACACAGGTCGTCTTTAACAACGGACCTTGGATCCGGCACCATTCAAGAGGATAGTAGCAAAAAATCTTTCCTATGTTTGACAGCCGGATTAGTAGACCTAAAGATGCAGGGGGCCAACAGAGGAAATCTAAAAACAGGCCTTGAGGGCCTAAACCTAAATCTAACGGCTCAAGATCCGTCCTATGAAATTTAAGAACTCCACCTGCAAAACTGACATGTTCTACAAATGGGAAGGAGAGGCGCTCCCATATAAGGAGCATCCCTAATGGAAAACTAAGGGAAAGCCTGAAGCCCAGCGAATTGAATGAATCTGAACTTGAATGTAGGAACATCCTGCTGAACCTCTCTGTTTACATGTCAAAGGATGAGAAGGATGATAGGGCTGCTCAGTTTGATGTTGAAGAGAATTCTATCCAAGATATTTCAGAGGGGGACATTGAGGAAGATGAAGCTTGTTCGCCGGATATAGTACACAAAGCAATAAATCGGGACATACTAATAGATTCACAAGGGAACTCCTTCATGACACTGGACCAAAAAAGTCATTCAACATTAAATAACCTGGAGACATGACCTGACCAAAATCTACCTAGAGGAGATCTAAACAAAAGCTCACAAAATGTATTTACTTTCAACCGTCTTAAAATCGGATCTACATACCGTAGTGATCGAATGCCTCTTGAGATCAGATGATGGTCTGATTCTGAACCAAGCAAATGTTTGAAAACATCTAGACTATATACCAAAAATTGAGATACATAGACTCGGACGATATAAAATATTTTCAGTTTGTGGAAGAAAGCCGAACAGATTGGGTAATCCTACATCTCTTCTCACCTCTGGTCTAATCTGCTTTGTTGGAGACAAGTTCTGCCTTTTTGCCATTGGGATTTGATCTTTGTAAAGATCTGGTGAGGTCGATGCCCCACTACAATCAGGACAAGCTTCCAGCCAAACCATAGACAACATAAAGAAGAAAGACGACTATTCAAATTCCGGAGGCGACTATGAGGCTTTCTCCTGCACCTCACAAAGAGAAGGATTTGCACACCGGGGGGAAACCTTATCAACGCTTAACAGTAAGATTCAACATGCTCAAATCAAATCCATGTAGCAATGTCAAGACCTACAATAGAAATCTCTCAACTTCAAGATCTAAAGAGAGTGACCATCACACCTTAACTACGTAGACATCTCCAAACGACTGTTAGCAACAAGGAGATGACAGGGCTACCCCGCTGAGGCTTTTTTCCTGTAATATGAGAGGGTTCACCCACTTTTTTACGGAGGGGAATCCAGAGCTATTAAATTATGACATTCTATGTTTTCAGGAGACCTGGCTTCGGAAGGTGCCGTTATGCGACAGATATATAGCATACTTAAACCCAGCAAATATAGGTCAATATGGCCGCCCCTCCACAAGCCTACTGACTTTAGTTAAATCTGCACGCAGTCTAAAGCTCATAGAAATCTTGAACCCAAATCCCTTTATCCAGATAGTGATATTGACCAGAAGTGAGTAAAAGGAGAGTAGGCCCAAGCCATTGGTGATTCTTAACCTGTTTTGGAACTCGGAAGGGATTGATGACACTCTTTTCATTGAAAAAACACTATCCTCCTTAGATGGCTTGTATGCCTGTTTCAAGTGCCCGGATAAAATATTGTGTGGGAATTTCAACATCTATTATTTTGAGAAAAAAATGGGCCCTGTGTCCCAGACTTCTTAATCTCAAGGAAAGCCCTGATATGGACAAAAGAATTCCAATCTCGCTCTACTTTTCTGTTGAACAGCCAACCTACAGGTGATATTCCGGCAGTGCCAACCTGGCAAAGAGGTAAATCAATAGCTCACTTAGATTACATCTTCGCTTGTCTTGAGATGATTCGAGCCCTGGCAACCTTGATGGTGTCTCCTACGGAGAACAGCGACCATCACCTGGTGACTCTGACATGGAAAGGGACCCAACAGGATAGGAAATTCTCCAACCTGCCAAAACTACATCTATCTAATGGGAAAAACAGCCTGAATATAACTGCAGATGATGTTCCTAAACTAGCGTCAAAACTACCCACAAATTTGGATAATGGGTCCCAGTCGTTGGAATACGATTGGGTCCTCGTTCAATACAGGTCACATGATCGGAAAGGGCCTAAAATAAATTCCAAGAATGACCACATATATAACAATGAACTGGCTGCCGTCAGATAAAAGTATTGAGTGGATTTAAGAAAACTGCAAGCTTTCCCGCTAGAAAAGCGGATTCCATTAATTAAAAAAAAGAAACAAAACAAATTACATGTGATTTGGGGGCTCTTCTAAATGGTCAAACTAAACAATCCCACCCCGTAACGACAGTGGTCCCAGAAGAGGCGTGGGTTTCTCACTTCCCTACTCTGTTTATTATTTATTATGTGCGCCAGACCCAAAGGTATCAGGGCACAGGGAATAAGAAGTCTCGAGGCTTAGTACAAGGTTACATATTATGATACAATACAATAATGCAATAATACAATAATAGTGACAAAGAGTAGATAAAAAGTGTGATGAGTAAATACAGGAAGTAAGTAGTAAGTAAGGAATATACAAGCAGTCAATGTACAAATTTATATATATATATATATATATATATATATATGTAGTTATGTTGTAAGCAGGTGTAGTCACATCCTAGAGGTTAATTTCTCATTGTTTTCTATGAGCCAGGCAATCATGTTCTGTCTGAATTTGGCAAAGGATTGATCCGTTCTTAGTGTTGTGGGTAGTGAGATCCATAGTTGGGCTGCTTTGACTGGGAAACTAGTACCACCGACAGTAGATAATTTGTAGCGGGGCACTGGAAGGCAGTTGGAGTTGGCTAGTCTAGTTGGAGGTCGTTCTAGAGATTTTATCTAACAAATAGCTAGGTGCTTTTTTGTTTAAGCATTTGTGGATCAGGGAAGCAGTTTTTAGTTGGATTTTCTCAGATGTGGATAGCCACTTGTGTTTTTTTCTAGTATCAGAAATGTGTTCTTTCCTAGAGATGCTAAGGGCAGCTCTAAGGGCATTGTTTTGGAGTATCTGGATTTTATATATAATGTATTTATTGGCTCCAATGTATAAGGCATTGCAGTAATCGAGTTTGGATAAGATAAGGGCTCTTGTATTTGTATTTGTATTTTATTTATTTGTAAAGCGCACCAGGCCCAAGGGCATCCGGACACATGATTTAGGTTACAGGCATGTTATAGGGTGCATACAAAAGAGAGCAAGGGAAGGGAATAAAGGCAAATTAAAATAAAAATGAAATTTTAGAAAATATACAAGTACTATACATATTAACAATCATGCAGAGCAGCTGGCAGATTTGCGCAAGTGTAGCGGAGTGCCAGTGGTTGCTAGTAATCAGGCTGGTCTTGGGCTGCCAGCCAGGCTTTGGCTTTGCTCTTGAAGGCCAGGAAGAATGGTTCTGCTCTGAGTGGGTTGGGTAGGGAGTTCCATAGTTTCGCAGCCATGACTGGGAAAATGCTCCCGCCTGATCTCTGGAGTTTGAAGCGGGGGATGGAGAGGCAGTTGGTTTGAGCACTTCTAAGTGGTCTCGAGGAGGTGTGTAGAGAAAATCTACTAGCCAGGTAGCTTGGTGTTTGATGCGAGAGGCTTTTGTGTGTTAGCGATAGTGCTTTGAGAGAAACTCTTTGGGGAACTGATAGCCAATGGAGACTCCGTCTGGTGTCTGAGATGTGGAGGTTCCTAGGGATGTTAAGTGCTGCTATAATGGCATTATTTTGAATGATCTGTAGTTTGCTGATGTTACATTGGTTAGTGCCGAGGTAGAGGGCATTACAATAGTCGATCTTAGGCAGGACCAGGGTCCTGGCTAATGTTGTGCAGTTGGCTGGTGATAGGAATGGACGACAAGCCGTGATGAGCTTGCATGTATAAGATGCAGCGGAGGAGACAACGTTAACTTGTCTCGAAAGTGATAAGGTGGCATCGAGATAGATACCAAGTGTTTTAGTATCTTTGGCCACTTTGATGGTATTGCCATCAATAGTGAAGGATTTGAAGGACGGGTCTAACTTGCTAAGTCTTTGGTGAGATCCTAGAATGAGAATCTCCGTCTTTTCATCGTTCAAGCACGGTTCATGCTGTGCCATCCAAGCCTGGATGATTTGATATATGGAATTGGTGGCTAGAGTGTCAGTTTTGTGGTCACCTGTGATAGGGATGAGTATCTGGGTGTCATCGGCGTAATTGGTATATGTGACACCCAGATAGTCCAAATTATCAAAGAGTGGGTTCGTGAACACATTGTAAAGTGTCGGAAAAATACACGTACTTTGAGGAACCCCGCAGGTGACTGGCGCGGGATCAGCAGTGGCAGAAGGGGATAATACTCATGATCTATTTTCCAAAAAGGAGGCGATCCAGGCCGTGGCTTTGTCAGAGAAGTTGACGGCAGTTTTGAGGTGACGGCAGAGATTTTGGTGATTTACAAAATCGAAGGCTGCATAGAGATCTAAAAGGAGTAAAAGGGCAAGCTTTCCCTTGTCTTTTAGGTCTTCGATCTGAGTTTTTAGATCTAAGAAGGCAGTTTCCGTACCATACCGAGGGCGGAAGCCTGATTGTCTCAGTCCCAGGAGATTATTAGTTTCCAGGTAAGCTTGGATCTGCAAGTATTCTGCGCGATCAAGAATTATTGAGATGAAGGGGACTGTGGTAATGGGTCTGAAGTTAGTGGGTATGTCAGCATCCAAGGTGGGATTTTTGAGGAGGGGAATGACCCAGGTATCCTTTAGGTTGTCGGGGACAATCCCAAAACTGAATGATGAATTTATGAGTGTGGTAATGAAGGGAGCTAGACTGTGCAAGGCTTCCTTAATAATGGTGGGGGGACATAGGTCGCCCTGACAGTTGGACGGTTTAAGGTTATTAATGATGTGCTCAACTTCAGTAATGGATAAGGGAGAGAAGGAGAATGGTTTTAGAGTATCGCGGTTAGTGCTAGCACTGGTCAGATGGAAATTGTGCTGCACGCTAGTCTGCAGGCTGGTTTTTTTGTCATTTATTTTGTTTTGGAGAGTGGTGAATTTGCCAAGGAGTGCCGTTTGAATGTTAGTACACCAGGTACTGTCTTTGGAACAGGTGTCAAGAGAAGTAGCAGGAGACTCCAGTTCCTTTAAGATTCTAAATAACTCCTTAGCGTTAGACTGAGCTTGTTCGATGCGTTTGATATACTCATCTCTTTTGGCCTGAAGTATGGCCTCTTTATAGTTTAGAGTGGCTAACGTTATGCAACTATTGGAGGATAGGAATTGTTTGCCAGCTCTAATCAGTTTGCATGTATATGCTGTAGAGGAGGCTAGGGACTTTACCTGTTTATTGAATGTTAAGGTAGAATCTAAGTAGAAACCAAGAGTTTTTACTTCTTTTGCTACTCTGATAGGGTTCTCATCATTGATTAGTGAGGTGTAATCATTGTTTAATTCGGAGAGATGAGATACAGTTCCCAGGATAAGGAGCTCTGTTTTATCATCGTTCAGGCAAAGGCCATTGGAAGCCATCCAAGCCTGAACAATACTGTAAATATCATTCACCAAGGCAGAGTCCTTGTTATAATCCCCAGTAAGTGGTAGGAGGATCCGGGTGTCATCCGCATAGTTAGAGTAGGTGATACCTAGCTCACCAAGATCGTCAAACAAGGGCTTGGTGAATATATTGTACAAAGTTGGAGAGACACAAGATTCTTGGGGCACCCCGCAGGTGATGGGAATAGGGTTAGCAGCAGCAGAGGGCAAGAAGACCCTCATAGTTCGGTCGCTGAGAAAGGATTGTATCCAAGCTATAGCCTCTGTGGAGAAATGGACCGCTGAATCCAGGTGGCTGCAAAGGACTTTGTGGTCCACTAAGTCAAATGCTGCCGATAGGTTCAGGAGGAGTAGTAAAGCCAAATGTCCCTTGTCTCTAATGTTGTCTATTTGGGCTTTAAGATCAATGAGTACAGTTTCTGTGCCATATAATGGCCGGAAACCAGATTGGAGAGACCCTAAGAGTTTATTTGCTTCCAAAAAGCTCTGAATTTGGGCGTAAGCTACCTTATCTAGCAGGAAAGGTCCAGTGGTGGTAGGCCTGTAGTTGGTAGGAATAGAAGGGGTCTAAGGTTTGCTTTTTAAGGAGGGGGAGTACCCAAGATTCCTTAAGATTACTGGGAATGCTGCCAGATGTGAAGGATGCGTTAATAGGTTTAGTTAAACGGTGCTAGATCCCTAGCAGTGTCCTTAATTAGTTGTGCTAGGCATTGGTCACCCTTGCAGTTGAATGGTTTGAGAGTCAGTATGACTTTCTCAACCTCTAAAGTGGAGACTTTGAAAAAGTTGAATTGGGTAGAAGGTTTTGTTTTGGGCTGATGTGTTTTGTTAGGAGGTGTTATTGGAGTTAGTGAGGCCTTCTTTTGCGCTATTTTGTTCTGTAGGTTGGATACTTTATTAACTAGGGTGTGCTAAATGTCAGAACACCATGCCTTACCTTTAACACAGCTGTCTTGTGTTATAATAGGGGTTTCTAGTTCTTTTAATATTGTGAAGAGCTCCTTCATACTGGAAGTAGCTCCTGAGATTCTGTTATTGTAAGAATCTTGTTTAGCTAAGAGGATGTCCTTTTTATATTGGGAAGAGCTATTGATTATGTTTAATTTATTTTCTGCTGTCGGATGAAGTTTCCAGGCTGGTTCACACTTTCTTTTATCTAGTCTTAGGTTTTTCAGGTGGGGGGCAAACCAATTGTTAAAATGGCTTTTGGGTTTGCTATTTCTTAGTTTTAGTTGTATTCATAACTTTATTGTATTCTTCAACTAGGAAGCTGGGATCAGAGTTATCAGGTAGAGAGTTGAGCGTAGGGAGGATATGAGGGAGGAGTTTGTCAACAGTGATATTTTTCTTATTTCTAGTGAGTGTAGGAGGGGCAGGAATAAGTTGCGTCTTTTGTCTTTTGGTTTCTAGAGTGAAAGATATCAGATGATGGTCTGTCCAGATTTGAGGCGAGATGGAAGTAATAGATACATTGCTGTTGTGGTCTGCAACCCAATCAACAATTCTCCCTTTATTGTGGGTTGGTGCGTGCACCTTCTGGGTGAAGCTGAGTTCTGCCAAAGTATTGACCGCGGCAGAGGCATGTTGGTCGTTGGAGTCATTAAATCCTAGGTTACGGTCTCCTACCAATAGAGTTTGGGAGGAATATCTGAGGTTTTCTGATAGGATGGTGCATAGGTCTTTGTTAAAGGTGTTAATGGGGCCAGGGGGTCTGTAAACGAGATGGATATTCAGTGTTTGCAAATTTGCAGTAGGAATTTTTATTGACATGGCTTCACATGATTTTATATTAGGCACAGATATTAATCTCATGGAAAGATTAGGTTTGGCTATAACTGCTAAGCCTCTGCCTCGAGTGTCTCATCTGTCAGCTCTGAGGATAGTGCAATCATTGGGTACGGCTAAGGTCAGTGCCGGGCCTGCGGCCTCATGTAGTCATGATTCTGTAATGGCGATGAAGTCATAATCTTCTGCTAGGATGACTTCAGCTATTTCGGTGGCATGAGCGACTAGTGATCTTGCATTTATTAAAGCTCCTTTAAGGTTAGGTGTAGGAGTGTCTTGAAGTGGGAGATGAGGCGTTCTGTAAGGTGCACGTGGCCAGGTGGAAGACTTGGGTCTTTTGGCAAGTGGCTTGGTGCTAAAAGTGGGGATAGGCTTAGATATAGGTGAGTGGGGTGTGCTAATGTTGCGGTGGATGTCGGTGAGCACATATCTGTTAGGCAGTTTGAATATTTTAGGCAATCGTGCTCAGATTCTGGCATTTCTGAGTGTAGTATTACACGGGATCATTTTGCAGGATGGGAGTAACTCAGCTATTACTGGACTGGAAGGCAGTGGGTGTCTGTCAAATGTGTGGGCTAGGTTAGCAGGTCTAGCAGGACTAGAAGTGGGCATGGGTGTAGAAGATACCAAAGGGCTAAGAAGAGCACCTAGGAACACTAGGTTCTCTATAATAAGGCAATGTTAGCGCGTACAATATGGTAAAGACACAAATCAGGTAGCGTGGCAGTTGAGTAGTACGTAGGTACAACCTGTAACATTAATCTAGACTTTAGTATCTGGTATCACTGACTAATGGCTCAATGTAAGTTTCATATGAGGCAAAGGCAGGCTATAGCATAGTTGCATAGGTAGCATATATGGGAGCAGGTAAATAGTAAAGCATTGTTAGCTAGTGTATATGAACTAGACAGTTCCTTTCTTATGCAAATCTGTTAATTATGGCTCATATACAATGGGGATAGCCTTTGCTAATTTAACTTATACATAAGCATGGCACATGGAGGCTCCTACCAAATTTGTAACTGATCACAGTGGTCATGTCAACGGGATATATGCAGTACTTATATATGTTACATATATATGCTGTAGGTGTGTAGTTTAACACGTGCGCCCTGAGCACAATAAGTATATGGATAACACATACGTTACGACGGGTACAGTGGAGTGGCACTATGAGTATCAGCATGCACTCTGGTGAAATGCTACTTGCTAATAGTGTCAGAGGCTGACATGCTATTGAGGGTAGACCATGTGAGCTGTGGCAATGGAGGTAGTTGGAGAGTATATCGTAATGAATCAACACGAGTTAATAAAATGAATAAAGCGGTATGCTTGGTGTAATACAGTACACGTAAATGCAGGGCATTAGTGTTAGAGTCTTGTCAAGGCAATGTAGCTCATGAGATCATTGTATACGCGCAGCGTTACACTGTCTGATAGTTTTCTTTTTTTTTTTATAAATGTGCTGCCAGTGAAGTCTTACCGCCTGTGTGGGCATTCAAGTAGGATCAGCGTAGGGTATAGCAGGGCTGGATTACGGCGAGGCATCTATGTTTCGTGAGACGGGTCCTGTTTCGTCTCCTCTGTCTGCAGACAGGCTCCAGACAGGAGGAGCCTTGGTGAGCTGGCCTTAGGAGGCGGGCCGGCTTCTCGCCTGCCGATGAAAGGATGCGGCCAAAATGAGAGACTCCAGCCAATCCGGTGGCTTCTCTGGAAGGAGACTGATTGTTTTGGCTGTGCGGCTCTCTGGGAATGCAAGGGGGCCATTTTTGAAAGTGTGATCCTCGTGGTGGGATCAATACAAAAGATATGAGAACGGGCCAAATGTGCAATTCTAAGGTCGGGATTGCACTTTCAGACGCTTGAGGGGTATAGCAGAGTCGTGCAGATAATTGTGGTGCATGAAGATTCTGCTTTCCTTCTGTTTTCAGTACTCGTTCTAGGGGCTGGGGAGGGGCCCACAGGCTTACCGTGTGGGTGGGGGCCCATCCTGGGTGTAGACACTGCTCCAGCAGTGGGGAAAGGAGCTCCTGCTCCTCGAATTTCGGATGATTTGTGCTGATGCAATATGCAAAGGAGCCACAAGGACAGAGAGGCCAAATATCACTCAAACCAGAAGTTGGCAAATAGATTGGGATAGAGATGAAATCCTCATGCTGATTAAAAAGCTAAAAACCTAGCGATGACTGGGCCCAGACGGTCTAACCAACAATATTTTGAGAGCTAACCCTGAGGCCTGGGCAGGCTTCTGTGCACCTCTATTCTCAAACATCATGAAAAACAACCAAGTCCCCTGTCATGGAAAAATGCGGTGCTGGTGCCAATTTTCAAGAAGGGGGGCCGATCCCTAACAGCAAATTATCGACCAATTGCACTTTGGGTCCCCTGGGGAAACTGTTTGCCTCAATTTTACTACGCTGATTGACCATCTGGGCACGAAGCACCAACAGGATGGATACCAGACGGACTTGTTTCGTCAGGGGTGTGGGCATGAATATAAATCAACTGCTCAACCTGTTAAAACTGGAAGCATTAAGATCAAAAACTAAAACATATATGGTTTTATAGACCTTGAACAGGCCTGTGACAGTGTTGACAGAGGAAAACTGTGGCAAACGCTTTCATCATGGAACTGCCCTCCTGATTTAGTGGATGCAATTTGTTCCCTCTATTCAGGAACTTCAGTCCAGGTTAGACCTTCGGGAGCTGGTGCACTTTCTGAAATAATTCACACAGTGAACGGCCTCAAACAAGGATGCCCTTTGGCGCCAATCTTGTTCAACGTCTATATGTTGGACCTTGGAGATAGTCAAGAGGAAGTAAGAGCTCATCCACCGATCCTGAATGCTGTACCTGTTCCCTGGATGATTTATGCAGATCACCTTGTCCTTCTTGATAAGACTCTGATTGGCCTGCAAAGAAGATTGAAAGCACTTGAATCTTATATCTCCGAAAATGATTTAAAAATCAATGTTTCAAAAACCCAAATCATGTCCTTTTGTGACCAACATGGAAGCAAAAAAGGGACGTTTTCTCTAGTCTTGGGGTTTAACAAATTACAACAAGTCCACTCTAGAAAATATCTCTGAGTTTGGGTCCACTCTAGCATTAGAAAATATGAATGGGAAGTGGCTCTAAGAACTACTGTGCAGAGCTTGGCGCGTCAAGGGCTGATCCTGCACTAGGAGTATGGGAAATTCTCTATGCTTCCAGTAGTCACCTTCTATCTACAGAAAGTGATGCCAATCCTTACTTATGGAGCGGAAACAGCCCTTAATTTAGTGTGGATTATTTGGGATATTTTGGAAGGCACCTTTTGGAGGAAAGTGCTCCGTCTGCTGCCTTCTTTTCCGGTAGCTTTGATAAGGTACGAATTGGCCCCTCAGTGCCTACATTCTAAGGTGTTGTGGAAATCTCTGGATATATATCGGAAACCAATTCTAGACGACGATCGTCATACCTGTAGATATTTTGAGATTAAACCAAGCAGGAACACAAAATCGACGGCTTAACTCATGGAAAACTAAACGTAGAGGCTGCATCCAATCTCTTGGATTTTCAATAGAAATCTTGACGACAAACCCTGTTGAGATCAACAACAAAAACAGAGTGGAATGAATGGATAGAAACTTAAGAAAAGAAAGATCTATACAAATTATCCATCAATTGTCTAGTTGAAAGACGCTCAATAAACCAACTACCTCGTTATTTAATGAAATTTCCCTATCTGAGGTTTAGAGATCTTTTCTTGAGACAAAGACTCAACCTTCTTTCCACGAGGGAAGTCTTAGGCCAGCAAAACCAGCTGAAGGGAAAATCTGTGACTTGCCATTTCTGCAAGATCCTGCGCAGATTGAAACATCAAGACATCTGTTGATTGACTGTCCAAGCTTGACCACCATAAGAAAGAAATATCGGCACAGCCTGTTAGCTGGTCCTTCAACATAAGAGGTGGAAGAATGGTGGAACCTGCTCTTATTGGGAGGACATAATAGGATAATTTTCACCATGATGTCGCTTTGGAGGGAAAACATCTCCACTCCCAGCATTATAGTATAATTCATGGCTAACCTCTTGCTCTTGTCTTCAACTAACTTTTGAGGGAAATTGGGAATAGTATCAACCAGTGTATACCTTGGAGTCTTGATTTTGATTTATCTAATAGATTTCCTTGGTTACGAGATGGGAAGCCATACTGCCTGATCTGTTTTTTCTCTTCCGATGTCATGCCTGCGCCATGGGCGCATCCATTTACACTCAATTTGGACTATATGTTTATCATTTATTTACAACAGACTCTTGGATCTATCTATATTTACTTTGGAAACTTTATTTCCCATTTGCGAGACTTTGCTGCTTAATTATTATTTCCAACAAACAACGCATACCATAATGCACTTGGCTACAAGCATTGATTCCTGGCTGCTCCTATTGGTTATCAATGGAACTACACCCCCCAGAAGCCCTAGAGACTTGCCCTGCTTCCACCAGCCCAGGAACAGAAAGGGAGGTGGCCGATTGCCTGCAGGTGTGTTTAGCCAGGTGCAACCAATTAGCCTGCCTCTGTGCTGGGCTAGGCAGTATAAAGGCTGCTGCCTGCAAGTGGCTCAGCCTCTTGCATCTGAGAGTTCTTCCTCCACCTTTTGCTTCTTTCTACGGATCTTGTATGCTGCTTACCTTCACTCCTGCTTGGACCCTGCCTTATTGCTTGCTCCACCCTGCTGCCTCCAAGCATAGCCTTCCAGGCTTCCTGCCTCACAGCCCTGCCGGGCTCTCCACACTGCAGCGGATCACGCTCTGCTGCCTTCCAGCCTTCGCCCTTGCCCTGCCGGGCTCTCCACATTACAGCGGATCACGCTCTGCTGTCTTCCAGTCTCCGCCCTTGCCCTGCCGAGCTCTCCACATTACAGCGGATCACGCTCTGCTGCCTTCCAGCCTTCGCCCTTGCCCTGCCGGGCTCTCCACATTGCAGCCGATCACGCTCTGCTGCCTTCCAGTCTCCGCCCTTGCCCTGCCGGGCTCTCCACATTGCAGCGGATCACGCCCTGCCGGGCTCTCCACATTGCAGCGGATCACGCTCTGCTGCCTTCCAGCCTTCGCCCTTGCCCTGCCGGGCTCTCCACATTGCAGCGGATCACGCTCTGCTGCCTTCCAGCCTTCGCCCTTGCCCTGCCGGGCTCTCCACATTGCAGCCGATCACGCTCTGCTGCCTTCCAGCCTCCGCCCTTGCCCTGCGTACCCTCTACATTGCAGCGGATCACGCTCTGCTGCCTTCCAGCCTTCGCCCTTGCCCTGCCGGGCTCTCCACATTGCAGCGGATCACGCTCTGCTGCCTTCCAGCCTTCGCCCTTGCCCTGCCGGGCTCTCCACATTGCAGCGGATCACCCTCTGCTGCCTTCCAGCCTTCGCCCTTGCCCTGCCGGGCTCTCCACATTGCAGCCAATCACGCTCTGCTGCCTTCCAGCCTCCACCCTTGCCCTGCGTACCCTCTACATTGCAGCTGATCACGCTCTGCTGCTTTCCTGCCTCAGCCCTTGTCCTCTGGGCTCCCTTCCCTGCAGCCTGCCTCACTCTGGCTGCCTTCAGCCCTTGTCCTCTGGGGCTCCCTGCTCTGCAGCCTACCTCTCTCTGGCAACCTACAGCCCTTGTCCTCCCTTCCTACTTTGCAGCTTATCCCGCTTCGCTGCCTACTACCTACCTTTTCCGCTGGGTTCTCGGCCTAGCAGCTCTCTACAGTCCTCTGCTACCTTCTACGTTCATCGGCCCTGTCCCTCAGGGTTCACTCCTTACTGCCCGGCCCTTACGGGATCCTTGCCGTGCAGTCTGCTTTACTCTGCTGCCCTAAGCCCTTTTCCTCTCGGTGTTCTTCCTTACAGTCCTACCCCTGTGGGCTTACTCATTGCTTTCCTGCTCCTCTGAGCTCTCAACCTTGTTCCTTACTGTCCTCTGCTATCCTATCCTGTTCCACGACTTTCCTTTCATTTCCTTCTGCTAGTTTGCTATCACCTCATTTACTGGTTTTGTCTGTAGTATCTTCTCTTGTACTGTTTGTAGACCCTTTTGTACAGAGCTTGTCTGTTGGTTCCCATCAGTCAACCTCTGCCCCTTCCCTTGTCCTGTTTCTACATTACAGACACCCAGAGCTGCTGTTCCAAGTCATGAGCAATCAGCGTGGGCATCTGTTATAGCAAACTGTGCAGAAGGCTAGAGTATTTCCAAGGTTCGTGGAATACTCTTTTCCTATATCTGCATACACCACAAGAGGGTATTCATTCTGTATCTTTTCCCTTGCTACTCTTGCTTACTCTTTGTTCTCTTTCCTTTCCGCTGTGTGTGTTCTTATCTGTCCACTTTATTTGGCACAACCACCCAAACCCTTTCTGGGTGTCCTGTGCCACTCTTAATAGAGTGCACTCCTGACATCCGATTGGAATTCTCCTGGTATGAATAAGCCTAGGGAAGAACTCTCTTGGACATTTCAGCATGTTTTATCTTGTTTCTTGAAATAAATATGAAAGGTTTGTAATAAACCAAACACCAATAAAACATTTTTTTTAAATGATGACTGGAAGGAGTAGCTTGGGGCTCTAGGCCCAGCAGGCACGGGACCCATGTCTGGGCATACCCGCCCCGCTCGGGGTGACTATAGCAAAACATAAGAGGTGATGGCTGTAAGGTTTAGAATTAATCTTAACCTCTGGCATTGCTTTGGGCAACTCTCCAGACCATTGCTCTTCACCTGCCAAACCATTGATGCCCAAGAGCTGTCTGTGCGCTATACAAATGTACAAAATAAATTACAAAAGGGGAAAAAACATATGCAAATCAGGCTTGGTCCCACCCCCAAAGGGCCAGTCCAGCCCAACCTGCTTGGTCACATCCCTTCTGCACGAGACCACAAGCATCCCCAAACATGTTTCGGCCTTGTTGGGCCTTATCAGTGAGGAGTAGCTTGGGTCTCTAGGCCCAGCAGGCATGGGAGCCACGTCTGGGCATATCCGTCCCACTCTGGGTGACTAAAGCAAAACAAAAGAGGTGATGGCTGGAAGAGTTAGAATGCATCTTTACCTCTGGCATTGCTCTGGGCAACCCTCCAGACCATCGTTCTTCACCTGCCAAGCCATTACAAAAGGGGAAAGACCATATGGAAATCAGGCTTGGTCCCAACTCGAGAGGGGCAGTCCAGCCTGACCTGCTTGGTCACATCCCTTCTGCACGATACCACAAACATCCCCAAACATGTTTCAGCCTTGTTTGGACTCATCAGTGAGGAGTAGGTTAGGTCTCTAGGCCCAGCAGGCATGGCACCCACATCTGGGCATACCCGTCCCACTCAGGGTGACTAAAGCAAAACAAAAGAGGTGATGACTGGGAGGTATAGATGTCAACACCCTCACAACACTGCCAGTGCCTCACGCTCAATTTGGCAATAGCGTTGTTCGGCTGCCGACAACGCTTTTCTTGCATATGGTCTTACTTCTCCCCGCTTGCTGGACTGTGTTTGGTACGTACAGGGCCTGAATCAATAGGGGCGTAGTACCTTTGCAGATACAGACATGGACCGAGACCAACGCAGAGGAATGTTGTAAGTTTCTCAGTAGTCCCCTTGTCCAAGACTTAGTGTAGATTCAGACAGGGACAAGGTAGGAACCAGTTGATGCCCCCACCAATGTAAGGAGGGCAATTGATAATCTGTACAATGGGAAAGGGGACCATTTTTTCTTTGTTGGACTGTGTGAGCATGGCCCAGTCCGAACAAACTTGCATCCACAATGAGTTCAGAGTCCTTATCAGGGTCAAGGAACGCCATCATGCCGTGAGTGCGCACTTGATCTCATCAAATGCTGACTGCTCCAGGGGTGTCCACTGCCAACCGCAATCCTTCTTCATCAGATTGCAGAGAAGTTCTGAGATTGTGGCAAGATCCTTGATGAACCTCCCCCAGTAGGTCACCTTGCCAAAAAAACTGCACACTTCTGACACATTCTAATGGGGTTTTAATTTGTAATGTCCTGTACTTTGACTGGGTCGGCTGAGATGCTGCCCTCTTGGAAAACAAATCTGAAGAATTAAAGTCTCTGTTGTAGACATTGGCATTTTACCTTGTGCAGTATCAGACCCAGAGATTGAATCCGCTCGAACACCTTTCCCAGCTGTTCCAGATGCTCTACTTCAGAACGTGCGAACACCAAGGTATCATCACTTATGTTAAAGGCACTGGGACTACCCACCAGTGCACCCCTGACCGCGTTCTGAAAAACGTTGGCCGCTGAGGAACCCCAAAACTCAAACTCTTAGAACGATAGAGGCCTTTGTGCGTAGTGAAAGTCATAATGTAGCGGGATTCTGAGCTTCGAAAAGAACGCTGCACCCTGTAGATTTGGAACTATATCATCAATGATGTGCCTCTCCCTCTTAATCTCCTTATTGGGGAGGTGCATGTCGACGCAGATCCTTACAGAATCAGGCGGTTTTGGTTTTTGAGCGGTTAGGAAAGATTTCTCTTGAAACTACTTTCTTTACATAGTCCATGGACTCCCAAACGTTTTGCATTTGTTTTTGTATCCTGAGCTGACTTTTACGCAGACAAATGTAGCCTTCTGCTGCACTCCTCTGGGCTTTCCCTCATTGTTGTGGGGAAATTGACACATCCTTCAGGCTGTCAGAACTGAGAAACTTTTTCTTAGTCTTTCGACTTTGTTGCCACTTTTTCTGTAACATTGTATCATTGCCCAAAGTACCTTCCAGTACCGTGCAATGGGGCCATTGTGTTTTACGGCGCTAGACACTCTCTAAAGAATTTTTGATGATTGTACAATGTGTCTTGGGACAGTCTGGTGGCAGCAGTAGCCTTTTCATTTCTTTTGTTAACTTTTTACTGAGCCTTACCACGTTTACTGCATCTGGCTCCTGACTAGGGCTAGTGCCCAACATGGCCGTGTCACAAGGTCTTTTGTTTGTCCCTTTGGCCATTTTGTCCCTTTGCCTTCTCCCTGCCTTTCCAAGCCTTGGGTTTCCTTATTTGGTCATGCAGTAGCCAGCGAAATCCATGTCTTTCGCGGGCTACTGCAGGCCACGTGGCGTGTGGGTACCCAGGAATTGGGCTGGGTCTGTCGGGTCCCAATCCACACTATTGGTGCCAGGATGCCTGGACCTCAGTGGTCCCTGATTGGACCACTGGGGTGTGCATGCATAGAGCAGATCTTGCCATTGGTGGGTTGGGTGTGTGCACTCACCTGACTGGATAAGAGAGGGGTCCCTTCATTAATTCCTCACATCTGTAGAAGGAGCAGAACAAAGGAAAATCGAGAGACGCACCTAAAGAGGCCTGGCTACTGAATCCCATGACTGTCCTGGTGGAGCCCTGCTTGGTGAACAATCTCAGAAGCCCTGTGAAGGTGCTTCAAACCCCTGGAGTGGTGGGATTAATCACTCTCAATGACTCATGGTAACCCTGCAAAAGAGCCTGTTTGGAAGTGTCCCTGAGCCATACAGTGGCCAGTGCAGCTCGAACCCAGGTTACCGTGCCGCAGCGTCGCCGTCTTGCGTTTCACCCAGAGACTTTGGGGAGACCTAGCTTGTGCAGCAAGGCACCCTTTCTCCGAATGTCATCATCCCAGCATCTTTCAGCCGCGAGATAGAAGGCTGTCTCATACCGCGACCACTGGGTCCCCTTGCATCACTGTGTTGCAGTGACGGTCACTGAAGAAAGTTTTCCTACCGGAATCGAGACTGCAGCTCCTGTGCCATACCGGACCCGCATCCGCACCTGCGGCGCCTGTGCATGCATCTGGAGCCGAACAAAGGGTGGGAAATCGCACCTCAGGTGACCACCTCTGGGCCTGCCAAGTCTGGACGAAAAAACAAGCTAAGGGCAGTTAGTAGTGAAGTCACTTACCAGTGGCCCTTTGTCCATCCAAACATCTTTATGCATTGTGGGCTAGTTTTGGCCTCTTGTTGGCTTGGGTAGTACTTACCACCTAAAGCCCTCCAAAAGTCGGGAGCAGCTTTGTTCATTGTAGCAGATCCTCACTTGACTCTTGGAACCTGTTTTCATTGCTTCAGCATTCTTCTCCTAACTTTTTCCTTCCTCACAAGAACTGTGTTTGGACCTTTACACATGAAGTGCGCATTGAACATTGAGCATTAGGCTCCACACATCTTAGGGCTGGACCCAAAAAGTTAGGATTGTTATGACTGAAGTCTGTTGGTGCTCCTAAAGTTATTTTCCCTTTTCCTTTGCTGGTATTGGCGAAGTTACTAACTTTCCTGCACTGACTCCAGTGACTGTATATATATTACATAGTGTGTTGCTTGTGTGGTATTTTTGCTAGTGCATTTCATCATTCATTGTGTGATCATTGGGCCTTTAATAAATAGTACATATTTTCAGATACTACTGTGTAATTGTAATTTTTGATGTTTCACTGGGCTTGCTCATTGGGGACCCCTGATCACCCTCACTCCTCCTGAGACGTAGCCATGAATGTTCTCCAAGCTACTGTGAACTGGTCTAGCTACCTTCAAAGAAGTGTCCCTGTTCATCTAACAAGGGTGGCTTCCTAAATATCTGATCACCAGGGCTCTATAATATCCATTTGCACTACTTTTTCCAATTCCTGTTCCAACCGGCTCCTCAGATGAAATGGGATGCTCTTATGTTTCAGGGCAATTGGCTGCCTTATAAATATGCAAACGAATAAGCTCACCCTTCATTCTCCCAATGCCAGAAAAAACATCATTGAGTCTCTCAATCAGTGACCGTACATCTTCAGCGTACACTCCGAAGGCAAAATTGACAATTTTAAGTGCTTTGGCCGCAGCACAGCCAAGTAGGGTGTAACCGCTCACTTTAGTTACAAATATCTTAGCCTTTATGTTCTTTCCTTCATGTCTCACCTCCGTGATGAGCGTGCCCTCCATCTGCAACAGTGATGTGCCACCAAATGTGAAGATTCGGGCGTGGGTGCTGCTTTATGGTTGAGGTTCACTGAGCATAAGGTAGTGAGCATGAGCCATCACATTCACTGATGCCCCTGTGTTGATGAGCACAGGGACGTCAGAACCACAGATACATACTATACATTTGGCTTGCCATTTTCTTTTCTTGCCAAGTTTAAGTAGACTGGGAATAAAGAACACATCTTCATCATCTTCACTGACTAGTTGTACTTCTGTTTTATGAGCAGGTGGCACTTGTGCCACTTTCTGCGATTGTTTTTGGAATGCTTGTTTTGGTCTGTCCTGGCATTGTGACTGTGTTGCTGGAGCACAGCCTATTCTTGCAAAATGGTTCATGATGCCACACCTCCAGCACTTGTGACCCGTGGCAGGGCAGTCACCAGAGTGTGGTATATCCTACCCACACTGGAGTTAAGATGATGGCACTTCATGTCGTTTGTCTTTCTAGGGCCTTTCTTGGTAGGCTTGGGTGTTTGTTGTCAGCCCACTGTACAGATGTCCTCTAACTTGATTGTCTTCATTGCAACGTCCATTTTTGATCCCCGCACATCTGCCAGCTTGTGCAACCGGCCCAGTTCATGTATTCTGGCTAACATGATCCCTGGTTCCCTCAGTATTTGCCTTTTCATTTTTACCGAGGAGCAACCTTGAATCAGCTGTTGCCTGACTTCTTCCTCCTCGTTGGTTCAGGGCAAATGAGAATGCCAGCTGTCTGAGTCTTCCATGAAATGCATCTTGTGTATCATCACCTTTTTGCTTGGCTGATCACATGACAAATCTCTCGTCATCCACGTTAACCATTGGTGTGAAATATTCCCCCAATGCAGCTTTCACTGCAATGTATTAGTTATCCGCAGGTCGAAGCGTTTTAAATATACAGCAGGGTGGATTTCATGGCGTGGTCCTTCAATTCCCCCATCGAGTCAAAGTACATCGCTAGCTGTTCCATCTATCAGTTCCAGCATAGACCTAAACTGGATGGAGACCCAGAGACATCAAACTCATCCAAAGGCGCCAGTGACCCTTGTTGTCTGGGCAACCTGTCGGAGGCTGGCGTTCCAACGGCTTCATCTGCCTCTGTGTTGCTTTAATTAAATTCAAATGTCCTGCTCAGCACCCTTTCCCCCAGCTATCCCGTGGGATCCAATGACCTACACTGGCACCTCCTAACTCCTTGGCAGAACAGTCTTGTGCAGCAATGTGGCTGAGGTATTGCTGGATATGTCTGGGATATCTCAGGTGCAGACCCAGATTGGAGAAAGTCCTCTGGGTCGCACGAGCACTCCAGAACGGAGGCGTGACGTCAGGAAGGCCTTGCAGGTGATTTCTATTTGTTTTAATTTTTTTATTTAGCGCCTCGACCTTGCATTCCATTGCACTCACCAGGGTGGTGAGCGTCCTCTCTAGGCATCCGCTGTGAGGAATAGTCGGAGCGGGCAGTGAAGCACCTTGTTGGGATGCGCTTTGTGCACGCACGTGATGACGTACACAGTGCCAGAGACCTCCTCATTGTCATTGTTGAGGGTTTCAAAGGGCACCTCTGCAATCATGCACTCCCAGGATCCAGGCACTCAAGTAAGCACACTGAAACAGGTCTGATGCTTATGGGCTCTGATCGTGCACACCTTGCGTGATTGCCTTTTATTATACTAGAGCGCTGACGTGTGCTTAACCCGGCTACTTAAAGACACCACACAACAGTAGCTACTATGCGGCCCACTCAGAATACCTGGCATACCTCCCCCTGCGAATTTACCATCTTGTTCCTCCCTTTCTCTGTGCTTTCTATCCTATTGGCATCTATCCCACTTTTGCTGAGTGGTTCATACCATATCTGCACCTTGGCATTTGTACATTTACCCTGGCCTTTCCTTTTTCCCTTGTTTCCCTACTCCTCTTCCTGGTCTCTCTGTCCCCCAAGTCTTTACCCATTCGCCCTCATTACACCCCCTCCCTTGCATCTATCTTCCAGGAACCCATCTAATCTTACTTATCGTTCTTGTCTACACCATCCTACCCCATTAGCTTAGCCCTATGGAATACGTGCTCCCTTTGTAGTAAGACCCATTCTGCCCTTGATATGTTCTGTGTCAATCTACACTTTCTATGCTTTACTAAAACTTGGTTCTTCCCAATCAACACTGCCATATCTGATGCTCTCTCTACTGTGATATCAGGCCTAGTGGATGCTGTGGTAGGTGCAGAGGCATTAAACAACTCACACTGCACTAGCACTCCTCCAGTTTCCGGGGCTCATACCTTTTCTTTATTCCTCCTCCACCTGCATAGACTTGCGTCGACGTCTGTAACACCACATCCCTCCCCAACGTGGATGAAAACCAAAAAACAATAAGTCCTATAATCTGCTCTCAGTTCACTGGTACACGCCATGCAGGACGAATCCTCTTAGCTTCATGGATGGTTGAGGATGCCCTCCTAGAGAGTAGTGTGACTTGACTTACTCTCTCGGCTGGCTGGTGGGATGCCTTCTGGTGTTGTCTCATCTGTCCTGCTGGCCCTTCTCAAGTGGGGTTCTTGCCTTGGACCCCAGGTTGTGCCGGCTGATTCACTATCATTTGCTTCAGTCCATACTGTGATGAATCCGATGGTGTCAACACTCCTTTCCCGGCGGTGACCTCTCCCCGTGTGGCCAGGGGACAGCAGCCGCTACCTGATCCTCACCCGGGGGGCGGCTATATGAGGGAGGATCACATGGAGGAGACAACCTCTGGTAGAATATCATGGCGCCATCGGAAGAGACATGGTATCCCCCTTTTTCCTTTGAGGAGACCCCACCCCTGCTTAATGCCTTAATAGCATACTGTAAGACCTCCCCTCATCCACCTAGGGAAGATGCTAAAGACCTTCTAACGAGAACTGTATGGAAGTCAGCACAATGTAACTTATCCTCTAAAATTAATGAAAACACCTTCTCAGCTTCTACCTACAAGTCATCTACAACTGACTTACCTTTAAAAAAACAATTACTCAGACTTTACCTATAGAAATTCAAGAATGGACTTTGATTCCCATAACTACCAGAGAACTGCAACGAGGAAGATGAACGGAGGAATGCAGATCATGGAAGGTCAGGAACACAGGCTGCTGAGAGAGTTGCTTCTCTTGGAACGAGCCAAGAGACTGTGAGGCTGGAGAGAGAGCCGTGGAGAGGACCAGCTCAAGAACCGAAAACAGGGAAGCTGACTGCAAAAGGAAACACGCAGCGGGAATGACCGATGCCAACTGAGGGCTTGCCAGCATTTGCAGGTGTTTGGAAGCAGTCTCCGCCTTACAGGAGCTTGAAGACACAAAGCCGAAGAGTCCAGCAGGGACCGCAAGCCATCAAGAGGCCAAGAAGCAGATACAACAACCGACGAGGAGACGCCGAACAACCGCTGCTGGCTTACTTTGAGAGAAGAATGCGCCTGCCAAAGTCGATGAGTCAACCCACGGGAAGCGGGAGGGCAGGGCATATTGGCAGCCATGCCGAAACCAAGTAAACATTAATGAAGCGCATGAGAGAGAGAGAGCAAAAGAGTATTTCTTTTGAAAGAGGAAATGGAAGGAAAACACAAAGCTTTTAAGTTTGTGAATGTATGCCGTGAACAAGTAAAAGAAGTTCTGGCAAGATAAAATACCAAGCGAATAAAACATCAGAAAAAGCAGAAACCAGATACTATCACTTTTGCAATGGTGGCAGAGCTCACCTGAAACAAGCCCTGTCAGGGAAGTATACCAGGCAAATTAAAAGTATAAAAAGGATCTATGAGAAAGCCCTGGCAGGAGAGTATACCAGGCAGTTCAAATGTTGTGTATAAAAGGAAGCCCTGGTAGGAAAAGTACACCAGGCAAAGACAGGTTGAACATTGTATAAGGAATACATGAATCAAAGAGGTCCTAAGAAAAGCAAGTCAATATTAGGAAATTGGCTTCATTGATCACGAGAAGAGGAGAAGAAACCTTGCAGGAGAGTACACCAGATCTCCTAACAAGACAAAGAGCAACATTGTTTTGTATACTAATTATGTTATTACTTAAGAGCAAACTCAAGGAACTGACTTTGTTGAATAAGCAACCAAGGGACGAGAAATCTAGGGGAAGGGAAACATCCTCTGGAACAAGGAACTCTGTCCTGTTGGAACCTTTATGTTGGAGTTACGCATTTTCCTTTTATTGAACATTTATAAGCCACTCAAGGCCAAGGACATTACCTGTTTCACCTTAGAATTGTTTTTGTTAAAATGTGAGGGCCTGGATAGTACTTTGGACATGAGACGGTTTTGTTTTTGGACATTCTGACCATGACAGAGCCTTAGGTTAGATTTTTGGTAGGGCAACACCTCTAGTGCAGGGACACAGAGGCATTTACCCACCCCCTTTTATTTTAATAAAAGTCTTTGACCATGAACCCCTTGTGTCCGACTCGCATTCCTAATTCATCACATATGGTGTCAGGAGTAGGATGGGGGCAGCTGACACAAACTGGGGGACCCTCATGCTTGAAAAACCTGGCAAAAGATCTTCTGCTTCATCAACAGCTACAGAGCAGTCCATAAGATTTGATTTGTGTAGTAGCAGGGGGAAGTTAATACAGCCTAGAGACCGGGTCTTAATACCAACTGATCTGGTCTTAATACCCCTGTTACATCAGACTTGCCTTTAAGTCAGGCTGGCTTGGCGAAATGGCCTGGACGTCTTAGACCTTGACTATACAGGCAATATAAAGATCTTGAGCCCCAGAGGAGTGCCCCACTGAGTGCTGTTGGGTGTCTGTTGGCCCATGAACACTTGGATAGTGGCCGGATCCCGGCTGCGAACTTGCTCCTACTATGGAGAGTTTAATTTTCTTGCATTATTGTGGCGAAATAGTGGAAAACAAGTAACCAGTGTTTTTGGCCAAGCCCCCTTTTGGGTGAGCTTTTTTAATTTGAACGGCCACGTGCACCAGCAGAGTGCCCCACTGAGTGCTGTTGGCTGTCTGTTGACCCCTGTACACTTGGATACACTGGCTGCTCCTACTACAGTGGTATGCAATGAGGCTAACAAGCTGTGAATGCATAGACCTGGACTTACTAAGGGACTACAATGTCTAACACCTCTTTCTTTCTTCCTTTAGAGGTCAATTTTCCTGCATTATTGTGGCAAAATAGTGGAAAACAACTAACCTGCATTTTTGGTGACACCCCCATTTGCTCGAGCTTTTTTAAATTGAAAGGCCATGCGCACCAGCGTGCACGCACCAGCGGAGTGCCCCACTGAGTGCTGTTAGCTGGCTAGGCGGTGGGGTGAGGCAATCCTCTTTCCACTCTAGTCCTCCTAGCTAAGTGACATAGGCCCTCATTACAACTGTGGCGGTCAGGAAATAGCATTGCCGGTATATCTGTACTGGCACCTATTTCTGGACCGGCCTAGTCCGAGTTGTAATACCGGTATCTGTGGTGACACACGGCAGCAGTGCCAGTGAATCAGCATGGCGTATGTAAGGTCACATTCAGAGGTGCACGGCAACGCAACTACCGGCATGGACATGCTGGTAATAATGAAAAAATGATGCCGGAAACACCGACATCGCGGACCAGGCATTAAGTGGATCCTGGTGTGTCCAAACATGCCAAAAAGAGCACAGGTGGGCCAATGGCCAGTGCAACAGCACAAAAGCACCACTCCCACATCCCACACTCCTTCCAAAACCACAATGCTTCCATTTGCACTAGCAGTACTGGAGCTGGAGGACACGCCTGCGGAGCTACTGATTGAAGAGGCAGTGAGGCAGAGGCGCATGAGGAGAAGGAAGGCCATCATGGCCCAGCAAATACCCGAATGTGCAGCAGGTTCTACACCGCAGGCAGCCCACAATCCCTCGCCTAAGGGCCACCCCATTCAATCTCAAGCCCGCTCAGATCCACACCCTGTACCGCCTAGACATGGACACCATTGCCACTATAGTGGACCTGATACATTATGATCTGGTGAGCCTAATTAATATCTGGACAGCCACCCCCCTTGCTGAAGGTAGTGTCTGTGCTACACTTCCTAGCCAGAGGGACATATCAGCACACAGTGAGGCAGCTGCAAGGAATCTCCAAACCCTGTTTCTCCTGTGTCCTCTTCCAGGTGCTAGATGCACTTCTGTCCCACGCACGCAACTACATCAGCTTACCACGGACTGCGGAGGAGGTGAATGCAACTAAAATAGCATTCCATGCACTTGCAGTAATGAGCATATTTAACCTGGCTGCTCGGTGAGTCTAACTACAAGGCCATGTGGAGTGGTGAAAATAGGCCCAGCATGAGATGTAGTCAGTACTCCTGCTGCAATATTTCGTAACCTTTACCAATCATCTGTGAAAGTACACAGAGGCCTGATCGGACCTCAAAAGGCAAAGGTAGATACAGAATAAGACCAAGGCACCTTACAACACGCAACCTGCACATTAACCAACCACACACATAGAACGGGACATGACCATACATAGCGTTGTCATTGCATTAAAGTTTTGCTACTGTGTAGGTGTAATTGAAGGTGCAACACAGTGGTAGCATGTCAAAGCACAAGGCCTTGACAGCCTTGGCTCCATGCATCTAAAACATTCTCTGTGTACACAACTACATGTAATGTTGGCCAGCATGAAACTGAAACCACAAGTATCAGAATGCACCACACCATAGTGAGCATAAATGATTAGCAAAAACACAGTCAACACACGTCATGATGCTCCGCCAGAGATTTCAGTAGCTTCCGCACAGAATTATTCAGTGACTTCTGACACATTTCACAAGTTCCCTTCTCATGTCTCCTTAACGGACACCTTCAAGTTGAATGCGTTTAGACCAGATTGTAAGAAATGGAAATGCCTCTACTACCGATAATACATGATTGAAATATTGCGGGCTCACCAAATTCAGCGTTTATCATACTTGAATACACTCACCCACCCTTATTGCTATTATGTCACCCTTAACCCCTCACACATACAATCGAAAGATGTTTCTTGTCAAATGGGTCACGTTGTTTAAGGATGTCTACATGAAGGATTGCAAATAGAGACTGCATATCATGAATACCACTAAATCACAAATGCCAATCACGTAAATGTCTAAAGTACCGTTGTACAGGGACACTCCTCTTTCATTTGTAACACGTTAATGGATTTGACATCAATTGGTGTCAGTCGTACAGACACTGCAGAGGCCAAGTTGACTGTGAATGGTCCATGTGAAAGCAACTGCACTACACCCCTCCCCAGGGCCGATCTTACACCAGATTGCACCCCACGCAGGAAGCATTGTTGACGTCCCCCCTCCCCTGACCGCTTAGTAAATGGACTGGCTAGTACCCCATCACTTCCCTCACCAGGTGGGCATTCATGTACCATCTTTAGATTTCTAATTTTGGGCCATGGTAAGTCTGGCAAAGACTTAAAAGATGGCGTCCAGTCTACACGCCTAGAATTTGCACCACTTGAGCTTTAAACATCTTTTACTTCTGTGTCGCCCAATAGCGTCATCATTGACTCCGATGGGAGCTCATGGCAATGATGTCCTCACTTACACCGGGTCACTGATTCCTTACCAAAACGCTGGGGCTCGGGGCATGGCCAGCATGCGCACACCTGCCACATGCCAACCTATCCCCATACCCAATCTCCTTTATTATATAAACAATTTGGGCTTTTCCCTTTTACTCCCTTCAAGGGGTGCAGCTGCTCGTTGAATATTTCTTTAGGTAGACTTACCTTTCTCAGTGTGTTTGCGAAAGCCCCCTTGATCCAATACCTGCTGGCCCCCAACCTCCCTGACTGCCCTCATCTTTTGCCTATTTCAGCTCGTTTTACTTTCACCCCGCACCACCTTTCCATGGTTACAGCCCACGATCGCCCTCTACCTTCTGCTAAAGTGAGACTGATAGGCAGAGATTTCCGCCAGGAATTGAGGGAAAACTCGGTATGGAGGCAGGGCTCGAATCATGCACCGGGCTCTCTGTGCTAGGTACACAGGAGTGGACTAAGAACCAAAAGAGATTTTGTGCATGTCGCCGGTGTACTTAACCCACACACTTGAAATAGCATTAAACATCACAGATGCAATTAAAGGAGTATGCCCAAACTATTGAGGTGGTATAATTGGTTATTTATAATGCGCTTAATACCGAGAGGTTTCTAAGCGCAGACCTGGGATCGAACCTGTGTTGCTCCGCGTCGTCTTGCTTCCAAGCCCAGCGCGCTGCCCCTTAGCTCTCCTCCTTAGACTACAGTTATTACATATTAATAAAAGTGTCCATTCATATATTGCACACCACAAAGTTATCTTGATTGGCACAGAAAAACCTGGCGTTCAGGATGGGGAAAATAAATGTTTATTCACATTCTTTTGCTTGACCCGTTTCTATAATGTGTATATATTGTCAGGTTCATTTATCATGTGATTTTTGTACTTGTCAAGGCATTGCTAGACAAATAATAACATACCCTTTCAATTATCAAAACTTTAAAATACTGATATGAAGTTGCATACCTGGGAAGATTGTGGCTTTAATTTTCACTTCCTAAATGGTAAACTATAAGTCCCAGAATGCAAGGTAATGCCAACCTGAAAAATCTAGTTAACCCACTGTACTTTCAGTGATTTAAGACCTGTAATAAAAGAACTTGTATAATAAACTCAGATATTGTTTATAATACATATTTTATTGGTTCCGAAACTGAATCTGTGATTTGTTGATGTTTAGCACACCGCACTGGATTCCCAGGAAAGGCCACTGGACATTTCCACATGTCTACACAACCAGCCCGATCCCCTGCATTTTCTGGGTGAAGGTCTGCCCTAAAGGCCAGGATCAAATCTCGAGTGAGCACCACTTGCAATCAACGGCCTGCACTTAAGCAATATCTGGAAAAGTTGAGCTGGTGGCATAACTCGGGCTTGTTATCTATGACTGACAGTTAACCGTCTCATTAGGTCTTAGCTCTGGGGTTTACTGTCAGTGGGAGGTCTATGTGCAAACCTCTCCATAAGGCAGATGCACAGAGTGTGGTGAAAGCAAACTCGGTGGGCTCATGCGCCCACTCCTCTTCAGCACTCTCTGCCTGGACACTGTGGGAGAGGCAGTGTCTTGGCAAAGATGAGGGAGGGGGGAATAGAGTGGACTGTTTCAATGCCCAATGAGCGTTTTGGCATTGAAATGAGATAATTCCAGTGGTTACTGAGGATACGGCTGAGGGGGAGGGGTTGTGTGGGTGCTGCACAGGTTTTCAGGGAAAGAACAAGAAGTGCAGGACATTTGGAAGTAATTCAGTTGTTATGCATGGGGCGTGTGTGTTGTGGAAGGGGTTTGAATATTGTGGAACGCAGAGGCTGTCGGAGGTATGTCACAGGTGTTGTCGGGGATATAACAAATGAGCTGCCAACCAAATGAGCCCCAGGCTGCCAACCAAGGGTAGCATGGAGCGTCAAAGTCCAGTACAGTGGAGTGCCCCCTGCTACAGCTAAAGGCGTGCTCCCCCTCTGAGAGCACACAGGATTTGGGGGCCACTAGCACTAGCAGTGCCTGTGGGGGCTGCAGGGCCCCCCGGCTGCCCTGCACCACCCAAGCGAGCATGGCAAGATCCGATTCCAGGCCTGGCTGTCAACCAAATAAAGGGAGGCTTTTTCGTTGGCTGTATCAGAAAAGCATGTGCAATACTGCGTTGTTTCAGCCTATGATTTTAACGTAATGATGTACTAGGCCTCTCAAATTTAAGTGCACGGGCGCCCTGCTGAGACTGGGAAGGTGCAGAGCAGGGCACAGGCGGCATGAGACATGAGGGAACAGCACCCTGCACCGAGGGCAGGAGACGTGAGGGAGCACCCTGCACCCAGGACAGGAGGCGACACACTTACCTGCTGCTGCACACCCACTCGCTTTCCTTAATGTCGGGGCCGACACGACAACGCCAGCCCCCAATCAATCCTACTCAGTGCGCCAGCGCCACCCAGGGCTGGGGCCAGGGGGGAAAGTAATAGAGCAACAAATGTTGCTAATTGCCATTGCCCTGTCCTGCCTGAGGCCTGAGGCTGCAGCCTGCAGCAGTGTGCTAATGTGTATTCTAGCACTGCTAGAATACACGTTTGTTTAGTTTCGCAATTCGTATCATAACATTATTAAAAATGAATGTTGCAGGCTGCTGGTGCGGAGCCCCTAGAGGCAGACTGACGTTAGGCAGCCGCCTGAGCTGCCTGACACAAAGACCGGCCCTGCCCCTCCCTACACACATCCTGCCTAAGTTCCCTTGGGGTACACTGAAAAGAAGATATGCCATGTAAATTAATTGTTGTCTGTGCATGTTAGTCTTCTCAAATGGACACTATACAGCCTATACAGCCTGTGGCAACATGAAATGGCAAATAAATGGACATGTACTCTTTCTCTTGCTCCCGTGCAGGTGATGTCAGGTATCCCCTGATGCCATGGCTCATGACCCCCATCACACAACCCCACAACAGGCATGAGCAGGCGTACAACCGTGCCCATGTACACACTCGCTACACCATTGAGCAGACGTTTGGCCTGTTGAAGGCCCGGTTCCGCTGCTTCAGCAGATCTGGGGTAGCCCTCATGTACCAGACAGAAAAGGTGGGAAAAATTGTGCTGGTATGTGCCATGTTGCACAACATGTGAATCCAGCACAACGCCCCCCCTACTCCCCGACATGGACATGCTGCCACCAGAGGCTGAGGACGAGGATGATGATGAGGATGGTGCACAGCGCCACGATGGCAATGATAGTCGTGCCACACGGCATGAACTAATTCACCACTACTTTTGATCAACTATGACAGACACTGCACTTGACATCAAGCATATTGGGCATTGGACAGGGATCACACTGGGCACTGGACATGGATCACACTGGGCACTGGACAATGTACATGAATAAATGCACTCACACTCAAGGAGCAATGTCCAGTCAGGGCTTTTTTTGTGACACCAGATGTATTGACAAAAGATCAACTATGTACAATTGTGAATGTCCTCACCTACCACTACCATCCTGTCCTACTATCCCCACACCCCCTCCCCAACTATCCCTCCCCACAACCCCTCCCCAACTATCCCCACACCCCCTCCTCAACTATACCTCCCCACATGCACCACATCCTTGGCCTATTTACGCCCCCTTTTTGTCAGAGGGGTGTGCCCCTCTGCCGGGCGAGTGAGCCGCTGCAAACAACGCAAAGGGCTGCTTTCCCTGGAACTAGTGGGTGCTGTGCTGGAGGATGGCCCCAGTGGCGTTGTAACGTGCTGTTGTTAGGCGAATTCCTGGACCAACACAGCTATCGACTCCACAAGGGATGAGATACTGCCATTGCCCTCCCTTTCACGCCGTGCCAGATGGTACACTGCCTCCGTAGCTCTGCCCAGCATGCATGCAGTGTTCCTGGTGGTGTCCTGCATTGTCTGCCGCATGAGCTGCGCCTCTGAAAGGTATTGCTGCACCATTGTGTGCATTGCTTGTTGACGTTCCTCTATCCTTGAGAGGCGCCCCTCAATGTCATGTACGTTATGGACTGGTAGTTGTTCTATGGGTTGTCGGCTGCAAGGGCTCATGGGACTGAATCCAGCTGCATCCTCATAGCTCTCGTCACTCGGTAAGTTTTCCACTCCACCATTGTCCCCAATGTTGTCCGCTCCACCCCTTGTTGTGGAAGTGGTGCAGGTTCATTCTGCTGGCGGGGGGCTGGCTGACTGGTTCATCCTGCTGGTGGGGGGGCTGGCCAACAGGTTCACCCTGCCGGTGGGGGGGCTGGCCAACTGGTTCATCCTGGTGGTGGAGGGGGCTGGCCGACTGGTTCATTCTGCTGGCGGGGGGTCTTGGCCACAGGTTCACCATGCTGGTGGGGGGTCTTGGCTGCAGGTGCCTCTGGCTGGTGGGAGTTCTTGGCTGCAGGTGCCTCCTGCTGACAGGGGGTCTTGGCTGCAGGTGCCTCCTTCTAGCGGGGTGCTGGGACGCAGGTGTTGTTGCCCGCTCCGGTCTGCTGGCGATTGTGCTGGTTTCCTGGCTGGAGGTGGTGGTTGTTCTGCCGCGTGGCTGTGCCCTGGTGCCCCTGGATGTGGTCGGCAGTTCACCATCATTGCCAGATGATGTGCCTGTGGGGGACAGTAAGGCAGGGCATCAGTGATGTGTGTGGATCCATCAGACAGATATCAATGCTAGTACTTTCTGATTTATGTGCATTGTCATGGACATAGTGGAGGGCATGGCATGGTGCACACATGCATGTGTCGGGGATGCAGTGTGGGTGCATGCGTGGTGTGGGTACATGGTGTGAGCAGTGTCTGTTGCCTGGTTTACTTGTATTTCCCAGGTTGGGGGTTGGGGCCGTGCCACACAAGCTCTGTGACATGTGTCTGAGTGTGAGACGGATGTGTCTCACATGTAACTGCTGCCTATGGCAGTTGCTGTGTTGATGGGGATTTTGCGTGATGTGACATGGTGGGTGGGACAAGTGTGATACATGTATCACTGATGCGTGCATCATGTCATATGCTGCTGGTGGGGGTACGTGACACTGACGTCACTTTCGCCATGTGGTAGCACGGCGGTGACAACAGCAGTAGTGCTTTTTCTGGGAGATGTGTGTTTGAGTGCATGAGGATGGAATTGGTGGGGGCAATACCATACTTGCCAACCCTACCAATTTAGGCATTAGGATACTGCTTTTTAAGCAGTCCTACCGCCTACCTATTTAGTGGCAACAAATACCGATTTTTTAAAAATATATATATATTATTATAAAAAAATGTTGCCCTGGATTTAGCAGCCTATTCAGCCATGGGTGCAGGGTGCACAAGTACACAGAATCCGAGAAACGTTCTTCAATGGGGATGTGTCCAAGCTGCTGCTTTTATAACGGTGTGTTCTTATTGGCAGCAGTGAGCAGACTAGTGCGCCAGTGCAACCTCCCCAGACTGTCAGAGGCGCCTGTGAGATCCGCTCCAGCACTTCTGGATATCAACAGCCACATGGTTCACCGTACCTCAGCTCCCCGGTACCAGTTATCTACATGTTGGGGCGAGCCGCTGAAGCAATGGCGAGCCACTCCTCCTAATGAGTTCTGACAGGTGTGAGCTTGCGCCAGGAGCTGGAGGAAACCGCACGTTTCAGCCACACCCTGCGCGAGTCTCGCCACTTCCACCTGCCTGTTAGTGCAATATGCTATTTCTCCAGCGGAGCTGCACAATGCAGCGCCCCTCTCTCTGGCACCTGCAACATACTTGCCAACCCTACCAATTTAGGCGGGGGGATAACGCTTTTTAAGCAGTCCTACCGCCTACTGATTCAGTGGCAACAAATACTGATTTTTTCAATATTTTTGAAACTTTAAGATTCCTACAGATTTTTGGTCAAAGAATGTTGGCATGTATGCAATACAGGTGACCTGAGTGATGTTTGAGTGGTGTATCGGTGGGGGTCACAGGCAAGTGCAATGTACATGTGTGCATGTGTGCAACGAGGTTGACGGTGGGTGGAATGCCAGCAGGGCCTCGGGTTCAACATACTTGACATATTGGCCTCGCCATTTTCATTGCTGTTACAAGGTGTGTGATGTGACTTTGGCCTTACGGGGACTCACCGACATCATCGGATGACACATCTCCTGCCTCTGTGTCTCTGACTCCCTCTATCGCCCCCATGTGCATGATACTGCTGCACGGTTCCTCCCATGTCTGCAGTTTAACAGGGGATGGAGGTCCTTCTCCTGTGGCCGTGCCCTGGGCGAGCTGTTCGGCAAGGAGGTTGCACACACACAGATGTAGATCGTCCCACCTCTTTTTACAGTCCCGTACTGTCCTGGGTGTGGTCCCCACCGTTGACACCTTCCGGGCAACCTCCTCCGAGATAGCCTTCTTCCGGGTCTGTCTTTGGCGCTGTAGATCTGTGCTGAACACTTCGTCAGAGTGTTCAACAAGTGTGTCGGCAAGCATGCTGAGTTCAGGTTCTCTGAACCTAGGCTTGCGCTTATGAACAGCAGGTAGTCTTGTAGACATGTCAGGCAATCAAAGTTGTAGCTCAGGTTTAGCCTCACACACTCTGTGTATCGAGGATTGCAATGGATTGTGTTTTTATAATGGCCGCCGGTGCATTTCCTGTTCCGGCGATGATGTTATTTCCGGTGCTGGTAATACCGGTACTGGTAACAGCGGTATGCGGGAAGCCGGAATCGGAGTCAGCGTCAACAAGGATGCCGGTATGGGGGGTTTTGGGCCTGTTGCAGGCATGCCGGTACTACCGTGTCCAGCATGTAGGGATGCTCGTGCATGCTGACTCAGAATCAACCATTGATTCTGGCAGCAGTGCTAGACGGACACGTCATTTTCTTTTTTTACCAGACAACTCATAATGAGGCCCACAGTGTTGCATTAGGAATAATTTGCTGGGGCAATAGAGTGTGACCCTTTTGGCAGGGAGTATTCTACTAAAATAATGAGGAAATCTGAAAGATCAATGTCTCTGAGGAAAGATTTTCCCGCTGATCTCATTGGCCCCTTAGTGTTTACGAAACAGTGCGATAGTCTCTCACGCGCAATAGCCCTCCCTCTCCTTCCCTCACCTCCAGCTGCGTGTTTAACTTTGAATGATGACATATTTCAGGGGGATTTAGAGAGGCTAGAGAACTCTACTCTCAGATCCTTTTTGGTGAGGAGACTGAGAACGTTCCACCTGTAAAAAAAAAAGTCCCAAGCGACCAATGGACTATAATGGGCTAAATCTACACAAACTTACATGAACAACTTCATAGTGAATTAAAAATACACACTGTGTACCTGACAGAGATAGCAACTATTCTTAAAGCGGTGTATAAAACACTGGGTTTAAACAAACTCCTAAACCCCGATAAAAGCCCACAAGAATTTATTAATGTAGAAGATACTGCTGAGCCATCACAAAAAACAACAGAGCCGAAAAAGATCACGTTAGTGGCCACAGGTGACGATGTTCGGAATCCTGATTTAGGAACAAATAAAAAATGTTAAAAATGAGGAACAATAATAGCAAACAAAAATTCCTACCTGATTTAAGGATTCCTAAAAATACCTCGCGTAAATACCTGCAGTCTCTTGCCCAACCTGATCTATATGACTTTGAAGCTATAAATGATTTTGGCCAGCCGGATATTATTGAGATCGCCACTGATGAGTTTAGTAAACCATATGTGAGCGCTGTTGAAATAGGCGTAAAAGATTCTGCAATAGAAGCACCCTGTAATAACAATAAGTATGTTGAATCCGCGATGAAATTGGCAGATGTACTTAAAAACAAAAACTCACTACAGAAAAGGGCTAATAGAGCTAACGGTCAATTGAAGCCCTCGCTATATAATATTTTCAAATGTGAAGACATGGATCAACCCAATCAACTTCAAATTAATAATGCCATGAGAGTTGGAGTGTTTGTGGACAGAGGTGGTATGACAAAAACATTTTTACTGCAGGCACGACCGATGCTGTACCTAATCCAGTTCTGTGGGATGTATTAACCCACATATGCTTTGCCCTGTGGCATCCCTGTGTGCTGATGGTGCCAGAATTATCAAAATGGCCGCAAAAACCCCAAGCGCGCCAAAACCTATGGAAATCGCACTTTGCAACACAAAAAGACGGCTGCCCAATCTGCCATGCATGTTGTCAGTGGTGGAGCAGAGAGCGCACTCCTGAAACATGTCACTGGGCTGCCCAACAAGGTAAAATGAAGCCTGCATGAAAAGCAGTGCTTTGCTGAAAGAAATCCAGGACCTTGTTTGTAAATCTTTTTCTTGGTTGCTGAAACTGCAGAATGCCGGTACAAAACAACATCAAACATCCAATATTCTTGCTGGGTGCTACAATTCACTTAGTTCAAGAAATCATTATGAACAGACAATGTCCTGAAAAGCTGAATTTGTCATCAAAACATTCATAGCAAAAATGTGCCTGCCTGTGAAATCTGTCAAAATCTGGGCGCAGTACTTGTGGCCGCCTGTAGGATAGCTGTCAGAAGCCTGCTTTAAAACTGTAAACTTATACAACTGAAATCTAATGTCTGAAAATGAAGTGACCTGTCATTGAGAGTAACCTAGGTTGTAACTATTTAAATCCCATGGTTTAGAATCTGGAATAAGTGTTCTAGCTGCTTGTTTTGGAATTACAAGTTTGTTTTAAACCAAAAAAAAATGTAACAGAATGACATTGAATTTAAGCTGGACCCAAAGCCACTAAGTCAGTATAACAGCTTCCCCCACAGAGGCCAGGCCTCTCACTCCACCAGGAAATCACACCTCTGTGATGATTAGATTAGGGGAGGAGAATTTGGTCTGCCAGGGAAAGAAGACAATGGACTTTCTCCAGTCAAAGGAAGGCTAAGTGTGAAGAGTCGTAAAAGGGCCTGGGCCTCTGGAGGAAATGGGACGAGACTGCTTCTAACTGCAGAGAGCCAGAAGGAGGCGGAGACAAACAGCCATTTGGGGCTGGACATTCACAAAGAAGCATTTTGTTAAATTCATATAATTTACCACTTAAAATTGTTTAAATTACAAAAATCACATATTTGTGTATCTAAATTCTGACTGTACATTTTAAGAGGCAGCAAAACTGTGTGACATGTTCTAGAAGGAAACGGCGGAAAAGGTGGTTTTTACACCAAAAGGATTTATGCCCATGTTCAACGCGCTTATTTGTACAAATTTTCAGATAAACTGGACATTGGGTTCTGGACAAAAAGGGCGAAATTCTGTCAAAAGCAGACACAAGATCCTACAGCGACGAGGTTCGGAGGAATATCTGCTATACAACATATGTGATTTATATATGTTATTGTGATAAAGATTGCACACATGTAAATATGTATTATACCAAAAGTAGATTTTATGTTCAAAGAAGACAAGGGGAGGATTCTCTGACTCATAAACCCACATCATCATGGTGACAACCTGTTTTCTTCTCCAATCAAGGCAGAGAAGAGACTCTAGCCAATTGTCTGACTAGGGGGCGCGCTTAGGATAATCTAGCAGACACACCCCTTTACCATATGCATAAATAGAGACAGCTGAGGACATAGAAAGACACACAGATTCACCCACTATCCTGATCCTGGTGAAGCACCCTGCGAGAGGACCATCCATATTCCTTGCTCCAGACTCCAGAAACTTGGCAAGCAGAAAGGCCCATTCCATTAGTTGAACCATTTTCAACTAGGCCTTGAATTTCCAAAACCAGAAAGGATTCCCCAAAACTAAAAGGGAACCAAACAAACAGCCGGGTTGTGCTGCAACTGCTTTCCTGCTAAAAGAATTATTACCAGAACTGAAAGATCCAATCCCGTTGTGCTGTGCTGTGACCAGAGAACCATTGCAGACCCGAGCCAGTCCTGTGCCGAGCTGTGACCAGAACCATTGCAGACCCAGGCCAGACCGGTGTGCCCAGAAGTCTGTCCCAGAACCAGAATTCCTGACCAGAAATCCATGACCAGAATCCCTGACGGTTCCGTTTGAAACTCATATAGTGAGTATCTATAGATAGGACTGTGTCACTAGCATCTGTACTGTCCATAGTAATCCCTGTCTTAAACCCATCCTCTCCTGTCTTTAGAACCTGATATTGTTAGGAGTATTTTTCTTGCGCTAAGTTTCTCTTATTTGTATTCTAAAATCATAAATCACTAGTATTGTGAATAAATAAACTGAATCCCAGAAAGAAATTGATTATCCACCACATGAAGGGTCCCTTGCCAGGATTGATGGAGATTCATGTGTGGCATTCCCTTTTTCTATAGTCATAATCTAGTATAAAAGAAATCCCATTTGTCTTTTAAATGTGTATCCCTGTTTTCCCATTCTTGCGCCTATCTGAAAAAAAACGACCTCCACTAAAACATCCATAACTTCCTCAAAATTTCAACTTCTGCTTGTAGCTAACACCCACAGCTTTCCATAGAACCAAATCCATATAGTTCTCCCGCGATCGCGACTACCACACACAGAAAAGATTTCCGCAAATTTTTGTTTTGGCAAAATAGTACACGCGTAAAACAGCTTTTGATTGCACCTGACCTCAATTTTAAGTTTGCACATTGCTTATTAGTGTCAAATCATTGCTAGTGTTTGTCTGAAACTATCTAAAGCAGCTCCCATTAGAATTTGAACGATTTCAGCAATTTAAACCATATTTAGTGTTTTACCGAATCCATTCTCAGATAACTTTAAAAACCATTCGACAGTTTGCCAATCATTTCTGTTTCTCTCTTGTGTTGCTGGGGGGAAATTGGGATTGATGTTTTTGTTTGAATCCTGCATTCCTGAAAGCTGTTCTCTCTCTCCTCCTATCTCTTTACATTGCCTATTGGGAGGGGTTGAGGAGTGTGCAGGGGGAAATAGTAACCATAGTGCTATCTGTTCTGAACACACACAAAAGTATTATTTCTGTGCTGAATAGTTTTGCTCAGTATTACTCCTTGTGATTAAAGAGATTGCTTAGTGTTGCATCACCACATTGGTGATCCTTGTAAACCCATTAAACATAGTGTGACATATTGTGAACTACATAAATAAATATTTTAACTTTGCAAACCAGCCTGATTCCTGGGTCAGTGTGACCGGGGGGCTTCTAAGAGAGGGGTGTGATATAAGTGGTACATTGTTCAGAATAAAAGAACTTTTAGACACAAATAAATAAGGATTTCAGTTGTGCATTACATGCTAGGTGTTGACTTAGGTGAAGTGCCTGATTGAAATCACTTACAGATTGGGGGCTCGTCACGATATTTCTGAATTAGACATACCACTTGTGACAGTCTAATACAGCGTGCTAACTGACGGGGTACATAAACCCTGTTGGGCTACCACACTGTGCTACACTGTAAAAGCACCCTTCAATAGAAACACTCTAAGGCGTTGGCCTGTTTTGCAAAAATAAAATAACTCCTTTAAGTCAGAAAGGAAATTAATATTTCCGGAATGGCAACCCCAGTAGAAATTAATATGGCAAAAGAACACCTACTGCACAAATTATTTGTCAGGGGTGAATGGACAGAGCAGGATCAGAATGTTTGGCTGCAGGAAATCAAAGAACAAGCCACTGCCAGAGGATTAGCTATATGGCAGGATCAGGGTCCACTACACATGGCACTTAGTGAATTTTACATGGCCCCTAAGGTAAAGGAAGAGCAAAGTAAAATTTCCAAAATAGCGGCATATCTGTACTTCCACATTGGAGCAATACAGGAAAAATATGCCGAAAAAGTCTTAGTTACTTACCTGTAACTGTATTTCTCCAGCATTGGTATCTTTCATAGATTCACATGCTTGAATATTCCCCGTCGTCAGACTGGGAATCCTCGGTGATAAATTAAATAATAATAATAATAATAATTTTATTTTTTTTAAATATATATATATACATATATATATATATATATATATACACACTGCCACCTAGAAGTGCATGTACATAGCCCATTATAGCCTATGAGCCATTCCATTGTGTAGTCCCTCCACCTCACTTTGGTCCTTATGGCCCCAGCCAATGAGGTGGCAGGGCTTAAGCTCCGCCCCCGGCAGCCATCTTCAGATTTTGAACCGTAGAGATTACAGTATGATGGATGCCGAGCATAGGAGCAGCCTCTCAGGGGAGGCGGGCGGGCGCATGTGAATCTATGAAAGATACCAATGCTGGAGAAATACAGTTACAGGTAAGTAACTAAGACTTCTCCAGCATTGGATCTTTCATAGATTCAGATGCTTGAATAGAATACCAAGCAGTTAAAACATGCCACCCTTAACAGATATGCATAATTACAGAAAAACATATTTCTGATCAAACCTTTACCATGCAGCAACACAACGGTTACACACTTCGGGAAAGGTGGGAAAGGAGGCTGGTCCTACCTTATACAAAGAGATGGCGGAGCACTGCCTGTCCAACTGCAGTTTCTTTGTTGGTATCTTCAGTCAGGCAGTAGTGTTTCGCGAAAGTATGCAGAGTGCTCCACGTGGCAGCTCTACATATGTCTTTCAAGGCCACCCCTGCGTGGAATGCTGTTGACGCCGCCCTTCCTCTGGTGGAGTGCGCAGACGGCGGACTAGTTAAAGGGTCGCCTTTCAACTGATGACAGTGGGTGATGCAGGACGATACCCAGCGTGCCAGGCTTTGTTTGGATATAAGTTGGCCCTTGGTACGGCCAGAGAAGGAAATGAATAGCCGGTTTGAGGAGCGGAACTCCTTGGTTCTTTGCAAGTAAAACTTCAACACCCTAGAAACGTCTAGAGAGTGTAATGTCCTTTCCGCTTCCGAAGCGTGATTCTGGAAGAAGGTTGGTAAAACAATGCGCTCAGTGAACGACATCTCCGAAAGTACCTTGGGGAGGAACTTCGGGTGAGGCCTTAAGATGACGCGGTCCTTCTGGAACAAGGTAAACGGAGGTTCCGAAGACAAAGCTTGCAACTCACTGATCCTTCTGGCCGATGTGATGGCTACCAGGAAGGATGTCTTCCAGGACAAGAATTTCATATTGCATCTATGTATGGGCTCGAAGGGAGGTTGCATGAGGGCTGTTAAGACGGTGTTGAGGCTCCAGTCCGGAACTGGTGTAGGTGTAGGCGGATAAGTACGCATCAGTCCTTTCAGGAAGATCTTGATCGCTGGTAAGGAGAGTAAGGCTTGCGTCTCTGCGGTTACTGTGTAGGCCGCTATGGCTGACAGATGGACCTTGATAGAGGACAGTGAGAGCCCTGATTTAGCCAGGTGCAACAAGTAAGGCAGAATTTGATCAACCGAGGCCGTGAGGGGATCGATCGCAGAGGTCTCGCACCATTTGGAAAACCTGGTCCATTTTCTGGTGTAGGTGAGTTGCGTGGACGGGGCTCTTGCGGCCCTGATGATATCCCAGCATTCTGATGGTAACTTTAGGTGCATCAGTTTACGCTGCTCAGGAACCATGCTTTGAGGGACAGGCTCCTCGGGTCGTGGTGGAGGACCTTGCGGTTCTGTTGTGTCAGTAGATATTGATGTGATTTGAGACGAATCGGGGTTTTGCAGGATAGATGTCTCAGCGTCGGGTACCAGACTTGCCGTGCCCAATCGGGTGCAATAAGAATCAAGGAACAATCCTGTTCTTTCACCCTGCGAAGTACCCTCGACATGAGGGGAATGGGTGGGAAGGCATAGAGGAGCTTCCCTGACCAATCCACTGAGAACGCGTCTCCCAGCGATTGGTGCTCGGGGTATCTTGACACAAATCTCTTGCATTTTTTGTTGTTCCTGGTGGCAAAAAGGTCGATCTGCGGATGGCCCCATAAGGCAAATATCCGTCGGGTTTCTCTGTCGTCCAACTCCCACTCGTGTGACGCTGTGTATTCTCCGCTTAATCTGTCCGCTAGGACATTGTCCACTCCTGGAAGGTGCTCTGCCCTGATCTGTATCCCGTAGCGCAAGGCCCATGCCCATAGCTGTTGGGCTTCTTGCGACAGAATCTGAGACCTCGTGCCTCTCTGCTTGTTTGTATAGTGCATGAGGTCGTGTTGTCTGTCTGGACTGTAAGAACTTGACCAGCTATAACCGGTAGGAAGGCTTTCAGCGCCAACCTTACGGCCCTGAGCTCCAACACGTTGATGTGGAGTTGGGACTCTTGTGTCGACCAAGATCCCTTGGTTTGGAGGTCCGCAAGATGAGCGCCCCAGCCTGATAAGGAAGCGTCCGTCCGCAGCAGGAGGGTCGATGTCGGTGCTTGAAATGGCATTCCCTGTAGAAGATTCCTCGGAGCGTTCCACCATCGAAGGGCCTTGTGCAACGTCGATGGAATCTGGACAATGTCTTCCCAGCATCCCAGCATCCGAAAGCTTGTTTCCATTGGTGGTCCAGAGCTTCCTGAACCGGCCTCATGCGAAGCCTGCAGTTCGGTGTGAGGAATATGCATGATGACATCATGCCCAATAGGGATTTGTAAGAGCGTACAGATGTTGTCTCTTTCTGAAGGAAGTTCGAAGTTAAGCGTAGAATCGCTGCTATTCTCTCTGTGGATGGTCTCACTCTGGGAATGCTGGAGTCGAGCTCGGCTCCCAGGAAGAGAGCTACCTTGTTGGGAACGAGGCAGGACTTCGTCTGGTTGATGGAGAAACCTAACTCTTTTAGGAGGTTGACCGTCCTCGACACTGCCGAACGAGCCTTTGCAGCTGAACTTGCCTTTATCAGCCAATCGTCCAGGTATGGAAAAACGTCCGTTTCTGCTCTCCTGAGACTTGCTGCTACCGGTGCCAGGCATTTCGTGAAAACTCTTGGCGCCGATTTTAGACCGAACGGAAGCACTTGAAACTGAAAGTGGAGCCCTCCCACTGTGAACCTGAGGAACTGCCTGTGTGCTGGATGGATCGGAATGTGGAAGTATGCATCCTCCAAGTCTAAAGTGGCCAAGAAGTCGTGCTTGTTTAACCAAGGTAGCACCCCTTGTAGAGCTACCATCTTGAAAGTTATGCGCTTGATGAACTTGTTGAGAGCCCTCAGGTCCAAGATGGGCCTCCATTGACCGTTTTTCTTTCTGACGAGGAAGAATCGGGAGTAGAAACCTTTTCCCCTCTGAGAATAGGGTACTGGTTCTACTGCTGCCTTCTGGAGCAGTTTTCCCACTTCGGACATGACCTGTCTTAGCATATGCACTCTGCGGGGAGTTGGAGGCAGGGAAGGAGGTTGGTCCAGAAATTCCAAGGTGTGACCCTTTCGGATCACCTGTAACACCCATTTGTCCGATGTAATTGACCGCCAGCGTTGGAAAAACTGGCTCACCCTTCCCCCCAGCGGGGCGTGGCGAAGGGGGGGGGGGAGATTGGTCGTCAGTTCTGCTTGCCTTGCGACTTCCCTTGGGCGGAGCCACGTCTGCCTCTATGGGCGTATCTGTTGGATGACTGATATTTATTGCCTTGGTACGTGCTGCCTTGTGCTTTCTGACCATAGGAGGAACGACTGTATCCCCTGAACTTGGAAGATGAACCTCTAAAGGGACGAAAAGACCGATGGTCCTTACTTTTGTCTTTTAAAGAACTGATGGCTCTGGCTGTGTCAGTGTCTGTCTTGATTGCCTTCAAATGGTCGTCTATCTTTTTCCCAAAGAGATCTTGGCCGTCAAATGGCATGTCTAGTATCTGCGCTTGAACTTCAGGTCTAAAGTTAGTAGCCTTCATCCAAGCCTGCCTTCTGAGCACTGTGCCGTGCGCCATCTGCCTGAAGCCTGATTCGGCCACATCAACTGCTGCGTCGATCATGTGATCCGATGTTGCTTCACCATCCGCGATTATGGATTTTGCCTCCTCCTGGAGCTCCGGTGGTAATTGTTTCGCCAAGTTAGACATGCGGAGCCAAAGCTCGCGATCGAATCTTGCGGTCATGGCCAGTGCATTACCCGCTCTGATTGTAAGTGATGCAGAAGATGATACTTTCCTGCCCATGGCTTCCAATTTACGTCCGTCCTTATCCGGTGGTGCCGACAACGGTGAGGAGGGGTTGGCGAGTTTCTTTCTGGCCGCCACTGTAATAACTGAGTCCGGTTTCGTATGACCCCTTAAACAAAGCGGTGCCGAATCCGGAGCTTTATATTTCTTTTCTGGCCTGGACACCAACGCCGGAGTCGATAAGGGCGTAGATAGGATCTTGGATCCGGAATCCCAGATGGTATCGAGGAGGGGAATTGTGGTCACTGTCCTCCTTCGTTTGTCCCTGTGCTCATAGAGCACTGATTGCCTTTCCTCCGAAGAAACCTGAATTTTAAACAGTTCTGCGGCTTTACCTATTATGGTGTGGAAAGAAACGAGATCATCCGGTGGTGAGGCCTTGCCCGGCGAGTCTCTCCTCCTGGGCTTCTCGACGACGTAGTCATCCCAATCACTGGGTGCGTCTGGCTCCTGACTTATTTCTCCTTCTTCTGGTTCCGAAAATTCACCAAAAGGATCCTCCTGCCAGTCTGATACTGAGATGGTGGACGGTACCATGGTGGGATCTACGTCCGGAGATCGCGGTCTGTGCGAAGACTGTGGTGACGGGACTCTTGTAGGTGAAGCACTGTGGGTGCTGCTCCTTGGTCTTCGAGCAGGTGATCTCATCCGTTTTTGCGGTCTACTCCTGTAAGGAGAGCAACCCGATGTGCCTGGAATCGGGGATGACTCTCTAGGAATGGGATTAATCGGAATTTGCTTCTCCCTTTGCCGTTTGTAAAATTCTTCTACAATCCTCTGCACGGATAACATGAGCACCGGGTCATGAGGATATTCGGATTCTCCCGTGGACGGGTGCCAAGGAGGGCTGTATTGTTTCGGTAAGGGACCGATGGACTCTTCCACCACTTCCGCATCAGAGAATTCTTCCTGAAGAATTATATCCGGAAGTTCTGCCATGTGCCCCAAAGGTGAAAATTGCTGCACCAGAGGTTCAGTAACAGTATTCTTCTCAATGATATTGCTTGTAATGACAGGAGCTTCAAGAGTGAGAGGCAGTAATTCCTCTGTAACTGCCGAAATTTGCGGTGCCTCTGAAGGCGTTATGGATGATGTTATCCTCGTCGACGACTGAGATTTTCCCGTCGACGAGGGCTTCGCCGCCGACTGAGATTTTCCCGTCGACGACTGAGATTGTCCCGTCGACGAAGGCTTCACTGTCGACTGAGATTTTCCCGTCGACGACTGAGATTGTCCCGTCGACGAAGGCTTCGCTGTCGACTGAGATTTTCCCGTCGACGACTGAGATTTTCCAGTCGACGAGGGATTCGTCGTCGACGACTGACATTTTCCCGTCGACGAGGGCTTCGTTGACGAATGTGGAGTGTGTTCCGTGGACGACTGCGTCATGGATGAATGCTTCGTGGACGAGTGGTGTTTCTTGCTCGTCGACGATTGCTTCGCGGATGACATGTCCGATGACGATGATCTAACTGTCGACGATGTCTTAAGCGTCGTCGTCGTCGATGCTGGTTTAGTCGACGGTATGGCCGATGACGGGCCTTTACCTTTCCCTTCATTCGTGGGCGGTTTACCCGCCGACGACTGCCCCCCCCCCGTTTTTTGCAAACTCCTCCTTACCTCTGGAGGCAGATTTTGCTGACTTTTTCTGGCTTGATAGGTCAACTGGAGGCAGAAAGGGTATCAATTCCAGCTTCCTCTTTTTGGATTTGGGAGAGGAACTCCTTTCCACTGAAGAGGCCCTTCTCTTTGAAGTTTGCCTCTCAGATGGAGTGCTGGATTGGACAGGAGCTGTCTTGACAGACTCTTCGTCCGAAGATTGATCCCTGGATTCCAGGTATGAAAGGAGTCTTCTATGCCTGTCATGAAGGGTCTTGGTGGAAAAAGTTTTACAAATCTCGCATTTTTTTATGTCATGTGTGTACAGACAATAAATGCAATGCTCGTGGGGGTCCTTGTAGTAAACCCATTTCTTCTTGCACCTTGTGCAGTCCCTGAACAGGGAAGGCTTCCTGACAGCCTGAGGTGCCTCCATTTCTGAAGAGAAGTTCAGTCGACGATTTTGAGAGGAAAACAACAAGTTTTGCCACCAAGGTTAATTGGAAAGAAAGCCCCTAAGAAGGGGAACAAGATGGAATATATTTTACAAATATATTCCACACAAAAGTAGAAAGAATTTGAAAAAGCTCAGAGAGCTTGAGGATTCCCTGTGTCTGATAGACTGCGGTGAAAAATCTGAAGATGGCTGCCGGGGGCGGAGCTTAAGCCCTGCCACCTCATTGGCTGGGGCCATAAGGACCAAAGTGAGGTGGAGGGACTACACAATGGAATGGCTCATAGGCTATAATGGGCTATGTACATGCACTGCTAGGTGGCAGTGTGTATATATATATATATATATATATATTTAAAAAAAAAAAATGTTATTATTATTATTATTATTTAATTTATCACCGAGGATTCCCAGTCTGACGACGGAGAATATTCAAGCATCTGAATCTATGAAAGATCCAATGCTGGAGAACTAGATCTGGCAAACAGGCAAGTACAATCATTAGAAAAATCCCAAACTGATTTGGACTCTGTAGAGCAAAGGCTACAAAAGAGCCAAGAATCAGAGAATGAAATCAGACAGTACCTGATAAAGTACAAAGGAGATCTGGATATCCTGCAGCAAGAGAAGGTAGAGCAGAATACCAAAGTACTGGCGCTGCAGAAAGAGTGCCAAGAAAGTTGGGACTCTCTACTACAGAGCCAACAAAAGCTGGAACAGCAATTACATTTTTAATAGAGCCTGTGGATAGCAGGTAGTCACCCTGCAAAACCGCCTAGACCAAGTAAAAGAAAAAAATAATAAATTAATTCTCAAAGACCTTGACACCCAGACAGAATTTGATGAAGAGCGCTAGAAAGCTGGTGCACTCAAAAAAGGGACAACCTGGCTGCACAGAGGGGTACTCTAATTCAGGAAAGGGCCACCTTAGGCCAGGAGGTCAGTTATTTAAAAACCAAGATGGAAGAAAATCACCTGGACCTTCAGGGACTGGGTGAGCTCAAAAGGGACTACGAAAAACTGTTAGAGCACGCCAGGAGGGTGGAAGAGGCTCTAGCAAAGAATGACCAGGCCAGTAAGGACAGGACTCAGGAGGTAACCCTCCTGCAGCAAAAATTGGCCCAATACTCCAAAATTACACAGGAAGCACAGAGAGACAATGAGGCTCTCTGTGAGAAAAATGACAGGCTCCGTAGACAGGTAGCTATGCAGGATAGAGACTAGTAAGGCCTTGATAGAAGAACAAAAGGGTCAGGTTCTTGCATATCAACAGGGTGTAGGGGCTGAGAGAGATGAGGTCCGCTGGGAGAGGGAAACACCTGAGCATAACCTCAGGAACCCTGGTGCCAGAGACATTCATCTCTTCAACTCCATGGACTCTGCCACCCCTATGTCCACTGGCGCACATGAGCCAAGGGCCACGGGGATGGTAGACTTCAACCCAACGAGGAATATGGGGCGCATAGGTCAGCACCTCCCAGAAATGGATGGGCGGGCATCTGTGTATGGGTCCCCATGTGCTAGGGCCATCTTCTCTGATCAGGGAGACTCCAATGAGGGGAGAATCAGAGAAATGGAGCCTCAGAAATATCACTTATCCAGAGATCTGTTACGCTCACCTGGCTCCCACAGAGGCGTCGATCTGAACTGGACAGCTGCGGTCTCCACCAATGTGACGCGTAGGGCCGAGATGACAGACTGGACTGGCCCACCTAGCTTCGTTTGCTTGGCCCGTAGGAATATTCTTCTGTAAATGGAGAAAGGGAATTAACCACCCGTGGGGTTGAGCGTAAATCCCCCCACCCCCGCTGTTCTCCCCACAGATCACCTTTGATGTTCCCTCTTATAGTCTCTCCTGATGGTTTGAAAAGATGAGCTCTCCATCCTGCATTGAGCGCATGGGACTGGCTGGAAGGAATTGGTGAGTTCCAGAACAGTATTGACTCCGAAAAGTATGTAGTTCGTAAGAGTTCACATGTCTGACTTTCACTCTTGTCCGATTCCTTGCAGTTTGCAGCTTGACCCCAGCGAAGAGTTCCTCGTGGTAGCTGACGAAGTTCAGGTAAGGATTTGGCTTATCCTACACAGTTCAATAAAATAAGGCCAGAATGTAACCTGTGGCTTGCTCCCTTATTCAGGTGTGGAGAGAAAATATGAAGTTCGGGGAATAATGCCTCCGGCGGTAAAATTAGGTAAGTCTATTGTGGTGAGAAGAGTTCCCCTTGTTTGTCCCTTCGTCTCACCTTGTTGTCCTTTTGTTCCCCTTAGGGGCCGGGGTAGGGCGAGGATGCAATGGAGACTGCGCCAACCCGTGAAGAGGAATAGTAACCCCAGCGGTAATCAGGTAAGTCTATGGGGGTAGTTACTATTGCCTCTGTTTATTCCCTTGGCTCACCTTTGCTGTTCTTGTGTTCCCCTTAGGTGCCAGAGTGCGGCGGGAACGTGCCGAAGGATGCGGTGGATCGTGAGGATGCTGCGAAGGCCGGTTCAGCGCGGCTCAGAGTTCAGCGCGGCGCTGCAGCAGCAGACGAGGTGGCGCGCTTAAAATGCTTCTTTCTTCCAGCTTGAAGGTGCAGTGGATCCAGAATTCAGGTAAGGATCGAAGGTTTTGCTGTTATTCTAACCTCTTCTCCTTCTGTTCCTCCCTTTTTCTAGGAGCTGCAGACTCGAGGCGGGTGTGGCAGAAGACTGGATGCAGGCTTGCAGACACGGTGAGCGTTACGCTGCTGGATGCAGAATAACGCGAAGCGTGTGCTGCTCTTCGGGCATGGCTTAAATAGCCTCCAAAGTAGTCCCAGGTAAGTATTCCTCCTCAGCCCCACCCGAGTAAAAAATAGTCCCTAGGTAAAATAGTCCCTTCCAAGCCTCATTTGGCTTGGAGCTCTGCAGCATGGTCTGCATCAGGTAAGCTTGCAGCATGATCTGCATCAGGTAAGTTCTACTCTATGAGCCTGGCGCCTATGGCACCAGGACTGACTCTCCATATGAGCCTGGCACCATAGGCACCAGGACCGCACCCAAACAGCCCCTAGCAGGGGTCTTTGGGTTTGCTCAAAATAACTTGATGCCTGCTTCCGGGGTTGCTGGACCTGGTCTGGTTCCCCGGGGGTAGGCATCATGACAGCACTCCCCCCCAAGGCCCCCTAAAGTCGTTCTTCCCCGTGGTTTTAGTTTGTCTGGGAAATTTCGGTGGAATCTTTTCACCAATCGAGGTGCATGCACGTGGTCACTAGGTTCCCAAGACCTTTCCTGTGGTCCGTAACCCTTCCAGTCGATTAAATAAAAAAGTTTTGACTTCACCATCTTGGAGTCCAGGATGTTCTTAACTTCAAATTCGACTTCCCCGTCTATAAGGATGGGGTCTGGTGGCTTGGTTAGTCTTGTCCATGGTTGCACTGGCTTCAAAAGTGACACATGAAAGACGGGGTGAATTCGCATATTAGCAGGTAGGTCCAACTTGACGGGCACCGGGTTGATAATGGCCTTAATAGAGTAAGGTCCCAGATATCTAGGGTTAAAGGTCCGCGTTCCCTTGAGAGGTATGTGTTTTGTGGCCAACCATACTTGGTCCCCTATCTGGTACTGTGGGGTTTCACTTCTATGCCGATCAGCATCTTTCTTATATTTCTCCTTCGCCTGTTTTAAATGCGCAGTTGCCTCCTTAAAGGCTTGTATAATCGTAGCGTGTAGATGGTCCACTGCGGGCATTTCTAAGTGTTGGGGTGAGTCAAGGTCTGAGGTTCGAGGGTGGTGCCCATATAGGGTATAAAAGGGGCTTTGTCCAGTTCCAGAATGTACTGAATTATTTTATGCATATTCGGCGATCCAAAGAATGTCCTTCCAATTACTCTCAGTCTGATGTAACATACAACGCAGGTATTGTACAAGAGTCTGGTTGGTCCTCTCCGTTTGACCATCGGTCTGGGGGTGGTGACTGGTCGATAATCTCACGTCGATTTGCGCCAATTGACAACATTTCTTCCAGAAATGTGAAATGAATTGACTGCCCCGCTCAGAGACCAACACGGACGGAAATCCATGTATGCGAACAATGTTTTCGAGGAATTCTTTGGCCAGGATTGAGGCTGAAGGTAGTCCTTTTAAAGGAATAAAGTGGGCCATCTTGTAAAAAAGATCCACAATAACTAAAATGGTGTTAAACCCATTACAAGGAGGTAGATTGGTAATAAAGTCTAACGATAAGGTGTGCCATGGTGTAGACGGAATGTCCAGCTGTTTTTTTCTTTTGACTTTTGTTTTGGGTGCAAATGCCACAAGACATCACAAATTATTTAATATCCTTTCGCCAGGTGGGCCACCTGAATTGTCTTTTAATTTTAGCTTTAGTTTTTGCAATATCTGGGTGCCCCTCCATTAGGGTATCATGATAACGGGAAATTACTAGCTCTTGTAGTTCCTTGTGTGGCAGAAATAGCCGCCCTTGGTAATAAGGCAGATCATTGGTGACAGAGTAGTCCGGGCCTTTCTTTACCCAGTCCTGCAGGGCTGTAGGATCAAAGAGTTGCTGGATCTTTACCTGAATGTCCTCTAGTGTCTGTAGAGTAGTCATGCCAAGAATCCTTTGTTCGGAAATTATAGGTAGTGGTTCTGGGTTCACTTCTGCCTCTCCCATCCCTATTCGGGATAAGGCGTCTGCTTTACCATTCTTACAACCTGGTCGATAGGTTATCACGAAATCGAACTCGGCAAAGAACAATGCCCATCGGAGTTGACGTGACGATTGGGCCTTGGCTGTTTTTAAATACTGTAAGTTCCGGTGATCAGTGATCACAGTAATGGTATGCCTGGCACCGAGAAGATAGTGCCGCCAAGCCTTGAAGGCGGATTTAATGGCTAATAACTCCTTGTCGGTAACCGCATAGTTTAACTCGGGTGCCGAGAACTTTCTGGACCAAAATACTACTCGGTGAAGCTGGCCAGTTTCAGGGTCCTTTTGAGACAGGACAGCTCCCATGGCTAGACTGGATGCATCAGTTTCCACTATGTATGGAAGTTCAGGGCGCGGGTGCTTTAACACAGGTGCAGACATGAATTTCACTTTCAGCTCCTGGAAGGCATTTTCAGCTTCTTCAGTCCACATAAAGCGTTTATTTTTCGCAAGAGTGCTGTGATGGGATGTACAACATGTGAAAAATCTGGGATGAATCTGCGGTAGAAATTGGCAAAGCCGAGCATGCTATGTACTCCTTTAACTGAACTTGGTGATGGCCACTTTAGGATTGCGTCCACCTTTCGTGAGTCCATTCGGACTCCCTTTGAGGTCAGGATAAACCCAAGGAATTCAACTTCTGTGGCATGAAAAATGCATTTTTCTAGTTTTGCATATAGTTTGTGCTGGCGCAATTTCTCAAGGACTGATCGGACGTGCTTCACATGGTCAGATTCTGAAGAGGAGTATACTAGAATATCATCGATATACACAACAACACAAACGTCAATGAGTTCACGAAGAACATCGTTCATGAAGTATTGGAAGGCTGCTGGTGCATTGCACAACCAGAAAGGCATCACCTGGTGTTCTAATAACCCATACTTAGTGCGGAAAGCAGTCTTCTATTTGTCGCCCTCTTTTACACGTACCAGATGGTATGCCCCCCGGAGATCTAATTTAGTGTATATACAAGCGTCCTTCACTTGGTCTAGTAGTTCAGGGATCAGAGGCAACGGGTATCGGTTCTTAACAGTTATCTGGTTCAATGCGCGGTAGTCTATGCACGTTCTGAGGTCACCTTCCTTTTTGGGCACAAAGAACAAAGCTGAAGATGCAGGGGACTTGGATGGACGAATAAAGCCATTGGCAAGGTACTGGTCTAAGTAGTGTCGTAGGTACAGGTTCTCAGGTTCCGTAAGGGCATAGATCCTGCTACAAGGGGGTTGTGCACTGGGTATGAGATCGATTTGACAATCGTACGATCTGTGAGGAGGTAAGGTCTTTGCCTGTTCCTTTTGGAAAACATCCTGAAATTCTTGATATTCTGGAGGCAGTTGCATGACTGCAGTGGTTACTGTGGCCAAGCCTGTGTTCTGATTTTTCTTTGGGTAACAGGTTTGTGCACAATCCGGGAAAGGTTATTCTCTTCTCTCGCCAATCAATACAAGGGTTATGTGTTTCCAACCAAGGTATCCCCAGTATTATTTGGAACTGTGGGGCTTTGATTAGATCAAACACAATGGTCTCTCGATGCCCATCCTGACCCAATAGTGTCATCTTTGCGGTGGAATGAGTTACTGCCCAGAGGCAATTTCAGTTCCATCGACTGTGGTGATGACATCTGAGGTGGTTTTTCAGCAGAGAGGTAGATTCATCCTGGAAGCCAATTCATAGTCCACATAGTTTCCGATGGCCTCGCTATCAATGTATGCCCTTACTGCATGCATACGCGATGGCTGCCCTGGATCTATGACGACCATTGGTATGATGAAATGCGAGGTCTGAGTATCCTTCTTCAAACTCGGCAAGCGGACCTCTACGCTTGTCGGGCGTGGTTGTTTCCCGAGTCTGACTCCATATGGCTTTTATCTGCAGCTCCTACCACCTTCTTGGGTGGTTTTACAGGACAATCCGTAGAAAATGTCCAGAAGTTCCACAATATAGACACAATTGCATTTGCCGTCTCCTTTCTCTTTCCTTCTGGGTTAAGGGTCCTTTAACCCCTCCGATTTGCATGGGTTCTGAAGCATCTGCTCCTTTGGGGTTAGCGTGGGTTTTGACCAACACCCGATTCTCAAACTTGGCTCGATCAGCCTTTCTGTTCTGAAGTCTGTGATCTAACTGGACCACTAAGTCCATATATTCAGCGCAGTCTTGAGGTGGGTTCACGACTTGAGCTAAGACATCCTTGAGTTCTCCTCGAAGCCCTCGATGAAATAACGTGATTCGTTTTACCTCAGGCCATCCAGTTTCCACTATTACCTTATTAAAGGTCGCGATGTAGGATAGAAGGTCCTGGTTACCCGATCGTAGGGACAAAAGTTCGTTATCCAGGGCCTGCCCTTGGGAGTGCTGGGCAAATAGTCTTTCCATGCTAGTTTGAAAGCCCTGAAAATCCCGAAGAATTGGGTCATCCTGAGTAACTAGTGGAATTGACCAATCAGCTGCACTGCCGCTGAGATATGACAATACAAAGGCTACCTTGGCTTGATCGTTTGGGAAGGCTCCAGGCCTGCATAAAAAGTGCAAGCGGCATTGGTTCATAAACACGGCAAACCTTTTGGGATCTCCGGCAAAGCGTTCGGGTGGGGCTAATGGAATATTTCTTGGTAGGTTTATTTGCACAGGGTTACTCGATAACACAGGAGCTGGATTTCCCCCGGAACCAGGTAGGGGTGCTTGTCCAGTCTGGCTTTGCAATAGTTGCCTAGCAAGGTCATCAGTTCGCTCCTTTGACAAAATCAGTTCTCTCCTAAGAGCATTGGTTTCTTGACGGGCGGAATGCACTTCAGCCCTCAGTTCCCCTAGTAATTGGGCCAATTGGTTAGTCTCTGAGGTATCCATAACGCCCGGGTGGGAATTTGTGGGTAGGCTTCGCGTTCTGTTATGCTCACATGGCTCCCACAGAGGTGTCGATCTGAACTGGACAGCTACGATCTCCACCAATGTGATGTGTAGGGCCGAGAAGACGGACTGGAGTAGCAGAAGCGGCAGGCGGGCGGCGCGCGTAAAATGCTTCTTTCTTCCAGCTCGAAGGCGCGGTGGATCTGGAATTCAGGTAAGGATCGAAGGTTTTGCTCTTATTCTAACCTCTTCTCCTTCTGTTCCTCCCTTTTTCTAGGAGCTGCAGACTCGAGGCGGGCGTGGCAGAAGACTGGCTGCAGGCTTGCAGACACGGTGAGCGTTACACTGCTGGATGCAGAGTAACGGAAAGCGTGTGCTGCTCTTCGGCATGGTTTAAATAGCCCCCAAAGTAGTCCCAGGTAAGTATTCCTCCCCAGCCCCACTCGTGTAAAAAATAGTCCCTAGGTAAAATAGTCCCTTCCAAGCCTCATTTGGCTTGGAGCTCTGCAGCATGGTCTGCATCAGGTAAGTTCTACTCTATGAGCATGGCGCCTATGGCGCCAGGACTGACTCTCCATATGAGCCTGGTGCCATAGGCACCCGGACCGCACCCAAACAGCCCTTACCATGGGTCTTTGGGTTTGCTCAAAATAACTTGATGCCTGCTTCCGGGGTTGCTGGACCTGGTCTGTTTCCCCGGGGGTAGGCATCATGACAAGATCAGACGGTAACATTTAGTGGGGAATTCCATGAGGGTAGGCCCACTAAGAGTATATTAAAAACCTCTTCCCAGCTAGGACAGTGGGGGGGGGGTACTCAGCCAATGTAACGCTCACCTGATTCCCGTAGAGGCGCCGGTCTGGACTGGGCGTATACCGTATCTTCAAAGGTGATGTGTAACACACGGCTGGCTCTTTGGGCTGGACCTCTGTGCACTGTATGTCTGACTCGATGGGTAAGATGTCTGCAGATAGAAAATATGGGATTAATGAACTGGGTTATTGAATGTCTCTCTCTTCTTCCCTTTCTCTTCTCCTGTAGAACCCCAAAGGTTAACGCTCTCACCTTAGGTAAGTGAACGCCGTGCTCTCCATCTGCCTCGGGGCAGGGTGCTGTAACCAGTTTCTTCATTGGATAAGGGGAGCAGGCCTCTTGACTTCAGAGGACTGCTGTCCGTCGTTTACTGCAGGAACGGTAAGTTTCGAGTAATTCTAATGTCTTTGAAAGTCTTTAGTAATGATGTCTCTTGTTTTGCAGGGTTCCGGCGATGGCGGATGACGGGCTGAAGTGAGTTGAAGATGGAGCCCGTGTGATGAATAGAAGCGCCTGGAAGCACGTAAGTAAGCGCTTGTTGCCTGCTTCACGATGCACTCTAACTGTCTTTTTATTTTGCAGGTACAAGTTCGGAGCGGCTGCAGGGTGCCGGAATACCCACTGGGTTAGATGTGGAAAGGAGTAATGGCACGTGAGTATTAAAGTTCCCCAATGTCTTTAAACGCACCTTGTTTTGTCTTTCAGGTGCGGGATGTAGCGCCGAAGGCCTCCGGAGTGTGCGAAGAGTTGGTAAGCTTTTGTCTTTCAGATGCTGGAATGCAGTGCGAAGACCTCCGGAGCGCACGAAGAGTAGGTAAGCCTTTGGCTTTCAGATGCCGGAATTCAGCGCGAGGCGTTGGTGACAGCCGATGGACCAGGTAAGTGAAGCGCTGTCACTGAAGACCGTAATGCTAACCTGTTCTTTCTTGTCTTTATAGGTGTTGCTGAAGACTGGATTCAGGATGGTAAGCCTTTTTCCTTAGGCCCAGGATCAGATGCAGAAGACACGATGAGCGTTCTGCTGCAGAGGATGCAGAATAACGCAAAGCAAGATTCATCCATCGGGTGTGGTTTAAATAGCCTCCTGTAGTGCTTAGGTGTCTCCTTCCACAGCCACGCCTAGGTAAGAAAAGAGTTCCTGCTTTCCAGAAGAGTTCCAGTGTTCTGAACCTAGGGAGTGGCTCCTGCCCCACCCAACAGGAAAAGTAGTTCCAAACAGAAGAGGATCAGAGGCTCAACTGGCAGGCAAATAAGCAGCATGGTCTGCTGCAGGTAAGTCCACCCAAGCATTATGAGCCCGGCGCTTCCAGCGCTGGGACTGGGCATATTTATGAGCCTGGTGCCACTGGCGCCAGGACTGGGTCCAAAAGGTCCCAATTGGGACTGGTTGGCACTCGGAACCTGGGTTATGGATCTGCTTCCAAGGGAGTTGGGAAAACCCTGACCTTTTGGAAGCAGAGATCATGACAGCCAATCCTGGGAGCAAGGAAGAGTCAGAAGACTCTTCTGAGCGCCACAGGACCCAAGAAACTAGGCCACCACATTCTGCCAGCAATTCCCAAGCTCGCAGAATCCAAGAGAGCCTAGAAGACCAGACAGCCACCTCTGGTAGCAGTACCTCTGAATCAGAGGATGAGTGGACCAGGGTGACCCGAACTAAGAAAGCCAACAAAGTCAAAAGGGCCTTGCTCAAGGATCCCATGAAACAAATAAAAGCCATTAGGAGTGTCAGTACACCCTACCACAAGAATGCAAAATATTCGGTTTGGGAGCACCTTGAGCTATTTGAACAGATGATGGATACTTTCCATCATCTGGGTTATGGATCTGCTTCCAAGGGAGTTGGGAAAACCCTGACCTTTTGGAAGCAGAGATCATGACAGTACCCCCCCCTCAAGGCCCCTCCCAAACCGGTCTTCTCCGGGGGTTTTGGCTTGTCAGGAAATGTTCAGTGAAATATTTTGATTAGGCGAGGAGCGTGGACATATTCAGCAGGTTCCCGGGATCTCTCTTGGGGGCCGTAGCCTTTCCAGTCAATGAGGTAAAATAGTTTAGATTTGGAGATCTTGGAGTCCAGAATGCTTTTGACTTCAAACTCGAGTTCTCCATCAACTAGGATGGGTTTTGGAGATTTAGTTAGTCGGGTTTGAGGTTGCACGGGTTTTAATAGAGAGACGTGGAAGACCGGATGTATCTTCATGTATGGGGGCAAGTCCAACTTGACCGCTACTGGGTTTACTATGGTAGTGATGGAATAGGGACCAAGGTATCTTGGGTTGAATGTGCGTGGCCCTTTTAGAGGTAGATATTTGGTGGATAACCAGACTTGATCCCCTACTTGATATTGAGGGGCTTCCTTCCGATGTTGATCTGCTCCTTTCTTGTATTGTTCTTTAGCCCTTTGAAGGTGAGAAACAGCTTCCTTAAAGGCTTGGGTGATTGTAGAATGCAGGTAGTCTACTGCTGGTGTTTCAAAATCTTGGAGGGGATCCAACTCCGAGGTTCGAGGGTGACTGCCGTATAAAAGAAAAAACGGGGTTTTCCCAGTTCCCGAATGGACAGAGTTATTGTAGGCATATTCGGCTATCCAAAGGATGTCTTTCCAAGTTTTTTCAGTTTGTTGCAGCATGCAGCGTAAATACTGTTCCAGAGTTTGATTGGTCCTCTCGGTTTGTCCGTCGGTCTGAGGGTGGTGACTGGTCGATAGTCTCACATCAATTTGAGCCGACCGACAGCAACTTCGCCAAAAATGAGAAATAAATTGACTACCTCGATCCGAAATTAGAACCGAAGGAAAACCGTGCAGTCGGACGATGTTTTCGAGAAATTCTCGGGCCAGAGTTGCTGCTGTTGGCAAGCCTTTGAGCGGAATGAAATGCGCCATCTTGGAGAATAAGTCCACGATTACTAGAATCGTATTGTATCCGGAGCATGGAGGTAGATCGGTGATGAAGTCCATAGAAAGCGTATGCCAAGGGCGAGGTGGGATGTCAATAGGGCATAAGAGGCCTGCTGGTCTTTCCTTTTGACTCTTGTTTTGGGCGCATACTCCACAGGACATTATAAAGTCTCTGATATCTTTTTTCCAAGACGGCCACCAGAAGTAGCGCTTGATCTTTTCTGAGGTCTTGGCCATACCGGGATGTCCTTCCATTAAAGAATCGTGATAACAAGAGATTACTTTTTTCTGTAAATCTGTGCTGGGCAGGTATAATTGTTCTTGGAAATACAATAAGTTGTCCTTTACTGCAAAGTCCTTTCCCTGCAGATGCCAATTCTGTATGTCTGCTGGAGTTACAAGTTGCCTGGCTTTATCCTTAACTTCCTCTATGGATTGTGTGGCGATTACACCCAGAATTCTTTGTTCGGGAATGATTGGTACAGGTTTAGGGTTGATCAAGAGTTCTTTCACTCCCATCCGAGAAAGGGCATCAGCTTTACCGTTTTTTGAACCAGGTCGATAGGTAATTATGAAGTCAAACTCGGCAAAGAATAATGCCCAACGGAGTTGTCTAGAGGATTGGGCTTTTGCGGTTTTCAAATATTGCAGGTTTCGGTGATCCGTAATCACAGTAACGGTGTGTCGCGCCCCCAGCAAATAATGCCGCCAAGCCTTAAAGGCAGACTTGATAGCCAGAAGTTCCTTGTCAGTAATCGTGTAATTGATTTCAGGAGGCGAGAATTTGCGGGACCAAAATGCCACGGGATGCAACTGATTGGTTACCGGGTCCTTTTGTGATAGAACTGCCCCCATGGCAAGGCTTGAAGCATCAGTTTCCACGATGTAGGGGAGTTCGGGGCGAGGGTGTTTTAAGATTGGTGCAGAGATAAATTTAGTCTTCAAATCCTGGAAAGCTTGTTCCGCCTCGGTAGACCATTCAAAACGTTTGTTTTTCTTTATCAAGGCAGTGATGGGCTGGACTATTCGAGAAAATTCGGGAATAAACCTGCGGTAAAAGTTAGCGAAGCCTAACATGCTTTGCACACCTTTTACGGAGGATGGTGATGGCCATTTGAGAACTGCATCGACCTTCTTTGAATCCATACGCACTCTGCTAGGTGATAATATGAATCCCAAGAATTCAACTTCAGTCACGTTGAAAACACATTTTTCCAACTTAGCGAAAAGTTTGTGTTGACGCAATCTTTCGAGGACCATTTTCACGTGTTTCCGATGTTCAGATTCCGATGAAGAATAAACGAGGATGTCGTCAATGTAAACAACAACACACACATCTATGAGCTCTCTCAGGGCATCGTTCATGAAATATTGAAAGGCGGCCGGGGCATTGCAAAGTCCGAAGGGCATGACCTGATATTCAAATAACCCATATTTGGTGCGGAAGGCCGTCTTCCATTCGTCTCCCTCTTTTACTCGTACCAAGTGGTAGGCTCCTCTAAGATCCAGCTTTGTATGTATGCATGCTTTTCTGACTTGGTCCAGGAGTTCAGGGATCAAAGGTAACGGATATCTATTCTTGACGGTGATCTGGTTCAGGGAGCGATAATCTATACAAGTTCTAAGGTCTGCTTCCTTTTTTGGAACGAAGAACAAAGCTGAAGAAGCAGGGGACTTGGAAGGACGAATAAACCCATTTGCCAGGTATTGATCCAGGTATTGTCGAAGGTGAAGGTTCTCAGGCTCGGTGAGGGCATAAATTCTACTACAAGGAGGAGTAGATCCAGGTAACAGGTCTATCTGGCAGTCATAAGACCTATGAGAAGGTAGAGAGTTAGCCTGATCCTTCCGGAAAACATCTTGGTATTCTAGGTATTCGGGAGGTAACTGGGGAGTCTCTGAAGAAATTGCTGCCAGTGCAACACCAGGTGGAGGGTGACAAGTAGAGACACATTCTGGAAACTGGACCGTTCTTGCTCGCCAATCGATCAGAGGATTGTGTTTATCTAACCAAGGTATTCCTAGAATAATCTGAAACTGAGGAGCCTTGATCACATCGAACACGATCTTCTCATGGTGTCCATCTTGACTTACTAGCGTCACTTCTTGAGTGGCATGCGTTACTGGTCCAGAGGCTATCTCCGTTCCATCCACCGTAGTAATGACGTCCTTTACAGCCTTGGGACAAAGAGTTAGATTCATCCTCAAAACCATTTCATGATCCACATAATTGCCGATGGCACCGCTGTCGACGTAAGCTTCAATTGCATGTAATCGATCCGGAGTATCAGGGCTAATGAGGACCATAGGTATCACGAAATGCGAGGTCACGGAACTGGTTTTCACGCTCGGCAAGAGGACCTCTATTCTTGTCGGGCGAGGTCGTTTCCCTGCTCAGAGTTTGTAACTTTGGTAACTGCAGCTCCTACTGCCTTCTTGGCAGGTTTCACCGGACAGTCTCGAAGAAAGTGCCCTGAGTTTCCACAATAGAGGCATAATTGCAACTGTTTTCTCCTTTCCCGCTCCTTTTGTGTTAGAGGACCTTTCAGGCCCCCTATTTGCATGGGTTCCCCGGAGTCTACTCCTTTGGAAGGAGTTGGCGGTTTGGAAAATACTCGAGCATCAAACTTGGAACGATCGGCCTTCCTGTTCTGCAGTCTGTGATCTATTTGAACGACTAAGTCTATATAGTCCGAACAATCTTGTGGGGGATTCACTACTTGGGCTAACACATCTTTGAGCTCTCCACGTAGAACTCTATAAAACAGCGTAATCCTTTTGTCCTCAGGCCATTGAGTTTCCACTATCAGTCTGTTGAAAGACGCAATATAAGCCAAAAGGTCTTGATTACCTTGTCGCAACGAAAGAAGCTCATTGTCCAAGGCCTGCCCCTGTGAATGTCTTGCGAACAGTTTTTCCATACTGAGCTGAAAAGCTTGAAAATCATGGAGGACCGGATCATCTTGATTTACTAGAGGGATCGACCAGTCTGCCGCATTGCCACTAAGGTACGAAAGCACGAAAGCTACTTTAGCTTGATCAGTTGGAAAGGCTGCTGGCCGGCATAAGAAATGCAACCGGCACTGATTGATAAATACTGCAAACCTCTTTGGGTCACCAGAAAATCGTTCGGGCGGAGCCAGAGGTACATTCCCAGGTAGGTTGATCTGCACTGGATTCATAGAGGATGTAGAAGGAAGATTTCCCCCAGATGCGGGTAACGGGGTTTGTCCGGCTTGTGACTGTAGCAATTGTCTAGCGAGATCATATGTTCGCTCCTTGGAAATAATCAGTTCCCTTCTTAGAGCGTTCGTTTCCTGACGGGCTGCATGCACTTCTGCCCTTAGTTCCCCAAGTAACTGGGCTAGCTGGTCGGTATCCGAGGTTTCCATAGCGCCTGGACGGGAGTTTTGCGGTAGGCTTTGCGTTCTGTAACGCTCACTTGATTCCCGTAGAGGCGCCGGTCTGGACTGGGCGTATACCGTATCTTCAAAGGTGATGTGTAACACACGGCTGGCTCTTTGGGCTGGACCTCTGTGCACTGTATGTCTGACTCGATGGGTAAGATGTCTGCAGATAGAAAATATGGGATTAATGAACTGGGTTATTGAATATCTCTCTCTTCTTCCCTTTCTCTTCTCCTGTAGAACCCCAAAGGTTAACGCTCTCACCTTAGGTAAGTGAACGCCGTGCTCTCCATCTGCCTCGGGGCAGGGTGCTGTAACCAGTTTCTTCACTGGATAAGGGGAGCAGGCCTCTTGACTTCAGAGGACTGCTGTCCGTCGTTTACTGCACAAACGGTAAGTTTCGAGTAATTCTAATGTCTTTGAAAGTCTTTAGTAATGATGTCTCTTGTTTTGCAGGGTTCCGGCGATGGCGGATGACGGGCTGAAGTGAGTTGAAGATGGAGCCCGTGTGATGAATAGAAGCGCCTGGAAGCACGTAAGTAAGCGCTTGTTGCCTGCTTCACGATGCGCTCTAACTGTCTTTTTATTTTGCAGGTACAAGTTCGGAGCGGCTGCAGGGTGCCGGAATACCCACTGGGTTAGATGTGGAAAGGAGTAATGGCACGTGAGTATTAAAGTTCCCCAATGTCTTTAAACGCACCTTGTTTTGTCTTTCAGGTGCGGGATGCAGCGCCGAAGGCCTCCGGAGCGTGCGAAGAGTTGGTAAGCTTTTGTCTTTCAGATGCCGGAATGCAGTGCGAAGACCTCCGGAGCGCACGAAGAGTAGGTAAGCCTTTGTCTTTCAGATGCCGGAATGCAGCGCGAGGCGTTGGTGACAGCCGATGGACCAGGTAAGTGAAGCGCTGTCACTGAAGACCGTAATGCTAACCTGTTCTTTCTTGTCTTTATAGGTGTTGCTGAAGACTGGATTCAGGATGGTAAGCCTTTTTCCTTAGGCCCAGGATCAGATGCAGAAGACACGATGAGCGTTCTGCTGCAGAGGATGCAGAATAACGCAAAGCAAGATTCATCCATCGGGTGTGGTTTAAATAGCCTCCTGTAGTGCTTAGGTGTCTCCTTCCACAGCCACGTCTAGGTAAGAAAAGAGTTCCTGCTTTCCAGAAGAGTTCCAGTGTTCTGAACCTAGGGAGTGGCTCCTGCCCCACCCAACAGGAAAAGTAGTTCCAAACAGAAGAGGATCAGAGGCTCAACTGGCAGGCAAGTAAGCAGCATGGTCTGCTGCAGGTAAGTCCACCCAAGCATTATGAGCCCGGCGCTTCCAGCGCTGGGACTGGGCATATTTATGAGCCTGGTGCCACTGGCGCCAGGACTGGGTCCAAAAGGTCCCAATTGGGACTGGTTGGCACTCGGAACCTGGGTTATGGATCTGCTTCCAAGGGAGTTGGGAAAACCCTGACCTTTTGGAAGCAGAGATCATGACAGCCAATCCTGGGAGCAAGGAAGAGTCAGAAGACTCTTCTGAGCGCCACAGGACCCAAGAAACTAGGCCCCCACATTCTGCCAGCAATTCCCAAGCTCGCAGAATCCAAGAGAGCCTAGAAGACCAGACAGCCACCTCTGGTAGCAGTACCTCTGAATCAGAGGATGAGTGGACCAGGGTGACCCGAACTAAGAAAGCCAACAGAGTCAAAAGGGCCTTGCTCAAGGATCCCATGAAACAAATAAAAGCCATTAGGAGTGTCATTACACCCTTCCACAAGAATGCAAAATATTCGGTTTGGGAGCACCTTGAGCTATTTGAACAGATGATGGATACTTTCCATCTGAAGGACAGCCAAAGCTGTATTCAGTATGTGAAGTGGACATTTTCTCCCGAGTACTCCAGCTTCTTTGTGGGGCTGGAGGATCAGAATCATTCCAGATGGTCCACCTATAGGGCAGCCATTCTGAAACATTTTTCCGTTCACAGGAATCCTCAAGGGGCTCGCAAGGCAGCCTATAACTTAGAATGTGGGGAAGACCAGGCTCCACAAGAACTTGTTCAGGAGTTGAAACGCGCCTTTGCGCAGACCACTAGAATGGTGCGCACTGACAGCAAACAATTTGTAAACACTTTTGTTCACACTCTCCCTAAGTATATTATGACCCAGCAAGTGAGGGACTTTCACGAGAAAAGATCACTAGACTGGGTCATTGAACAAGCAACACGCATCTATGAGGTGCAGAAGCCGTTGGAAAACAAAAAGCAAAAGCCCCAAAACAACCAACACCCCTGCTGCTGCTAAAGTCGCGGAGGTGAAGGTTGCCCCCATTTTAGATCTGGAGATGGGGGTCCTAAAAACCTTCCTGCACAGAATCCAAACAACCCCAAACCCAGAAGGCGCTCTGGCCAATCACAAACAAACAGGGAGCCAGGGAGGTAACCCCAACAATGGGGCCCCTAACTCCCCTGACTACATCAGCCCACACTACAAGGGAAATAGACCCATCCTGGGTTATGTGTGGACTCCTCCAGCCCAAGGGGGTGGGGGGATCCAACCAGAGAGCAGGAAACCCAGGGAACCTCCCTCCTCACTTTCCCGAGGAGGGCAGTAATCCCCCAAATACCAGACAAAATTTCTTTCCTAGGTACCCACCAAATTTCAACCCTCAAAACAACCCATCCTTCTTTCCCCACTTTCCTGAGCCCAGACAGCCCAATCCGGGAGAGTGGAGGCCAAGGGTGGAGGGGTACCCAAACCTCCCTAAACCAAGGTATTTTGTGAGAAGGGATAGCTACCCTTACCGTGATCAGCCCAGGGGAGACATGAGGACTCTGTACGAGCCAGAGCGGGTGTCCCAACTAGAGTGCCAGGTCCAGAACATGGCACAGGATCTGGGTCGCATGCTGAGGGCTCAACAGAACCCCCAGATGAGCATGGCGGCTCAGAATGCCTCAAATCCAGGATCTGGTGCTCCAGAGCAATGACGGGTGAAGAACCCCTACAACCCACCGGTTCCGAGGGAGGAGGCACAAGGGGAAGGGGGGTGTAAAGCCTTTGAGGAAGCTTCCTTCCCCACTTGTAAAAAGCTCCTGGAAACCCAGGTACAGGAACCAAAATCTCCTGCCCCCGAAAGTCTGCAACCCAAGGAACAGAGGGGGGGGGGGGGGGTAGGAGAAATAAAAAGCCCAAAAAGACCCATTTTGAGGAGGAGGTACAAATCTTCTAGTTTGAAGGAGAAGGATCCTCAGAGGATCCTGGGAAAAGGATCTTCTCCTTCAGAGATGGGGGAACTCCTCCCAAAGAAAAATGGGTCCCAAAGGATCCAAATCCAGACTGGGTAGATGTGGGGATCGAGTTAGCAACGGCCATCATCAAACCCCAGAATCACCAGCACGAAAATCCCCTGGTTCAAACCCATCCTGGTGACTGCCTCCAAAAAGGGGGGGCAGCCCAGAATCAGAACCAGGGGAACCCGAAACTTCCCCCATATCTAGCTGTCACCTTTTTCTTCCAGATTCCCAAGACCTCAAACAGAATCCTGCCCAAATCACCTGTCGGTATCCAAAACCAAGAAACCAACCCACCAGTTGTCCAAAAATGTACATTATCTTTGCCCCCTTGAGGAGAAGGAGGGAAGATTCTATGCCCCGGTCCAAATACAGGGGCAATGTAAAATTTTGGCACTGGTGGACACTGGATCCCAAACTACCCTTCTGTCAAAAAGGGCTTTTGATCAACTGAATTCGGGAAGGGGGGAGAAATACCAAATTATTTTCACCCATCTTCCTGAACAACTTCAGAACTTCGACGGGAAGGAAATTCCTGTTGAGGGGACTGCGGATTTGGACATTAAAATTGGGCGACACAAGGTGAAGCACCCCGTCATAGTTGTGACTCCAGAGGGCACACCTTGTTTACTAGGGAATGACACCCTGCGTAGATTGTTACCCCGTATAGATTGTGTAAACAAGGTCCTCTGGACCAAGACTAACTGACCAATAAAATTAAAACAGAGTGTCAACCATGTTAGTTTAAACAGCACATGCCACCTGGTTGAACAAAAACCTGATCAAATAGAATTTCACTTCCAGAATAATCAAATCCCAGACGTGACAGTAATTGCAGTAGGACAACAAACTGGTGATGGGTAGTCCTCTCTATTTCTGAAAATCAACCTTCCTTCCAGTCTAAGGTGGCAATACACACTGGAAGGAAACACTCTGAAATTCTTTACAAATTCACAATCAGAAAATCCCACTCATATAGTCCAGAAAGATGAGAAATCAGCTCAAAGCTTGGCTGATATTCAGAAAATTGGAGAGCAGTTGTTCATCCCTATTCAGTTAAATGAAGGGAAGGACTCTGTTCTCGCCCGAGTGTGTGTGGACAACCGTAAGAGCTTCACCAGCGAGGCCATGTTCCGCAAACTCCCAAAAGATCCAGCCTTTCCCACATTTAAACTGTTAGACAAATGGGAAATGGACCTGGAAACGCCCAATTCCAAACATCTCCTGACTAGCAGGTGTTTGCTTAAAATTTCCATAGGCAACAAGAGCATGGTCCATAATTGTTGGGTCGTGCAAGATGTCCCTGCTGTATTTTACTTAGGCAGTGACATTCTCAATCGCTTGGCCATTAGTTTGGACCTAATAAACTTCAAAGCTTGGTCCCGAATAGCGGGTAATCCCATGGACTTTGATGACCCAGAGAAAGCATTTAGGTCAGCTGAACTGCTGCCTTATGCAGTTGAAATTCAGATTTGAGAGGAAGTCACCATCCCAGAATGGACCCAACAATTATCACTGGAAGTGAAAATTAAAAGAGGACAGAAACTGAAAAACCCTCACTCCTATATTCATCTCAATGCTCATTTCCAACAGCAAGGGTTGGGGGTAAACCCAACACTACTAGTCAACATAGAACACAACACCATTCCAATAGAGGTGGATAACAGCGACCTAAAGAGTATCACTCTGGCCGCAGGCACCATTATTGGAATGGCGGTTGATGACCAACATTTTTCCTGTTAAGACCATTCCCTGTTTTGACAGTGATAGTGACAATAACACAACACCAGACAGGATCTTCACCCGACATGGGGGGAATTTCCTGGTGTACACTTCCTGCCTTTATGGTAAGGAAGATGTGACCTGTGACTTCAGGAGGGATGAGGTGATCTTCCAAGTCCACAAGGACTGCCTTCCCCACCTGAAGCCATCAGTCCAAATCAGCACTTTGACCAGGGACTTCTCCACCCAGCTGGAGGAGGCCGCTGAGATAGCCAAACCAGAAGTCTTTCCAGGCTTCAGGCAGATGGTTGAAGAGAGAGTCAACCTAGCTGATGCCTGTGAGACTCTGGAGCAAAAGCGAAAATTGAAACAAGTTTTCTTAGATTTTCAAGATCTCTTTGCGGTGGACTCATATGACTGTGGTCGCACCGATATCCACACAACAACAATTCCCACGGACCCTGGCATGACTCCAGTGTTTGTGAAGCAATATCGCTTGCCTCTCGGATCAATGGAGTCCCTTACTGAAATAATTAAGAACCTTGAGTCCTGTGGGATAATTCGTCCAGTCCACAGCACCTTCAATAATCCGGTGCTGGTGATTTTGAAACTAAACGGCCAGTGGAGACTCTGTGCCGACCTAAGGAAGCTCAACAAATGGTTCCATACTTCCCGATGGCCTCTTCCCTACATTGTTTTACAAAGGTAGCGGGCGCCCCTCTCTCGCAAGAACAGACATGATAACCTGTTCAGTGGTTATTAACCACTTGAGAGTTCGCAGCCACTGCTTTTACTCACTGTGCCTTTCACAGATGGGAAATATCCATTTGCATATCAGTCTTTGTCCTGCCCAGGGGCAGTCCAGCACCGAAATACAATGGCAACTCCAATCTGAACGAGAGTACCACCAGCAACCCCATACACGTGTTTCACCCTTGTTGGGGATCATCAGTGAGGTGAAGCTGATGCCTCTCTAAGCACAGTGAGAGGGAGACCACGTCTGGTTGCCCCCGGGAGACCTAGGGTTACCAATCCCAGGTTCCTTAAAAAATAGTTTTACAAAGGTAGCGGGCGCCCCTCTCTCGCAAGAACAGACATGATAACCTGTTCAGTGGTTATTAACCACTTGAGAGTTCGCAGCCACTGCTTTTACTCACTGTGCCTTTCACAGATGGGAAATATCCATTTGCATATCAGTCTTTGTCCTGCCCAGGGGCAGTCCAGCACCGAAATACAATGGCAACTCCAATCTGAACGAGAGTACCACCAGCAACCCCATACACGTGTTTCACCCTTGTTGGGGATCATCAGTGAGGTGAAGCTGATGCCTCTCTAAGCACAGTGAGAGGGAGACCACGTCTGGTTGCCCCCGGGAGACCTAGGGTTACCAATCCCAGGTTCCTTAAAAAATAGTTTTACAAAGGTAGCGGGCGCCCCTCTCTCGCAAGAACAGACATGATAACCTGTTCAGTGGTTATTAACCACTTGAGAGTTCGCAGCCACTGCTTTTACTCACTGTGCCTTTCACAGATGGGAAATATCCATTTGCATATCAGTCTTTGTCCTGCCCAGGGGCAGTCCAGCACCGGAATACAATGGCAACTCAAATCTGAACGAGAGTACCACCAGCAACCCCATACACGTGTTTCACCCTTGTTGGGGATCATCAGTGAGGTGAAGCTGATGCCTCTCTAAGCACAGTGAGAGGGAGACCACGTCTGGTTGCCCCCGGGAGACCTAGGGTTACCAATCCCAGGTTCCTTAAAAAATAGTTTTACAAAGGTAGCGGGCGCCCCTCTCTCGCAAGAACAGACATGATAACCTGTTCAGTGGTTATTAACCACTTGAGAGTTCGCAGCCACTGCTTTTACTCACTGTGCCTTTCACAGATGGGAAATATCCATTTGCATATCAGTCTTTGTCCTGCCCAGGGGCAGTCCAGCACCGAAATACAATGGCAACTCCAATCTGAACGAGAGTACCACCAGCAACCCCATACACGTGTTTCACCCTTGTTGGGGATCATCAGTGAGGTGAAGCTGATGCCTCTCTAAGCACAGTGAGAGGGAGACCACGTCTGGTTGCCCCCGGGAGACCTAGGGTTACCAATCCCAGGTTCCTTAAAAAATAGTTTTACAAAGGTAGCGGGCGCCCCTCTCTCGCAAGAACAGACATGATAACCTGTTCAGTGGTTATTAACCACTTGAGAGTTCGCAGCCACTGCTTTTACTCACTGTGCCTTTCACAGATGGGAAATATCCATTTGCATATCAGTCTTTGTCCTGCCCAGGGGCAGTCCAGCACCGAAATACAATGGCAACTCCAATCTGAACGAGAGTACCACCAGCAACCCCATACACGTGTTTCACCCTTGTTGGGGATCATCAGTGAGGTGAAGCTGATGCCTCTCTAAGCACAGTGAGAGGGAGACCACGTCTGGTTGCCCCCGGGAGACCTAGGGTTACCAATCCCAGGTTCCTTAAAAAATAGTTTTACAAAGGTAGCGGGCGCCCCTCTCTCGCAAGAACAGACATGATAACCTGTTCAGTGGTTATTAACCACTTGAGAGTTCGCAGCCACTGCTTTTACTCACTGTGCCTTTCACAGATGGGAAATATCCATTTGCATATCAGTCTTTGTCCTGCCCAGGGGCAGTCCAGCACCGAAATACAATGGCAACTCCAATCTGAACGAGAGTACCACCAGCAACCCCATACACGTGTTTCACCCTTGTTGGGGATCATCAGTGAGGTGAAGCTGATGCCTCTCTAAGCACAGTGAGAGGGAGACCACGTCTGGTTGCCCCCGGGAGACCTAGGGTTACCAATCCCAGGTTCCTTAAAAAATAGTTTTACAAAGGTAGCGGGCGCCCCTCTCTCGCAAGAACAGACATGATAACCTGTTCAGTGGTTATTAACCACTTGAGAGTTCGCAGCCACTGCTTTTACTCACTGTGCCTTTCACAGATGGGAAATATCCATTTGCATATCAGTCTTTGTCCTGCCCAGGGGCAGTCCAGCACCGAAATACAATGGCAACTCCAATCTGAACGAGAGTACCACCAGCAACCCCATACACGTGTTTCACCCTTGTTGGGGATCATCAGTGAGGTGAAGCTGATGCCTCTCTAAGCACAGTGAGAGGGAGACCACGTCTGGTTGCCCCCGGGAGACCTAGGGTTACCAATCCCAGGTTCCTTAAAAAATAGTTTTACAAAGGTAGCGGGCGCCCCTCTCTCGCAAGAACAGACATGATAACCTGTTCAGTGGTTATTAACCACTTGAGAGTTCGCAGCCACTGCTTTTACTCACTGTGCCTTTCACAGATGGGAAATATCCATTTGCATATCAGTCTTTGTCCTGCCCAGGGGCAGTCCAGCACCGAAATACAATGGCAACTCCAATCTGAACGAGAGTACCACCAGCAACCCCATACACGTGTTTCACCCTTGTTGGGGATCATCAGTGAGGTGAAGCTGATGCCTCTCTAAGCACAGTGAGAGGGAGACCACGTCTGGTTGCCCCCGGGAGACCTAGGGTTACCAATCCCAGGTTCCTTAAAAAATAGTTTTACAAAGGTAGCGGGCGCCCCTCTCTCGCAAGAACAGACATGATAACCTGTTCAGTGGTTATTAACCACTTGAGAGTTCGCAGCCACTGCTTTTACTCACTGTGCCTTTCACAGATGGGAAATATCCATTTGCATATCAGTCTTTGTCCTGCCCAGGGGCAGTCCAGCACCGAAATACAATGGCAACTCCAATCTGAACGAGAGTACCACCAGCAACCCCATACACGTGTTTCACCCTTGTTGGGGATCATCAGTGAGGTGAAGCTGATGCCTCTCTAAGCACAGTGAGAGGGAGACCACGTCTGGTTGCCCCCGGGAGACCTAGGGTTACCAATCCCAGGTTCCTTAAAAAATAGTTTTACAAAGGTAGCGGGCGCCCCTCTCTCGCAAGAACAGACATGATAACCTGTTCAGTGGTTATTAACCACTTGAGAGTTCGCAGCCACTGCTTTTACTCACTGTGCCTTTCACAGATGGGAAATATCCATTTGCATATCAGTCTTTGTCCTGCCCAGGGGCAGTCCAGCACCGGAATACAATGGCAACTCAAATCTGAACGAGAGTACCACCAGCAACCCCATACACGTGTTTCACCCTTGTTGGGGATCATCAGTGAGGTGAAGCTGATGCCTCTCTAAGCACAGTGAGAGGGAGACCACGTCTGGTTGCCCCCGGGAGACCTAGGGTTACCAATCCCAGGTTCCTTAAAAAATAGTTTTACAAAGGTAGCGGGCGCCCCTCTCTCGCAAGAACAGACATGATAACCTGTTCAGTGGTTATTAACCACTTGAGAGTTCGCAGCCACTGCTTTTACTCACTGTGCCTTTCACAGATGGGAAATATCCATTTGCATATCAGTCTTTGTCCTGCCCAGGGGCAGTCCAGCACCGAAATACAATGGCAACTCCAATCTGAACGAGAGTACCACCAGCAACCCCATACACGTGTTTCACCCTTGTTGGGGATCATCAGTGAGGTGAAGCTGATGCCTCTCTAAGCACAGTGAGAGGGAGACCACGTCTGGTTGCCCCCGGGAGACCTAGGGTTACCAATCCCAGGTTCCTTAAAAAATAGTTTTACAAAGGTAGCGGGCGCCCCTCTCTCGCAAGAACAGACATGATAACCTGTTCAGTGGTTATTAACCACTTGAGAGTTCGCAGCCACTGCTTTTACTCACTGTGCCTTTCACAGATGGGAAATATCCATTTGCATATCAGTCTTTGTCCTGCCCAGGGGCAGTCCAGCACCGAAATACAATGGCAACTCCAATCTGAACGAGAGTACCACCAGCAACCCCATACACGTGTTTCACCCTTGTTGGGGATCATCAGTGAGGTGAAGCTGATGCCTCTCTAAGCACAGTGAGAGGGAGACCACGTCTGGTTGCCCCCGGGAGACCTAGGGTTACCAATCCCAGGTTCCTTAAAAAATAGTTTTACAAAGGTAGCGGGCGCCCCTCTCTCGCAAGAACAGACATGATAACCTGTTCAGTGGTTATTAACCACTTGAGAGTTCGCAGCCACTGCTTTTACTCACTGTGCCTTTCACAGATGGGAAATATCCATTTGCATATCAGTCTTTGTCCTGCCCAGGGGCAGTCCAGCACCGAAATACAATGGCAACTCCAATCTGAACGAGAGTACCACCAGCAACCCCATACACGTGTTTCACCCTTGTTGGGGATCATCAGTGAGGTGAAGCTGATGCCTCTCTAAGCACAGTGAGAGGGAGACCACGTCTGGTTGCCCCCGGGAGACCTAGGGTTACCAATCCCAGGTTCCTTAAAAAATAGTTTTACAAAGGTAGCGGGCGCCCCTCTCTCGCAAGAACAGACATGATAACCTGTTCAGTGGTTATTAACCACTTGAGAGTTCGCAGCCACTGCTTTTACTCACTGTGCCTTTCACAGATGGGAAATATCCATTTGCATATCAGTCTTTGTCCTGCCCAGGGGCAGTCCAGCACCGAAATACAATGGCAACTCCAATCTGAACGAGAGTACCACCAGCAACCCCATACACGTGTTTCACCCTTGTTGGGGATCATCAGTGAGGTGAAGCTGATGCCTCTCTAAGCACAGTGAGAGGGAGACCACGTCTGGTTGCCCCCGGGAGACCTAGGGTTACCAATCCCAGGTTCCTTAAAAAATAGTTTTACAAAGGTAGCGGGCGCCCCTCTCTCGCAAGAACAGACATGATAACCTGTTCAGTGGTTATTAACCACTTGAGAGTTCGCAGCCACTGCTTTTACTCACTGTGCCTTTCACAGATGGGAAATATCCATTTGCATATCAGTCTTTGTCCTGCCCAGGGGCAGTCCAGCACCGAAATACAATGGCAACTCCAATCTGAACATCCCTACATTGACCAAGGGCTGGCTCAGATACAGGGGTCAAAGGTATTCACTGCCATTGACCTGACCAGTGGGTACTGGACTGTACCTGTCAGTAGGGAGGACCAATACAAGCTGGCCTTTACCTTCGGGGGGCAGCAGTACACATGGACCCGGACTCCCTTCAGATAAATCAACTCCAGCAATGAATTTAACAATTTTCTACACAAGGCCATGCCCGACCTATGTGAGAGGGGTAACTTGGCCTATGTAGATGTTGTTTTAGTCAAAAGCTCAACTTTGGAGGAACACATAGCAGAGATCTGTTATGTTCTGACACAGTTGAGGGCTGCCGGAGCAAAACTCCCCTTTCAAAAGGCACAGTGGTGCAGAACCCATGTCAATTTCTTGGGGCATGAGATAACTCCTCAGGGTCTCTGTCCCCGGAAAAGAAAGTGGAAGCACTTCAGAAATTAAAAGACCCCACAACTCTGCGGGAACTAAGGAGCCTCCTTGGACTAACTAATTATAGCAGAAAGTTCATTGAGGACTATGCAGAGATCACAAGATCCCTGATCCATCTTTTGAAGGGAAGGGTCAAGTGGGAATGGGGTCCAGAACAAGCCGAGGCAATAAGTCAACTCAAAAGAAGCCTCTCACAAGCGCCTTGCCTAGCTTACCCTGTCAAAAACAAGGAGTTCTTCTTGGAGACAGGGTTCTCAAATACATGCTTGACTGCAGTATTATATCAAAAGCATGACAAGGTCAATAAAGTAATCTCCTATGCGAATAAGACTTTATCCTCTGTGGTGGAAAAATTCAACGATTGTGAGAAGGCACTCCTGGCAACGGTGTGGGCATTGAAGAATTACCGCCCGTTTATCCAGGGGGAACACATCATAGTGGAGACTTCACACCAGCCTCTGGAATATCTCCGAAGTGACAGAATCCGGGCCGGAAATGTGAATAATTCTCGAATTACTTCCTGGATTCTGTCAATGAAAGGCTTTCCTGTGGAGGTCAGATATGGCCAAAACAAGAAGAGTCCCCTCGCGCAAGGTCTGGCTGACTTGCATGATTGTGCCAGAGAAAACTGTCTCGAGGACGAAAGTCTTAAAATCAAGGACAACATGGAGGCATACCTTAATTCCCCACACAAAGTCTATGAAGAAGACCAGTGTGAGGGAATGCCCACTGTCTATGTGGATGGATGCTCCTACCATGTTGACAGCAACGGGGAAAAAGAACATGTGGCCGGTGTAGGGAATGCATGGGTGAATGATGCCCCAGAACCCTCCGCTGGGTACAAAATTGGTCCCCAAAGTAGTCAAGTGGCAGAGTTGATGGCTGTGCATCAAGCCATCCTCACTGCTGTCCAACAGCAACTCCACGAACTGGTCATAATCACAGATTCAGATTATGTACGGAACGGGTTCGTGGAGCACCTGGTTAACTGGAAAACCAGAGGCATGCTGTGTGCTAATAATAAACCATTGAAACATGGAAAATTAATCCAATATATTGTTGATCTGGTCATCTCGAATGGGATGACCATCTACTGGAAAAAGATCAAGGTTCATTCTAAAGTAGAGGGACCAGACAAAACTGGAAATGACCTAGCTGATCAGCTGGCCAAAACCCGGAGCCATCAAAGGGGATCTACTTGAGATCGAGTCCCTGTTGGGGGAAATACAGGTCACTGCTATCACTAGGTCCCAGACAAATGTTCACAATGAACTCTCAACTGCACAATGGAGTAAGGAGACCCCAGATGCTGATTTGATTACAGCTCAAAAAGGGGATCCAATAATTGGTAAGTTTTATCAACACATTGAGGACCCTGAGAACTTTCAACTGACGGATACCGATTACATAGGGAAAGAGGACCTCAGAGTGTTGATGAAATGTCCAAATATGTTCCGAATCCAAGACAGTTTGTTGGTGAGGAGATCCATAGCTGGCCATGAACAGTGGGTGGTCCCTACTCATTCCGAAGCCTGATGCTAAGTCACGCCTATGATGCGGCCACAGCCGGTCATCGGGGGATTCATATGACACTAGAAAACTTGAGAGGTTGCATACTGGCCACACATGGGGCAGGACCTCGACCAATACTTGAAGGGGTGTCTTGTGTGTGCACAATTTCAGCCAACATCACTCACACACCGTGCTCCCCTCCAAAAGAGGGGGATGACACTGCCTTGGTCAGATTCACAAGTCGATTTTATCGGGCCCGTGATTCGCTCCTCTAGGGGGGACAAGTGCATGTTGACCGTGACATGCTTGTTCACTAAATGGGTGGAATGTCTGCCGGCCCCAAATTGCAACGCAGAAACAGCAGCTGCCCTGATGATCAACCACATTTTCTCACATTTTGGACTACCCCAAAGGATTGAGTCAGACCGAGGTAATCACTTCACTAGCGAAGTGATGACAAAGATGTGGGAGATACTTGGGGTCAAAAGGAAACTACACATTGCCTACCGGCGAGCCTCTAGTGGTGCAGTTGAGAGATACAACAAGACAATTGTGAGCATATTAAAAAATTTTGTGGCAGATTCTGGGCCAAGTTGGGACATTTGATTACCTCTTGTCCTGATGGCATTCAGATCTACCCCTTCTTCTGCAACTAAAAAGAGCAGCCCTTGATAAATGCCTCCACAACTCATGAGTATGCTGAGAATCTGAGAAAACACCTTCAACATGCTTTTGCCTAAAGTCAGCGGAATCTAGAAAGATCTGCAGACAGTATGAAGACCCACTAGGACCTTAAGACAACTAGAAAAGAATACCAAGTAGGAGACCGGGTCTACTTGTACAATTTCCAAAGGAACCAGGCCAAACAGCGCAAATTTCTTCCCACCTGGCGGGGTCCTTTTGAAATTGTAGACAGAATCTCACCAGTCGCCTACAAAATCTGCATCCCCAAAGGCAGTTTGGCAGAGGGGGAAGGTAAGTGGGTCCACATCAACCAGCTCAAGTGTTGCCATCCTAGGCATACTCTGCGGCAACTAGAGACGTCATCTGGAAACCCAGAGGGGGACATTGTGGATCCCTAGAAAATGACAACTATTTAAAACCATTCCACCTGTTAAAATCAGTAGTAATTACAGGCGGGAATGATTGTAAATTGTATGTCAAATGTATGCATCTGCCCCACTACATGAATAGTGGTGGGGAAATGTCCGTAACCTTGCTCTGGTCTGTCATCATAGTACTAAAACCATGGATTCCAAGAACCAAGGAGGGCCACTCGGGGACTGGAAGGAAAGACCCAAGGGGCCTGGGTATCGATCCATACTCCCACCTGGAACCGGTGAGGTGTCATGATGCCCGCTCCCCGGGAGCCGGTTCAAGCCCTGCGTCCCCGAAAGCGGACATCCAGTCCCCAAGGAAGGACCCAGCAACCCCATATAGGGGCCCTTTGGACAGTGTCCTGGCGCCTATGGCGCCAGGCTCATAAAAGACATCAGTCCTGGCGCCATAGGCGCCAGGCTCATTATGAGAGTGCTGGGTGCACTTACCTGATGCAGACCATGCTGCAGGATCCCGGCCTCCTTGAGGCCTGAAAGGAACTACTTTACCTGTGGGACTAATTTACCATCCGGGCGTGGTCGGGGAAGGATACATACCTGATTGGAGGAGGGATACATACCTGGAACTTCTTCCAAGGCTATTTAAACCCCACCCGAACAGCCACACGTGCTTCGCGTTGTTCTGCATCTAGCAGCTGGACGCTCACCGTGTCTGCTCCTGCATCCTGACTTCTGCCACGCCTGCCATCATCCTGGATCACCTGCAAAGGAAGAGAAGAAGAGAACAGAAGAAGGAAAAGTCCTTACCTGCTAAATCCGCATCCCGCAGACAATCCTGAAAAGGAAGAGTTTTATTTAAAAGCTCATCGCGTCGATCGCTGCAGCGCCGCATTCCACTCACCTTTACAGGGCGCCTCCATGTTCAGCAGCGATCATCCGGATTCTCAGTCACGCCCCAGCGCCTAGGGAGAAAAAGGCAAGAACAAAAGGTGAGAGAAAGAAGGGAATAAGGAAAGCTAAATCTCCATGTTAAGACTTACCTGTTGATTCATTCCCTCTTCATCTCGGGTCCGCGCCGCATCCTGGCATTTCCGGTCCCCGGCCCCTAAGGGGAAAAAGAGACATCAGCGTTAATGAGCGAATGAAAAGACATTACCAAAAAATGCTCATTAAAGACTTACCTGATTTCTACAAGGATTTCACCTCTCATCTCGGGTCGGTGCCTGTTCCCTGGCATTCCGTACCCCGGCCTCTATGGGGAAAAAAGACACTAGCATTAGTACATTAATGTATGGACACAAGGGGAACCTCTTATCAAAAAACGTACCTGGAAGCCAAGCTAGTTTGGTTCTCACCAATCCGAAAATCCAGTGAAGTAACTGGATACCAACGCGCCCCTGCATCAGAAGCAGGATGGAGAGCTCATCCTTCCAGACCCTAAGGTGAGACGCTACAGGGAATCACAGAAGGGTTTCGAGGAGGGTGAGAGGGGAAAGTGGGAGGCCGATTGCATTACCCCGCAGACAGTTAATCCCCTATCTTCGCCTACCGAAGGATACTTCTGCGAGCCAGACAAGCCAGATTTGGGGGCCCAGTCCAGTCCATCTTCCGAACCCTGCGCATCACCTTAGAAGAGGTCACAGCAGCGCGAACCAGGCCAGCGCCTCCGTGGGAGTCAGGTGAGCATTACAGCAGCCTCCCCCATGCGCCGCCGCCCTCCAGCCAGGGCGAGCCGTCCCGGGCGGGGCTCGCAGGGGGACTCAGGGTCGCCGCCGCAGGGATTGTCGGATGGTTGGGTTAGAGAGAGTGAGAGCTCTCCAAACGTATTCCCCCCGCCGGGAGCTCCACCACCTCCGATGCCTCTCCGGTTCGCTCGCCTCGGACCTCGCTCTCTCACAGGGGACCCCCGCCGGGCTCAGCGTCACCCGTGTGTCCGCTCCACCTTAGGCGCCTTGGATCTATCGCTGCTGCAGCGGCCCTCCATCAAGACCCCGACTCCGGCGCAGCTCGGGTGAGAGAGTCAGGATAGTCGAAAAAGGCACGCTCCGCCATCTTGGGTTTCACAGTGCCAGGATCAACGGCTCTCAAAAGTGCATTAATCCTGAGTCTAACCCCTCAAGAACTCAGCGGCAGGTCCCTCAGCATATCTTCTCAGTTCGGTTTTCTCATGGGGCCGAAATTCTTCATTTAAGTGGGTTAAAACGGCTGACTTGGGCGCTTCAGACCGGAGCTCAGAGGAGGCACGTCCGCATGGTGTGCCGCCTGGCCACGCCCCCGACCTCAATTTTAGGTTTGTACATTGCTTATTAGTGTCAAATCATTGCTAGTGTTTGTCTGAAACTATCTAAAGCAGCTCCCATTAGAATTTGAACAATTTCAGCAATTGAAACCCATATTTAGTGTTTTACACAATGCATTCTCAGATAACCTTAAAAACCATTTTGACAGTTTGCCAATAATTTCTGTTTCTCTCTTGTGTTGCTGGGGGGAAATTGGGATTAACCTTTTTGTTTGAATTCTGCATTCCTGAAACCTGTTCTCTCTCCTACTATCTCTTTACATTGCCTATTGGGGGGTTGAGGAGTGTGCAGGTGTAAATAGTAACCATACTGCTATCTGTTCTGAACACACATACAAGTATTATTTCTGTGCTGAATAGTTTTGCTCAATATTACTCCTTGTGATTAAAGAGATGTTTGTGTTGCATCACCCCATTGGTGATCATTGTATACCCATTAAACATAGTGTGATATATTGTGAACTACATAAATAAATATTTTAACTTTGCAAACCAGCCCGATTCCTGGTTCAGTGTGACCGGGGGGCAACAGGAGGTGGTAGTCCTCCCCCCCCACCTGGGCTATCTAAAAGGTTCTCTTTTACAGAAAAAGAACTTAGTGTGCTGATTAGAAATATTATTAAAGAGGATAAAGTGAGGGAAAATTAAACACAGGGTGTGTGTTACGCTCACCTGGTATCCACAGGGACGCCACCCAGCCGGGTTACTCGCTGGTATGCTTCTAAGCTTTGCCCTGATATGGTCTGCGGGGAAGGTTCTTCCTGAAAATACAGGAGGACTGTGTTCAAGACTGACCGACTGGGGTAAGTATCCTCCCACCACCCCGGTATGATTTCAGTCCCTCTGGTGCCCTCTCCTCACCTTGTGGTAGAATTAGGCGTGCTCTCCGTCCTGCCTTCTTTGCAGGGGCACGTTGTCTTTCATGGGCGAGTGCGGTCCAGTTACTTCACTGGCCCGTTTGATATTGTTCAGGTAGGTCTTATTGCTGTTCTTTAGTTTTGTTGCTATCCTACATGCCTTTCTTTGTTTAAAATGTCTCTTTTTTCTCCCTTAGGTATGCAGAGCTTCAGCGCGGCGATCTGGCTTGGTTGAGCCCCGCTGGTAAATGATGGCACATTAAGAGCGCTATGATGCGGTAAGTAAGCGCTATGCGCAGCGCTGCAAAGTCTTGCCTTTGCTAACCTGTGTTTTCCTTCCTTGTAGGTCGCGGTGTTCTTCAGCACGAGTGGAATGTCCGGAGTGGTGTCAGCCGAGAGGCGACCAGCCAGGTAAGCCTTTTGAGCAGTTTGTAATTTGTAAATGTCTCTAGTGCTTTTTTAATGTTGCCTCTATCTTCCTCTTTCAGGTCGTTCTGTCCGGGAGGCGTGCAGATTCGAGGAAGCTGTTCGCAGTAGCTGCGAGTGTTTAAAGATGAAGACTGCAGGTAAGATGCTGCTGCTAATGATGTTCCTTTTGTCTCCTTGCAGGTTCTGCTTCTCCGAGGTTCGAGGGAATAGCTGGACACAGTGAACGTCACGTTGCAAGCTGCAAAGTAACGCGAAGCGTGTTGTCTTGCTCCGGTGTGGTTTAAATAGCCAAAACAAAATAGTCCAGGTAAAGTAGTCCCTAGGCTACCACACCCAAAACACTAGACCGCATAGCTTGGTTCTTAGGAACCAAGCTATGTGGATGCCTTCATGTTGGCTGATAATACAATAAAGTAGTTCCCAAGCACATTGTTTTTCATGGTGTATGAGCCTGGCGCCATAGGCGCCAGGACTGGCCCCATGAGGGATTTTGAAGAGGATGCCAGGCTCTAGAGGCCCGAGTCCTGACTCCACCTGGCCAATGGGTTCACCAGAGGGGGTTTTGGGCGAGGGTCGTTACAGTGTGCTGCCCGTCAGGGAGGCACTGGATTTAATGAGGAACGGGAAAGACTCAGCTGGGGAACATATCGTCCCACTAAAAAAAAGTCTCAGTTGAGTAATATGGATAATTTAAATGCTCAAGCCTTGAGAAAAGATCTCCAGAGGAATGTGTGTTCTATGAACAGAAATGTTGTCCCAGGTGATGAGTCAGGGCCGGCACTCCACCTTACTGCATCTAAAAAAACACAATATTCTCTGGGGGATACCTTGTAAAACCATATTACTCAGAGTGGGCTACCTGGACCAGCAAACGTTACCTATGATGGTCGACAAAAGGAAGTGGTACCTCTCATGGTTGAACTAGTGCCTAGTATGAAGAATTCATATAGAAATATAGACCTAAGTAACTTGAGAGACACTATCTACCCTGAGGAATTGAGCTTGATCCTTAACTTCATGTTTGAATATGGTGGTCCAGATTCCCTTAATAGAATTGAAATTTTAGGATTATTTAGTGAGATACCAGGACTAAAGATATTAAGCTGGTGGATTTCCTACATACACAGTGTTACGATTCTGTGAGACTGGTGATACCTTCTATGCTCGTCTATGATTTGTTGGTTGACGAGAGTGAGAGCCTATATACATTTGGGTATGATCTATTCACCTTTTCCGAATTACAGTATAAGGAGGACAGTAAGTTGATTTCTAGAATGTATCCAAGTGATACTCATGAGACAACCAGGCCTTAAGAAAATAAATGTATCTCTCATGATGAGAATTGGCGTTGGTTAGCTTTAACCCTGAAGGATTCAATACTCCAATTAAAAGATCTGAAACAACGTTAGCTCAATTGACTCCCTTGCATTTATGTCCTGGAATATTCAGGGCTCAGCCTGTTTTTCCACGAATAAGAGGCTATGTCACTTTTTTACGATCTTTCCATGTTATCTTTCTGCAGGAATCATGGAATGTTGGTACCCTGTGCTTGGATGGCTATGAAATCTCTAGTTTGGTAGCAGTTCAGGGCACAAGGGAGAGGACAGTGGGGGGACTCGATATTGCAACCAAAAATGGTATGGGATTTCATAAATTTGCTGAATGGAGGATCACCAGATGTATCCTTGCAGTATCATTTGATGTAGATTAATATATAGACATTGGTCCCTTGCTACTAATCAATATTTACTGGAACTCACTGGTTGTGAAACGATCACTTGTGTTACTAACACCACACAATACTGAGTCAACAGTTGTACATTTGTGTGTATATGAATCATCTGTTAAAAACATGCATGTATGTGTTTTTTTCTTCAAAACGCATATAAAGTACATTAACTGCAAATGATGATTTCTCTTTTTTTTTAAACACACTTGTGTTGTTTATATTATGTCATTTTTAATTTGTATGTGTATTAAAATATGTGATGTTAATATATCTGGTCCACTGCTATGCATTTGTTTTGGTGATAGCTTTCTACTGTCAGTAGGGGAGTGCTTTATCGACAACCTGCGTATTGGGAAGTAGGGTAGCTGAGTGTGGGACCTGTGCTTTTTTCACATATCTGTCTCCTCGTCCACACCAGCCCCCTTATACAAAATAAAGAGGACACACCCTTGCTCAATCTGTGTAAATTTGAGTTGTGAACTTAAGTTTTGTGTGCTGACTATCAGAGTTAAAATGAATATGAGGGATTCGAGGGGGGGGGGGGCGCTAGAGAGCCAGAACAAGATGGCTGTGGTCTGACAAAGCTCCTGCCAGCGCTGGCACAGAGTTAAACGCATAGATAAGGAGGCATACGCAGCCCGCAGCGATCAGGGTCACAGGGATTTAAGACATGCTGAAAACCGTGCGGAGGAACCAAAGATAATAGCAGGCGGTCTCCTTCAGAGCCCCAGTGAGGAATGAAAAGAAGCCTGCCATGATCACTGACACCAGAGGGAGGGCAAAGTGATCCCAGCACCAAGCCGCCAGCACCACATCACTCGCCCATAGCAGGGTGTGAGAAATCAACGCCCAAACCCAGAAATGCCACGAGATGTGACGACCAGTGGGCTCCCCGTCATAGCCACCGACTGTGCACCTAGTCGGGGGAGGAGCGGAAGAGAAGTGGAAAACCAGCACCGGCCTACAGATGATACGCCAACAGCAAGCGCCCCATATCGAGGCAACCACCCTCACCAGCCACACAGGCCTAGCGGGTCAAGGGGAGACATTGTCCCATAAAACCAGGAGCCCAGCAGAACGGGGGTGGAGCGCGCACACACACACGACACCGACAGGAGAACCCAGCCGACACGGGTGAGGCATCCCTCCCTCTGTTGAAACCCAGATTTAGTGAACGCCCAGACGTGACGGCAGATATCAAAGGGTGGAAAATAGAGGAGTATTTCCAACATGACAACAACCAGGGGGCCACGCAGGAAGGGATCTGGGATGCCTTTAAGGCAGTAATGAGAGGGGAAGCTATTGCGATCATGATCCAAGCTCAGAAACGTAGACTGAGGAAAGCGATAGAAGTAGAGTTAGGGGATCGACTAAAGGAGGCAATGGTAGAGGTGACGAGAAATAAGACCAAAGCGGCGATGACACAGCTGCAGGAGATTACAACCCAGATCGAGCTACTAATGACCCAAAATGCAGAACAGGCTCTGCTGTCAGTACGCCAATGGTACTACGTTGGCACCAACAAAGCAGGGAGGCTATTAGCGAGAAGTACGGAAGGCGGAAGAAAAACACACTATACAAGGTATTAGACAGCAGGATGGTATGCTAGCAAAGGATAGAGAGACAATTTATAAGCTCCTTTGAGAAATTCTATGGGAACTTGTATTCCTCAGAATACCCAGATTGCACTGCAGTGAAAGATTATTTCAACAACCGCCACCTAAGCAAAATTACTCCCCCAGATAGGGACCATCTCGAAGATGATATAAACAAGGAAGAGGTAGACGCGGTAATAAAAAACCTTCCATCTAATAAAGTGCCGGGACCGGATGGATTCCCGGCATGTTTCTATCAGAAATACCCCTAAAAACTGAGCCCCAGACTATCAAAGTTCTTCACCTCTATAGGGCAGGGGGGGAATAGTGACACCATCAATGACAGAGGCGAAAGTAGTGGTATTCCCTAAACCTAATAAAGACCTGACGGCATGCACCTCTTATCATCCCATAGCGTTACTGAACCTGGATGCTAAGATCTACACGGGGGTACTAGCAGCTATACCTGGGCCCCTTCTCCCAGAGGTGATAAATACAGACCAATCAGGCTTTATAAAGGGACGACACACCTGGGATAACACAAGGTGAGTGATCCAACTAATAGAGAAGGTGGGGTGAAGCAGGAACAGGCACTGCTACTGGCACTAGACACTGAAAAGGTCTTTGACCGGGTGGAGTGACCTTTCCTGATGGAAGCTTTACGTGAAATGGGGCTGGGGCCTACATTCATACGGATGGTAGAGGCAAATTATGCAGACCCCTCTATGAGGATTGCAATTAACTCCCACCTATTGAATAAGATCTCCATCACTCGCAGCACGAGGCAGGGATGACCGATGTCGCCCCTTCTGTACGCTATGTATTCAGAGCCACCCCTGGCCACCATTAAGAGTAATCCAGCGATTCAAGGTATAAAGCGTGGGGGGGAGGAACACAAGGTAGCAGCCTTCGCAGGCGATATACTGCTAACCCTGGAGGAGCGCGACACCTTACTTCCAGCCCTGATCCAGGTTGGGGAGGAAGTGGAAAAGGTTTCCGGGCAAAAAAAAATCAACCAAACCAAATCAGAACTCTTGTGGCTGGGACCTCAGAGGGCACATAACCGGGAGAACATATCAGCAGGGCCGTTAAACTTAGCAAAGGGCACCATCAGCAACCTGGGTATAAAACTGATACCACTAATCTACAGACTATATGAAGCAAACTACCAGGCACTCCTACCTAAAATAAAAGCGGAACCTTAAGGTATGGACTTGGCTATGAATTTCTTGGCTAGGGAGAATAGCTACAATTAAAATGATCATATTACAAAGGTTATTATATCCTTTCTAAGTGCTCCCCATTGCAATACACAAGATGTTTTTCAAAGCGCTCGATAGCATCATCTCGCAATTTACATGGCAAAATAAAAAAATTAGATTGGCCATTGAAACCATGATGGCCCCCAAAGCACGAGGTGGACAGGGTCTTCTGAAATTCTTAAAGTATTATGAGGTAGCCCAATTTAGGGTGATAAAGGAATGGCTAACGGAAAATCGTACTAGACAATGGGCAAGGATGGATCGGGCAGTCGCAATGACGCCGCTAGCAGGGCTTTTGTGGCTAGATAGACTGCAGGAACCCCCCAACATTGGGAATAGCCAGATATCAACAGTAACGTGCAAGGTTTGGGATCGCCTCCTATCGAAAAGAGCATCTGTCGACATGGCCCTCTCCCTTCACGCCGCTCTACTTCAATCCACAATTCTTCCCTGGGACAAAACAGGGACTTTCTGTCGATGGAGGGCTGAAGGATGTATGAAAGTGGGAGACATGGTGGGGGAAAAGGGAGGAGTTATGACATTTGAGGAGTGCAAGACTAGTCTAGACCTAACTGAAAGAGACAGGTTGGAATATTACCAATTACGCCACTGGCTGATGCAGCCCAGCATTAAAACGGCGATGATAAGAACCCTGACGCCATTCGAGAAGTTCATAACGACATACTCAGGTGATAAACAACTAATCATGCACCTATACTCAATTCTAATGGGGGAGGGACACAACCCTACCTGGCCATACATGAACAGATGGGAGAAGACGCTGGGGGAAGTGATTCCGAGACCACACTGGGAACACCCCTGGGTTAATATCACCAAGCTCACGAGATCCATACAGACCAGAGAAATATGGTAGCCTTGTTCCAATGGAATTACACACCCGAAAGGCTTAAATTTATATACCCAACCACAACCCAAGAATGCTGGAGAGGGTGTTCTGGGAAGGGGGACTGGAGACATGTATAGTGGACTGCCTGGTGCTAGAATCCTTCTGGGGAGAGGTGACCAACCAAATACAACAGATGACCAAAGGTCCGCAAAAGTACTCACCTAAAGAATGGCTATGTGGGATAATGGACCCCGACTTGTAAATCCCCACAAAACCCTTTTAAAAAGAAAAATGCCTTCATGGTTCTAGTGATAGCAGCTTGGCTTGTGACGGCAAGGAAATGGAAACAGCGAGCCCCTCCAACTAACATCAAATGGCTTTGTAAAATATGGGGCATAGTTGCCTTGGAATGGGTAACATACGGAATCCAAGGAGAAAGAGACACATTCAGGAACCATTTGGGTGAGATATTGGACTTTCTTAAAGGGGACTACGTCCAACAATGGTGCCCTGAAAATCTGAAACTTTTGAACATATCGTAGAAAAAATGGGAAAGTTGAAAGCGCTACTCTATGTAAACCCTGTTGTTCTGAATGGACTGTGTGGAGAGAGCGAGAGAGGGGAGGGGGGCGACATTTGTACATTCAACTAAAAAACTATAAAAACAAGTTTAAAAAAATGAATATGAGGCAAACCAAATTCAACTTTTTTTTCTAAAGAAAAATCTCAGTCCACGGAAACGGAGCCTGACTTCCAAGAGAATGATGCATAAGATAGTATGTGTGATTTTATGATGGCTGATGCTGAACCTGGCCATAATGTGCAACTTGTTCCTACTGTTTCAAAAAAGAGAAAATGAGCGATCATGAAAAGAGTTTCAAAAAAAGGAATTGTTTTTTTCATATACATTTTTATTGGCACTTTCTTTGAAGAAAACATGAAATAAACTCCCCTCCCCCCAACTCCCCCTTCCCAGCTCTTGATAGTTCCAATTTCCACTCAGTTGGTTATTGCTCGGTCCGTGTTCTCCGGTTGTGTGCGGGTGAGTCCCTTGCTTTCTTTTCGTAAGGTCTGGGACTGGCGTCCTACCCTGACCCCATTCGCCCCCTCTGCTTCTTCTTTCATTGGTGTGTTGATGTGACCGGTCCGAGGTGGGGTCTTATTTATTTTATTTATTTATTTATTTGCATTTATAAAGCGCACAAAACTGCCCTGGGGCATCGTGGCGCTGTTACAGCAGACTTCTTGAACACAAACATAGGAATATGTTTACAGATGTAAACCGAGTTACAGAGTACGTTTCACATTGGTAATAAACATTGAGCTTAGGGGTTATGCTATGCTGTGGTTACAATGCAAGCATGAATGTGCATGTGGAGGACTTTAGCGGAATAGGAGGGTTTTGAGGTTTTTACGGAAGGTGTGGTATGATTTTTCGTTCCTTAGTGAGGTAGGTAAGGAGTTCCAGTTTTTAGGTGCGAGGTGTTGGAAGCTGGTTCCTCCCGCCCTGGATCTTTGAAACGTGGGGACATCAATCATGTTGGTGCGGTGAGCTCTGGTGGGTCTGATGGAGGCTTTCGGTGTGATTCTTTCTGCGAGAAAGGGTGGGGCATCCAGGGAGAGGCATCTATGTGTGATGGTCATGGCTTTGAAAAGTATGCGTTCCTTCACGGGTAGCCAGTGAGCATCTTTCCTTGCTTGCGAGATGTGTTCTCTTTTTGGAATGGACAGCGCTGCCCGGAGCGCGTTGTTTTGCGTGATTTGGAGTTTTTTTAGGTTGTGGGCGGAGGTGCCTAGGAACAGGGCATTACAGTAGTCTAGTTTTGTACCTATAGTGGCTCTGGCGATGGACAGGCAGTTTTTAGTGGAGAGAAAAGGCTTGACAGCATTTATCACCTTGGTGGTGAGTGCTGAGGAAGAGGCTATGGCGTTGACCTGGCGAGACATAGATAGTGAGGCATCTAGGTGAACACCTAAGGTTTTAACAGTCTTGGAGACTGTGATGGTGGAGTTGTCGATGTTGAAGGATTTGTATTGGGGGGGGGAGTTTGTTGAGAATTTCATTGGTCCCTACTATGAGGATTTCGGTTTTGTCCCCGTTTAAGCAGAGGCCGTTGGCCGCCATCCAAGTTTGGATGGCTGTGTAGATTTTGGTTAATGCTGTTGCATCTTCTTAGTAGGTCCCAGTTAGCGGGAGTAGTACCTGCGTATCGTCTGCGTAGTTGGTGTACGCTATGTTACGACAGTCGAGGTCATTGAAGAGAGGAAGGGTGAATATATTGTAGAGAGTGGGGGCGGTGCAGGAGCCTTGGGGGACGCCGCAGTGGATGGTAGTAGGGGTTGCCGAGGCAGTGTCTGAGAAGACTTTCATGAGTCTGCCATTTAGGAATGAGGCCACCCATGCAATGGCTTCCGGGGAGAAGTGTGCTTCATTTTTTAGGTGCATGCCTAGGATATCGTGGTTGACAAGGTCAAAGGCGGCAGATAGATCCAGTCGGAGAAGGAGTGCCGGTTTGCCTTTATCCATAGTGTCTGCTAGTTGTATTTTCAGATCAAGAAGGGCTGACTCTGTTCCGTGACCTTTCCGGAAGCCTGACTGTCTTTTGCCTAGGATATGGTTGGTTTCGAGATAATCCTGGATTTGTGTGTAGGCAATTTTATCCAGAATCTTGAGCAGGAAAGGCACAGTGGTGATGGGCCTGTAGTTGGTAGCTACTTCTGGGTCGAGGGTGGGTTTTTTTAGAAGCAGGCGCACCCAGGCTTCTTTTAGACTGTCAGGGACAGTATTGGTATTGAAAGAGGCATTAATGAATGATTTAAGGAAGGGGGCGAGTGTTTCAGTGCAGTCTTTGATCAGACTGGCGGGGCAGGGATCTCCTTTACAATTGGATGGTTTGATCTTGTTCATTATCTCAATAACTTCGTGTTCTGTGACTTCCCTGAATTTGAACGGGGTGATGGGGGCTTTGGTGGATGGGGTCCCCGAGCTAGGGGTGGGCATGTGGCTCGTGGTGGTGGGAGATTTGAGGTGCAGTGATAGGTTTTTGTGGTGCTCCTTAATTTTTGTTTGTAGGAGTTCAATTTTATTTAACAGGGCAGATTGTATGGAGTTGCACCAGATTTGGTCTTTAACAATGTCTTGTGATTTGGTGGCCGGTGTGGTGAGTTCGTTGAAAATGGCGAAGAGTTCTTTAGGAGCTTGCATTAGCAATTCTATCATTATAAGAGACTGATTTAGCTGTGATTATGGCTTTTTTGTATTTGGCAGTGATTTTTTTGTAGGAGGATAGGGTGGCTGGGGAAGGCGATTTCTGCCAGGAGTTTAGTGCTTTTCTTTTCTGTGAGTGGAGTTCTTTGAGTTCAGTGGAGAACCAGGTATTTGAGTGTTTGATAGTTTTGGCTTTTTTGGTCTGCAAGGGGGCAATGGCGTCAATGGCGGTGCTTATGGTGCTCTTGTAGATATCTGCTATCTGACGGGTCAGATGACTTGAGGTCTGTGGAGAGGATGTGAAGGTGGGGTGTAATTTTATCTTTAGTGAGATTTTTTACACATCTTGCCAGTGCTGGGGGGATGGGGTTAGGTTTGTTTGTGTTAGATACGGCGGGAATGAAGAAGTGAATGAGGTGGTGATCTGACCAAGGAGTCGGGGTGATGGAGCTAATGTCGATGTGACAGTTGTGGTCGGCTATCCAGTCCAGGGTACGGCCTTTGTTGTGTGTGGGTGAGGTTATTTTTTGGTCAAAGCCTAGTTCTTTTAAGGCTAGTGCAAGAGATTTAGCTGGCATGTCCTTTTTGTCGTTATACCCAGGTTAAGGTCACCTAGAAGGATGCTTTTGGAGATGAGTTTTAGGTTTTCTGTTAGGCGGTGTACAAGGTTCTCATGGAACTCTATTAGTGGGCCGGGCGGGCGGTAGACTAGGTTGAAGGTGATGGTGGAGTTAGGGGAGAGGGCAATTTTTATAGCTAGAGAGTCTATGATGTCACCTAGATTGGAGGTGATTTGTCTGGCCTCGAGGTGATCTTTCAGGATGAATGCCACCCCACCACCTACTGAGGAGAGGCGGTCTTGCCGGATAATGCCGTACCCCTGTGGGATAGTAAGGTTGAGGGCTGGCCCTGCAGCGCTGTGCAGCCATGTCTCGGTGATGGCTAGGATGTCGAGGTCCAAGTTAATTAGGAGTTCGTGAATTTCAGTGGCATGGGCAGGGATGGATCTAGCATTAATGAGGGCACACTGTAGGTTGTGTGTGTGTTGGGCTGAGGTAGGGGTGGTGTTGAGTGGTGCCGCCGGGATGGGGTGCTGCATGGCGGGTTTAGGTAAGGGTGTTTTGACTGTAAGGGCTGGCATATTTGGCGTGTTAAGAGTGATGGGAGGTGCTTGGTGGGTGAGTCTAGGGTATCTAGAACGGAGACCTAGGAGTTGGTTCCTGATGTGGATGGGTCTAGTGTAGGAGGTCATGCTGGGTGGAGGATGACGTGCTGTGGGGATGCTTTCAGTGAAGAATGATGGTAGGAAGTAAGTAGGAGGAATGTTGGAGAGGAATGCCAGTGGGGCAGCTGGTGAGCTGGTGGATTGGGGATGAGGCATGGCGAGGGTATCGTTCAACACGGCACAAATAGAATCAAAGTGCAGTGTGGGCAGCAAAATCACGGCACAATGGAATCATAAATACAGATGGGGCAAGATCTGAGGCACAACTAGAATCATAATGCAGTGTGGGCAGCAAAATCACGGCACAATAGAATCATAAATACAGATGGGGCAAGATCTGAGGCACAACTATAATCAGAATGCAGTGTGGGCAGCAAAATCACGGCACAATAGAATCATAAATACAGATGGGGCAAGATCTGAGGCACAACTAGAGTCAGAATGCAGTGTGGGCAGCAAAATCACGGCACAATAGAATCATAAATACAGATGGGGCAAGATCTGAGGCACAACTATAATCAGAATGCAGTGTGGGCAGCAAAATCACGGAACAATAGAATCATAAATACAGATGGGGCAAGATCTGAGGCACAACTAGAGTCAGAATGCAGTGTGGGCAGCAAAAACACGGCACAATAGAATCATAAATACAGGTGGGGCAAAATCTGAGGCACAGCTAGGAATGGGACCATAGGCATAACACAATAGTAAATAGTGGGTAGATTCGAATTTTGCAAGGGGTGGCTGAAACACAGTATGCGAATGCACAGGGGGAGTCAGCAAATGCGAGTGGGATTAGGATAGTACATGCATAAGTACACGAGGCGCTATGGCGCGCACGTTTAGAATTAGTGTTATGAGGAAGTTAGCAGGTCAGGCTGGATAGAGGTCGACATAGTAGGCGAGTCAGGAAACAGTTTGTACAGTACCTTCGGTGGAGTGGCTGACGGGCAGAGTTCCTGGCCAGTGGGCAGTGTTCGGGCAGGGACAGGCACAGGACAGGCGCCTTAGTGTGCGCCTTGTTGTGGGCCGGCTCACGCCTGCCGGTCCCACAGGATCAGAGAAGTGGATACGCTGTGCGGGGAGGACCAATCAGGTCAGCGATCAGCAACCGTGCTGCGGTGCGATCATGGCGGCCATGTTGGCGTTGTGTGCTCTTCTGGTCGGCATCGGGGTGCTGTGGCATGCGGGCATTCAGCGGATCAGATCTGCAATAATGCAGAAGGCATAGGCTTTCAGGAGTGGGGCCTTGCTGTGGGTGAGAGGGGCCACCCTCATGGGTAGCGGTGAAAAGATCTCCCGCTCACCTCTGGAATGGGATGCGAGCACGTTGGCTGTGGGCTGCTCCGGCAGCCAGGAGAAAGGAGCTCCTGCTCCTGTGGACGCTGCGAACTAGATTACTCCAACTAGTTTCATCCTCCTTGGGCACCATGCCTCTCTAGAGTCCTTCATAAGGAATTTCATCACTAGGTCCCAATCCATAAGGAATCTCTGGTGATCCCCCGGAAAGGGAGTAGGATACCCACTCCATCGCCACAAACTCCCATATCTTCGCCACCCATGCATGTTCTGTGGGTACACCCTTTGATTTCAACTTGCGGGCTACTAGCAGAGCTCCGGCCATTATCATAATCACGTAGACTTTGCGTTGTGCTGTCGAGGATAGGCTCTCCAGCTCTCCCCCCAGGCCCAAAATGAACAAGCCCAGGTTGCCCTTTTCTTCCACCCCCAGTGTTTCCTTCACTACCTCTTGAATCATTAGCCAGAACAGTTGAACCTTCAGGCATTGCCACCAAATGTGTCTCCACTTCCGCTCCTCAAGGCCTGGATGTAGGTTGGTAGATTGTGGACAGCTTCGCAGGGGTAAGGTGCCATTGGTACATCATCTTTAGCCAGATTTCCTGTATCTGCATTGACTGTGTTATTTTGGGGATGCTTGACCACAGCCCTGACGATTGATGTCCTTCTATTGAATGGTCCGTCTCTTTCTCCCAGCTTGCCATGAAGCGCCTGTCCCCTGCTATTTCCCCTTCTTTAATTAGGCCGTATATTTCCCCCACTATGTGTTTGTCTTCTGCATTGGTAGTGACAAATTTCTTGAAAGGAGTCAAGACCAATGCTCCCTCTCAGCTGTGTGCATGTGCGCTTGCCCAACTTCCTTCTGGGTTCCGCTCAAAAGAATTTCAGCAGCACAGACAGACAATTCCTACCTATTCAAAAAGATGTAATAATGCACAAGGCACAGCAGGTACCTATTTTTTGCTTTCTCTCAAAATGAAGGTACATTATATGAACTAGGCCAGCCACCTCTCTGAATTGGGCTAAGGCTCTGGGCCTCATTACGACCCAGGCACTGGACCATGGTGCTATTAGCACCATGGTCCATGCCGGTCTCCGGCATGGTGGATGGCGGAATTACCGCCCCCATCACAAGGTTGGCGGGGGCGGTAATTCCCCATTCACCATTTGGCCTTCCCCATTCCCATTTTGCCCCTTAGGGCATAATGGGGATGGGGAGGGTGCTAATTACGGCACCGTAAATTACGGTTGCCGTAATTAGCTCCAAGGTCCCTTAGCGGGTTGGATTTTAACGCCTGCAAAAAGCAGGCGTTAAAGCTTCCAACCCCCTAAGGGACCTTGTAATCAGGCGCTAATGGTTTACCGGCGCCGACGCTCTTTATGGCGCCGTTAAACCATTAGCGCCAGGGTCGTAATGAGGCCCTTTGTCTATTGCGTGGAGGGATTTTTCCGGGTTAGTTATCATTAGAAGCATGTCATCAGCAAACGCTGCCACCTTGTGTTCCTTACCTCTGAAGGGGATTCCGTCTATATCTGTCCTATCTCTTATCCTGCTCAATAAGGGTTCTAGATGGATGGCATATAGGAGTGAGGACAGATCTCCATTAATTAAGGGGCGTAGCGAGGGATTGTGGTAGTTGGCAACTATTTTGGCCATGAAGGCTTCCCCAGATCCCATTTTGAGCATGGTTTGGAACATGAACTCCCATTGCACCCTGTCAAAAGCTTTTTCCGTGTCTAGTCTGACCAATAGGACTGATTTGTGTTTTGTTGACCTTTTCAATTATGTGGGCAGTCCTACGGGTGTTGTTGTGCATCGGTCTGCTTCTTATGAAGCCTGACTGATCAGGGTCTATCAATTTGAGAAGGAGGTTCTCTAGTCGAGTTGCTAGGATTTTGGTGAAGTTCTTAGCATCTGTGTTGATGAGCGCTATTGGTCTGTATGAGCCACATAAAGTCGGGTACTTCCTTGGTTTGGGTAACAGAACTAGTTTTGCCTCCTCCATTGAGGATGAAATGCCTCGTGCCTGCCCGAACTTGTTGTAAAGGGCGGTTAGACGAGGGGCTAAATCCTCCCTGAATAGTTTATAAAAATCAGTTGTGTATCTGTCTGGGTCTGGAGCTTTATTGTGTGGGAGTGACACGATTGCTTTGCGGACTTCCTCTATGGCGATGTCTTTTTCTAGTTCTGCCCTGTCTTGGTATGTAATTTTTTTGTAGGCTACAGTTTTCCAGGTAGTCTAGTTGGGCCTGACTCCTAGGGTCATTCGACTTATATAGGGTTCAGTAGTATTTTGTGAATTCCCTCGTAATGGATGTTTGTTCTGAGCTTCCCCCCCTCTAGTGTCCTGATCTTTAGGATGTCCTATCTTTCCCCTGTTTTATCAGCATTTTAGCCAGGAGCTTGTCTGTCCTTTTCGCTTTCAGGAAATATATCTGTCTCAGGTGCATTAAGGAGCGCTCTGCTCTACTGGTTTGTATGATTTCAAGTTGACCTCTGATTGCCCTGTATTCCCTTCTAATTTCCCCTTTCCTCCCTGCTGCCATCTTAAGCAGTACCGCTTTCAGTTTAGCTTCCAACTCTTTCTCTAGGTGTCTGCATTCTCTATCTCTTCGAGCCTTTATTGCTATTATCTTTCCTCTTTTCGTGGCTTGGAATGTGTCCCAGATTATGCGTAGACTTATATCCTTGCTGTCATTGGTTTGGAAGAATGTCTCCATGCCTTCCTGTAGTTCCCCTTTCATGATGTTATCTTTGAAAACATGAGCTGGTTATTTCCATAGCCCCATTGGGTTTAGTTTTCTTCTAATTTTCAGTGTGATAGGGGCATGGTCGGAAATTGCTATTGCTCCCACTTCTATGTCCACTACTTGCCCTAATAAGGATCTCGAGACCCAGATGTAATCTATTCTGGATGCTGATCTATGTACATGTGAATAGAATGTATACCCCCTGCTGTCTGCTCTCTTTTCCCTCCAGGCATCTACCAGTGATAGGTTGTCAATTTATTCCCTCAATTCTTTTGAAGGTTTGTTCTGCGTGTAAGAGATTCTAGCACTCCTGTCCCTTTCTGCATCCCATGCTAAATTAAAGTCTTGTGTGAGTATTATTCTCTCAGTTGCGAATCCCTCTAATTGTTTTAATGTCGTTTGGATGAAGTGGTCTTGTCTTGTGTTAGGTGCGTATATGGTGGTCAGAGTGATGGTCTCTCCCTTTCCCTGGTGGAGTATAGTGATGTATTTCCATTTAGTGTCTCTGTTGATGTCTATCGTCTCGAGATCTGAACTGGTTTGCACTGCTATTATGACCCCCCTTTTTTCGACGCTTTGTTGGATTGTTGGATCTGGTTATAGCCTCGCAGTCGTATCTTATGTTTATCTTTCTCCTGTACATGGGTTTCTTGCAGGGTGATCAGGTCTGGGTTTTCTCTCATTAGGAAGTGTTCCAGTTTCTTCCTTTTTATTGGTGAGTTTAATTCTTTAATATTTAGTGATATGACTTTTAATGTTTTCTCGTTAGCCACTGATTGAGGGTTTTGGTATTTGCTGGCCTTAATTTGCAAGCATGTTTGGTTGGACTTGGACCTGATTCCACCCGTCGCCCCGCCCTCTACCTACCACTTCCTCCCCCTTAATCCCCCCGACCCTCTCGCTGGGTAGGCTCAACCAGCATCTGACCCATCCCGAATCTCCTCCTCTGGGGTTGAATGCTCTACTTCTCCCAGTGTATCCCCTTGCAGATCATTCCTGACCTATATCTCGTTCCCAAGAGTCCCCCTCCTCGTTCCATCCCCTGCCGCAGTTCCTATGCGTGACCCCTCCCCGTGTGTTTTGTTGATTTTTCTTTTCTTCCCTCAGACTTGTTTTTAAAAAAAAATATTTTTATCAAATAGTTTTATAACATGAACCATTGGCATAGAATGGATTTTGAACACTACCAGCATGTTGCATGTACAACTATGTACCCCTTTCCACCCTGCCCATCCCTCTCAGGGCTATCAGCCCGCATCCAGTTAACAGGTAAGAATTTGCAAGCAATCATAACTCAGACTTGTGTTTAAGTGGAATAGTCCCTTTACGGGGAGTCGTTTCATGTGGGGGGCTTTTCTGGCTGTTCACCTGCACCCCTCGGGCCCCTCTTTTTCTTTCCTTTCTTTTTATATTCTTGTGTGGACCATTCCCATGCCTTTCTTTTTGACTGATATCTTGTTGGGACCTGGGCCTCGCTGTTCGTTGAGTCATATTCTATTCCCAGGATGTTTGCTCCTTCTTCCGCCATGGTAATTCTCCTTTGCCTGCCTTCAAATTCGAACAGAAGGCCGAAAGGGAAGGTCCATCTATATTTGGTACCTCTTTTCATAAGCTCCTGCACTACTGGATGCATCATCCTTCTCTTAGTGAGTGTAACCTGGGAGAGATCCTTGTGGAGTTGGAGAGCCGAAAAATGGGGTGGAGGTGGGCACCACCGATCTATAGATAATTGTATTTAGTTGTGGAAAAATTCTTAGTGTTAAATAAAGCCACATTTCTGGAATCAACAGGAGATAAATCCCTAGCACCTGGACAAAATGACACAAGAAAAGGATCATTAGCTTACACCGAGCTATATTTTTAGGGGCCGTGTGGGTTTGTCTGTCGCATCTGCCAATTACACATACATGCTACCCATTCAAAATACAGGTAGACACACAAGACCTAAAAAAAAATAACACATATTTTAATGTCTATCACAATCATAAAAAAGCTATACAGCTCAAGTAATACATATAAAAAAGACCCTAATGGTTCATATAAACAAAACAAATTATTTTTTCACCATTTCATTGAGTATACATCTGAAAACCCATACAGTTTGTACAATAGGGCATAATCTGTGGACACACCTTCAATGTGCGTTCTTATTACACTGTTCTCCTCTTTTTTGGAAGAGACAAATGTGCCAACACTAAACATGTGTTTCTAGAATCTATGCTTTCTTTAAACAAGAATACAGTTAAATCAATTTCCTTTGTATTTCTTCATAGATTCTGTCTTCAGGACACTGTTTCTTTATCACTTAGTCATATTTGAAACGTGTTGTATACCGGGGGCACCCTTGCGTTCCCACTATCAGATCTGGAAGAAAATTTAAAAACAGACATCTATATCAGATATCATGTGTGGTATCATATAATGTGTAAAAGGACAGAGCTACTACATACATAATCTCCTATTTTTTAGCCTGTGAGATAATTTTAAACTAAAACCCTGATCCCATTAAATCTGGGCCACCACCAACCCCATGGTGTGAGTTGTGTATTTCTTTTCCTGCACGTGTCAGTATTGCATGCAATTACTCTACATGTCACATAGATTTGACATCTCAAAAAGAAAAGAAACATTTAGCATGTCACCTACGATTGTCGTTATTATTTAATCACTTCATATTATCGCATTTTCACTCACTTTCAAAACCGTAAAGATGATGCGTGCAAGTCTTTCACTTTATTTTCTTAATGGCTTCCTTCAGTCACTTGTACTCTAGAACCGCATATTGCTGACATGTCATGGACTACCTGATATTTAATCACAAATAAGAATGATTTTTAAATAGCTGGGTAAAGTGTCAACCTGTTTAATACAATATATCGATGCCTCTTTTAAAGCTTACCGCCAATATGAGAAAACCAAATGACTTCCTCGATCTATCAATACTCAGTCTCCCGTGGGGATTTTTGCTCGTAATCTTCAAGACTCTGCAAACCTTTAGACATGAAAAAATACCATCAGAGTCGCTTACTGCCCACACTAGAAAAATCTCATGGAGCGCACAAACGCTAATGTTACCTTATTATAAGAGTACACGCAGTCCTCGTTTGTTCCCTTTACAAGGCTGCTTCACCGAGGCCACCGATCGCGTATCTCAATAGGTCACCTGACCACAAAAACGCATAGATACGCAATCGCGTAATGACGTTCTTTTGTCTCGTGACCGCAAGGTGTATGAAAAAAGGACTACTCAAAGACCCCTGCTGATCATGAAATTTGTAGTTTTAAAACGGGCTTGCTATATTGTGCTAAACGAATCAGGTTCCTCATAGATGTTAATTATATAATGTAAAAGTGGATGTGCTTATTGCAAATGACTACATGCAAAATAGGTAATGGTAATCTATATCCAACCAGGAACAAAGGAAGAATATTCTGGTCCAAAAATGGAAGTAGCCAGTATCACGGGCACTAAACCTGCTAAGGCACCAAATAGTAATTAAGTCTGTGTCAGTGTATGAGCAACCCCCATTCTATTGCGATATTCAAACCGTTCTTGACCGTATCTAGATTAAAAATCCATTTTTGTTCGATTTTTCTTAACTTTAAATCTCTGTCTCCCCCCCTTTGGGTGGGGGCTGATTGTCTGAATAATCGTCCAATGGATTTCTTCATGCGTGTGTTTTGCAGAAATGAAGTGTGCCACTAATGGTTTGTCAGGGACCCTGTTCTTGACGCAGGATCTGTGTTCACAGATCCGTTGCCGAACGGATCTCTTGGTCTTCCCGATGTATAGTAAATCACACGGACAACTTATAACATAAATAGCCCACTTTGTGTTGCAATTAGAAAAATGTTTCAATGTCCACTTCCTACCTTTCAAATCTATTTCTTTGGTGTTTGATGTAAGTTTACACACTGAACATTTTCAAAGACAATGTCCCAGCATTTAGCCCACCAAAGTGGGATGGAGGGGCCCTCGTGGTGCTTCCAAAGACGGGCGAGGGCGATCTTGGCCGCCAATAGTAGATGAGTGCATAGGCGGGCTGCGTTTCCTGACATTGGCAGGCCCCCCTCCCTGAGTCTCCCAGTAAAATGATTCCAGGGTCCCACGGGATATCGAGGCCTGTTATTGCTCGGATATGCGTCAGAACCCCCTTCAGAACCCCCTTCCAATAGTGCGCCGCTTTAGGGCAGTCCCATAGGAGATGGAAAAGCGACCCCTCTTGCTCACACCCCCTCCAGCAGTTCGTTGAGGGCCTCACATCCGCTTTGTACAGTTGGGACAGTGTAATATAGTACCTGAAGCATACTTTGTATCCTCCTTCCCTGTTAGTAATGCACTGGGTGCTCCTGTGGAGTCTTGACCAAATTTTGTCCCAGGCCTCAGGATCCAGGGGGCGCCCCAAATCGCGCTCCCAGTTCAGCATGTACCTTTCCTTCGATTCAGGGATGGTTTTTTCTAAGAGTTTGTAGAGGGCGGAGATCTTGCCTCTTGGAGGGGATGCCGTTAGTGATAGTTCGAGGGGTGTTAAGTCCCTGGAGCCTCATTCTCTGACGGAGCGTTGCGAGATCCAGGGCCGGATCTCAGTATACCGGAATCTTTCCTCCTCAGTGATGTTGAACTTTGCCTTGCAGTCCTCAAAGGAGAGCGGCTGGCCTTCATTTAAAAAGTCTGAGATTCTCTGGAGGCCGCCCTGCGACCATTTGACGAAGCTTCGATGGCAAAGGCCGGGGGTGAAACCCGGATTGCCCCAGATTGGGGTCAGCGGGCCCAACGAGCTTTTGATTCCCCACTTTCTATTTGCAGCTTTCCAGTTGTCCACTGTATTGCAAGTTGCTGGAAGCGGAGGCGTTGCGGGCGGGGTATTCTGGGATGTGGGGCAGGTCTGATAAGGGGGACGTGCACCATGCTTCTTCCAGTTGTAGCCATGCTGGGCGATCCTCTGGGCGAGTCCAAGTGAAGGCGTGCGTGAGCTGAGCCGCGCGCCGATATCTAGCGATGTCTTGGACCCCTAGACCTCCCAGTTGTCGGCTACGGGTCATGATTTTCCTGGTAATGCGGGGTCTCTTCCCCCCAGATGAATTTCATAATATCATGCTGCAACGCTACAAGGTCCGCTTCTGGTATATGAGTTGGAAGTGCGTGGCAGTGATATAGCACTTTGGGGAGCAGGTTCATTTTTACCGCGGCAGCCTGACCCAGCCATGAGATCTCCTGTTTGTCCCACCGTTTCAGGTCTGAGCGTAGCGTTTTAAATAACTGAGGGAAGTTGTGTTTGTAGATTAACGAGCTGGATTTGGGGATGTGGATGCCCAGATACTCTAACGAGGTGTGAGCCCACGGGATTGGCAGATCGAGACCTAAAGTATTTCCCTGGCGCCTTGGGAGGTTAATCGGGAGGACGGAGGATTTATCATAGTTCACCCTGAACCCGGAGCATGCCCCAATTGCTTCTAGTTCTTCGAGTAGAGGTTGCAGCGACCTGGTTGGATCAGTAATGGTGAGGAGTATGTCGTCGGCGTAGAGCGCCACTTTATGTTCAGTCCCGCCCACCATGACCCCTTTGATATTGGAATTGAGGCGGATTCTCGTGGCAAATGGATCCATTGATAGGACAAACACCAAGGGAGATAGCGGGCACCCCTGGCGGGTCCCTCTAGAGATAGAGATGCTAGTTGATTTCCTCCCATTGATTCGGAGTTGCGTTGATGGATGTGCGTAGCATGCCATTACCCAGGTTGTAAAGTTGTGACCAAGGCCCATATGAGAAAGAGTGCTCCGAATGAAGTCCCAGTTCACTAGATCAAACGCCTTATGTGCGTCGGGGGAAATTACTAGGAGCAGAATTTGCATTCTGTTCGCGGACTCGATTATGCTGAGCGTGCGCCTGATGTTATCATGAGTCCCTCTGCCAGGAATGAAGAATGTTTGATCTTTGTGGATTCGTTCGGGGAGAATCCTGGCTAATCTGGCTGCTAGAACCTTGGAATAGATTTTCCCGTCAGTGTTCATTAGGGCAATAGGCCTATATGAGGCCGCTTGCTCAGGGTCCTTTCCCGGCTTCTGCAGTAAAATGGTAGTTGATTCGGCCATGGAATGTGTTACCTTTTCTGAAGATAGGAATGAGTTGAATAGTGCTGCTAATTGTGGGATTAGGATGTGAGCAAATGATTTATAAAACTTAGGTGTGAGTCCATCCGGGCCTGGGGCGGTGTTTTTAAGTGATTTGATGGCTTCTAGAATTTCCTCTGAGGATATTGGGGCTTCCAGGGAGTCTAAGGGGGAAGAAATTGTGGGGGTATGAAAAGATTCCAGATAGCGCTGCTGTTGGGCTCTATTCTCCTAAGATGTGGGTGGTCCTTGCATGACCGCTTTATGGTGGTCCAATAAAGTTTTGATTATGTCTGAGGTAGTACATTTTCTTAATCCGTCTGACCCCTTAAGGCTAACAATGTTGTTTCTGGTGTGGGTTTTACGCAATTTGTACGCTAGTAACCGGTTCGCCTTGTTACTTTTGTGATAGTAAAATTGTTTCGTATATGCCAGAGCCTTCGCTGTGCAGTCGGCCCAGTGCATCTCCAGAGCCCTTTTTGCCTTTTTTAGCTCCCTGTCCGCCTTTCTGGAGTATTGGGTCTTAAGGTCATTTTCTAGGGAGGATAGTTTGGACTCTAGAGCTTGTGTGAGGATTTTGGAGACTCGGCTGCACCAATTATTACTCCCCTTATGACTGGTTTCATGGCCTCCCATAACAGCCCAATTCGGGTTTTGGGGTTCTGATTTTCCTCGAAATAGTTAATCAGTGCTTTTTCTGCTTCGCCCCTGATCGCCTGATCTGATAGTAAGGTGTTGTTAAGTTTCCAGAATCTAGGAGGGGGTCCGGGCCTCCCAAGATAGACAGGTCTGCCGAGACGGGCACGTGGTCGGATATCATTCTTGTGTGGATTTCGATGTTACTAAAGCATGGGAATAAGGTGCTGGTGGCAAGTAGTACATCAATTCGGGAGTGACCTCCGTGTGCGTTTGAGAAGAACGTGTAATCGTGAGTGTCGGGATTGGCTACCCTTCATATGTCGACCGTGCCCGACTCTTTAAGAAGTCTGGCAAATACAAGGGCTCGAGAGAAGTCAGGGTGGGATGTGGGAAGGGACTTATCCTTTGTGGGGTCAGGGACTAAGTTAAAGTCCCCCCGACTAGGAGATACCCTGTGGTAAAAGTTAGTAGCGGGGGGAGTAGCGCATCTATGAATTTGTCCTGATTTGCATTCGGGGCGTATACCCACGCAATTGTGATTGGCTGTTCTGCAATGAGGCCTCGGATGAAAAGGTATCTGCCCGATGGGTCCTTTTTGACTGAGGGGTTGGAGAGGGGGAATTTGTCACTTAGTAAGATCGCCACCCCCCGCTTTTTTCTCATTGATAGAGGCAAAGAAGCCCTGTTGAAAGTGCTTGAATTTGATTCGGTGTTTGTCGGCTGGCAAGAGATGAGTCTCTTGGAGAATTACTATATCCCCATTTAAAGCCACCAGCCTGTGCTCCACCGATTTGCGCTTCCTGGGGGAGTTAAGGCCCTGGACATTCCAGGTCAGGATGCAAACCTCTCTAGCGTTGTTCGGGCCTGTTAGTTCTGGGTACGAAGCATGTGTTGTGTGGGTGAGCTATGCAATGGTTGCAAGGCTTTGGAGTCTTCCTAAGGGAGCGAGATGGAGTGCTATAATTACCGATGTCTACAAGTAAAACTAAAATTAATAACTGGGGTTTCAGGGGAGATAAACAATTCCCATGGCTTAGAACCGTTCTCCCTCCCCCCAAAACTGTGAGAATGAGACCATAAAGCTCATTCGTGGGGTTACTGGTGGGCCCCGTCGTTGGGAGTTGCATCCCGCTGAGTGAACAGAAAACCCCCGTCCAGGACGTGGGGTGATAAGCCTGAGGGCTGTGTAGGAAATAAGGGTCTGGGGCTGTGCGCCAGATTGCGAGTCTATTGGTGTCCCCCAGGGTGCTAGGCGTTGACTCTGCACCTTCCTTGTGAGATGAGGGGAGGATGGAGAGCTGAGGAGAGTTGGAAGGTGCAAGGGGACACCGAGCGGAGAGAGACAATGGTCTGGCGAGTTGGCCGTTGGGAGATAGGTGAGGCTTCTGATCAGTCCGGATTGCGTTGCCTCCGGGGGCCCCGCGGCCTACGGCGCCCGCTACACGGGACCAGCGATTAGGTATAGGTGAGCTGGGTTGGGATTGAGAGCAGGTGGCATGGTCAGAGTCCTCGTTTGCTGATCTTATTCCCAGAAATTGGCCTGCCTCCTTGGGGCTCCGGATTTACAAGAGCACGCCCTCCCATTGGAAGCATAAAGATGTGGGGTGACCCCATCTGTATTGTACTTTTGTTTTTTTATTTTTTTATTTTAATGTAACATTAGTTTGTTTTCAAAAGAAAGAAAAAACTTTTAGTTACAGTTACTATTTCAATTCCTCACAAGATAGAGTCAAAAGTGTCATTCCGTGTTATTTATCCTCAAAGCATCCATAAAATGTATTATTGCACAAGTTAGCTGAGTGTTGAAACCTGCAATCACGTAACACCACCAAGCGTCCATGTTTCCTGACAAAGGTGCAAAGTGTGTATACTTCGCTTTGCTGTGATTGCTTCGCAATCCAGGATTAGGTGCCTCACGGATTCTATCGTTTGATACAGAACCGACACTGTGCCATCTGTACAAGCGGATCGCACCTCAACATCTGTATCTCCCTTGTTTTGTAGAGGTTGAGTCGCAGTTGCAGGAACATGTTCCGATGGTAGCATGATGGAAATTTCTCCAAGTATTTGGGGATTGCGTCAGGTTTGTTTAAAGGGCTGCCAAGGTCGAGAGAGGATGCCAGTTTGTTTCGGCACTCTTCATTTCTTATCCAATTTTGTAATCGAATTTTCTTTTTTGCAACCTGAGGATGTAGTAATACTGTCTCAAAGGAGACGCCAGCGTTGTCTAATAAGAGAAGTAGTTTTTTTCCCACTCCTTCAGTAGAAAGGCAGATGGATACTCTAGGACTGGATGGAGAATTTCATACGGTTTTGCTACTACCTCCAACCGCATTTTCCTTAAAGTGGAGATTGATTTCCACAAAACGGATCCGTAAAGAGACTCGATACATAACTCGTATCGTATTGCCGCAATTGAACAGTTATTTGGCAATCTCAAAACTTTACGCCAAAATTTCCCTTCAAGCTTATCCCACAGATCTTGTGGAATGTTCCAGCTTGTTTCGCTCCCAAAGGTTATCGTTGGAACTACTTTTTGGAGATAAAATATTAGGACTGGCTTCAAGGTACATTTTCCGTAGGCTGCGTGCAGTTTTGCCCCCTGCAATGCAAACATTTTCATGCAGGCCACCAGGTCCTGTGTCCAATCCCACTCTTGTATAGAGGTGTTAAACAAAACACCTAAATATCGAATACTGTCTGATGTCTCAAGAAGTTCGTCATTTATCTTCCAGGCAAATTTACTTGATCTCTTTAATTTACCTTTTCCAACCACAATGATCTTTGACTTTTTTGCGTTGATTCGTAGATCATTTTGCAGACAGTAGTGTTGTAGCGCATTTAGCAATCGCAGCAATCCGATTGGAGTGGAGTCCATAAGCACGATGTCATCTGCATAGATAGCCCAACTTATCTTGTGGCCATTTACTAACGGGGGGAAGACCCTTAGATCTTTTAGAGTTAATGGCAGATCAGAAATGTACTGTACTTTCCTTTCTTGGAGCCATTCCGTGAGGTTACGAAGGGCTTTCCTTTTCTGGAGGGTTATGCTCGCAAGGTCTTGGAACAGTGCAATGTTTGCACCTCTGAAAGTGATTTGTTTCAAGGACCTAGCTTCTCTCATTATTTCCTCTTTAAGATTGAAAAAGTGAATCCGGGCTAGGACATCTGGTGGAGAGGAAGAGGCTTAGGCGCTGTGCGGTGGACTCTGTCGATTTCCAGCAGGGCGCTGTCGGGAGAGTTATAATGAACCTGAGTAGGTCATTAACAAAGCTCTCGAGATCTGTATTGGTGACTGTAGCGGGAATTCCGCGGATGCGAATATTATTACGCCTGGAGCGATTCTCACTGTCCTCCTGCTTATACTCAAGTGCGTTGCATCTGGCTTCCAGGGTTGCTATTCTATTTAAGCCGCATTCCAGTTCAACGGTGTTATCACAAAGGCCATTCTCCACCTCCTCGGTGCGCTTTTCCACTTCCTCCACTCTTTTGTCTAGAGATGCGATCTTTTTGGTGACCTCAACTGTGTCTTTCTGGATCTCCTTGGTGAGGGCTACTAGGAGGTCTTTTAAGTCTGTTTTGGTGGCGAAATGCTCGACTTGTGAATGCTCCGGTAGAGGGAGGGTGCTGGGAGTCGTTGTGGTGGTAGGGTCGGCTTTGGTCACCTTATTTTGGCCCGAGTTGGACATCATTGCTGCGATATCTGCTTGTTTCGCCGCTTTTCCACTCTTCGACATGGTTCCGTCGTATGGAGGGGACGAATGAGGGGCGACTGCCACGGTGTTGGCTAATAGTGTTCGCAGAGAAGTCAGGCTAGCCCAGCTGAGCAGAGCCGGCGCCAGGGAGGAGTGGGGAGGTCCTCCGCACTGAGGGTTAGCTTAGCCGGTGCGGGCGATGAGGATGAACACAAAATGGTTTTGTGGGCTGCTCAATGGTCTGCTGATCTTTGCGGCGCTGGTGGGAGGGCCCGGAAGGTCAGGCTTTGCCGGTGAAGAGGAGAAGTGATTGGCGAGGTAGATGGGGTCGAGACTCCCCAGGTGCTCGACTAGAGGCGTAGGTAAAGGGGATCAGCAGGATCGGGGTCGAGCTGCAATGCGAGGAGTGGATGTGGTTCAGTGAGCTTTAAATTAACTGCTGGGGGCGGTGAGATGGCTGTGCCAGGCGCTTCCCTATGGGTCTCCAGAGTAGGGCAGGGTGCGCAGGTGTTGCTGCTCCTGGCTTCAGGGGGCTATTGGAGCTAGGCTGTGAGCTTGCAGGTGAGAGTGCTACATTAGGCGCTGCTGCTCCCCCTGGAGTAGGTTTAGGCTTATAGGCCCCCCAGGTGGGCCCCAGCTAGTGCACTGTCCCTGGGGTCCATGGGGCGATGGGTAGAGGGCACCAACGGAAGTATCAGAGTCCAGCAGAGAGATAGGAGCAGCAGGGCCGCCTCAATGCCAGGCAAAACTTATGGAGGCGGGCTCCCAAGCTCCCGAATCTCAGTCCGTCAAGGCATCAAGGCGTGAAGGCGTCAAGGCGGTGGTCTAGACATGTAGAGAGATGCTGTATGAGGGACTAGTTTATGCGTGGGAGCTGGTGGCTGATCGCGGGCGGGTGCCCCCCATGGCGGGTGCTACGCCGGTTCGGAGCGGGCGCCTCTCCCCAGACGTGCCCGGCCCTCGCTCGATTGTGTGCAGAGGCTGGAGGCGCACTCACTGCAAGAGCTTGGGGCCGCTGCAGCACTGTGCCCCGGGTCCTGATGGTTGTCGCCTGGAGTCCGTAAGCGGTATTGGAGGCTCTCCCGATGCCCCGTGTAGAGAATAGATGTCCGTGCTCTCCCAGGTCCGCGGGCCGCGCGGGGTGCTGGAGATGGGAGCGGAGGAGCGTCCCTCCCCCGCCGGGGCCTCGGATGCTATGGGGGTCTTCAGGCTAGCAATGCATCTGGGCTGTAGTGAAGACTTTGGCAGAGGGTCCTGCAGAGGTTCTTCCCAAGCCCCACATGGGGATCCGATGTAGGCGTTCTCTCAGACCTGCGGGCCGCGCAGGGTGCTGCGGATGAGGGCAGAGGGGCGCCCCCCACCGGGGCCTCGGACGTCACGGAAGCCCGCAGGTCAGTGCGCTTCTGGGCTATAGCAGTTTCTGGCCGAAGTGCCCTGCCGAGCATCTCCTGGTGCCCCACATGGGGAACCGATGACAGTGTTTTCCAGGCCTGCGGGCCGCGCGGGGCGCCGAGGGTGAGAGCGGAGGAGCGCCCCTCCCACACCGGGGCCTCGGATGTTACGTGCGCCCGCTCACCATCTTGGATCTTCCAGCGCGGGTCCGGCGGGAGCAAACTCGGCTCACAAAGCCCAGAGGCTGCAAATAAGCTCTGTCGACCCCGCTCGAGTGATGCAGCACGGTTTCATAATGCTGCAGGGTCGAAGACCAGCTCGGCGAGAGCCCCAGTCTGCGGGGAATTCACTCCGACGACTGGGCCATCCAGGAGCACTTAAGGAGCCATGCCACATGGTTGGCTCCCGGCCACGCCCCCTGCATCGATATAGTTTTAAACAGGTTGACACTTTGCCCAGCTATTTAAAAATCGTTCTTATTTGTGATTAAATATCAGGTAGACCATGACATGTCAGCAATATGCGGTTCTAGAGTACAAGTGACTGAAGGAAGCTATTAAGAAAATAAAGTGAAAGACTTGCATGCATCATCTTTACGCTTTTGAAAGTGAGTGAAAATGCGATAATATGAAGTGATTAAATAATAACGACAATCGTAGGTGACATGCTAAATGTTTCTTTTCTTTTTGAGATGTCAAATCTATGTGACATGTAGAGTAATTGCATGAAATACTGACACGTGCAGGAAAATAAATACACAACTCACACCATGGGGTTGGTGGTGGCCCAGATTTAATGGGATCAGGATTTTAGTTTGAAATTATCTCACAGGCTAAAAAATAGGAGATTATGTACGTAGTAGCTCTGTCCTTTTACACATTATATGATACCACACATGATATCTGATATAGATGTTTGTTTTTAAATGTTCTTCTAGATCTGATAGTGGGAACGCAAGGGTGCCCCCGGTATACAACACGTTTCAAATATGACTACGTGATAAAGAAACAGTGTCCTGAAGACAGAATCTATGAAGAAATACAAAGGAAATTGATTTAACTGTATTCTTGTTTAAAGAAAGCATAGATTCTAGAAACACATGTTTAGTGTTGGCACATTTGTCTCTTCCAAAAAAGAGGAGAACAGTGTAATAAGAACGCACATTGAAGGTGTGTCCACAGATTATGACCTATTGTACAAACTGTATGGGTTTTCAGATGTATACTCAATGAAATGGTGAAGAAATAATTTGTTTTGTTTATATGAACCATTAGGGTCATTTTTATATGTATTACTTGAGCTGTATAGCTTTTTATGATTGTGATAGACATTGAAATATGTGTTATTTTTTGAAAGGTCTTGTGTGTCTACCTGTATTTTGAATGGGTAGCATGTATGTGTAATTGGCAGATGCGACAGACAAACCCATAGCCTGAAAGGGAGGAAGCTGTTTTTGTGGGATTTTCTTGTTGTTACAAGAAAAGGATCAGGCAACAACCCTGGTCCAACCTGTTGCTCACAGTATGTAAGTTAATAAACTATCATCATATATGCGATGCTTTACTTCATTACTCAGTTCTGTAATATATTCCTTTGCACAATTCCGATAGATAAAAACTCAGTACATATTTATTTCATCTTCTTTAGAAAAATACAGTATGCAGTGCAGAAGCCAATGCATTTCGGAGTAGTCTCCAGGGCTAACAACTGCAGTCAATGAACATCATCATGTGATACTGAGTCTTGTCATCTCACTAAGTGGTGGTTCTTGTAAAGTGCTGGTGCTTTAGTGAAATACTGCCTCTGTATAGGGTAGCCGAATCATTAAAGTGGAGGTCCTTTGCTCATCTAGCGGCGGCCAGGATGTTTTCTTTCTGGGCATATTCGTGCATAGCGACCAGGGTGTCTCTTGGCCTCGCGCCCAGGTTAATTTCTTTTAGGCCCCACTCTATGGATCTGATCTAATATAATTTCTGCCGGGTCCGCCGCGTCCATCATGTCTGCAAAGGTTTTTGTCTTATTGTTTGAGGCAATTCCGTGTCCGACACTGCTTCAGGGATTGCTTTGACTCTTATGTTTGCTCTACTCAATCTGTTTTCGAGATCCTCTGTCTGGATCTCCAAATTGTGGGTGGCCCTAACCAGGTGTTCCATTAAGTCCTCCATTCTGCGAGAGTCATCGGCCATCTCCTGCAGGGCTTTCTCGTATGTGTCTACTCTAGCTTCAAGTGTATGTAGTTCTCCCTTCAGTTCCTTTAGCGCCCCTGCCAGATCTTCTCTCATTTTATTCAGTTGGGATTAGATGGTGTTTGCCATCCTATCCCCGAAGTTCTGGAAGCATTGCTCGAGGATCTTTTGAGTGACCGCCCCCTTTTCTGGTATCTCTTCTTGCAGGGTTTCGTCTTCCTCCCTGTCCGCCTCCTGCTCCCCCTCTGGGTTGGTCCCCCCTCCTTCCTCCACATTTTCTGTATTGCTCCCTCAGTCATTTTTTGACCCTTTCGTGGGGGTTCTGGCAGTCTTTTCTTTTGTTTTTTTACATGTTGCCTTTGGCCTTGATCAGCCTTTGGAGGATGGGGAGGGAGGAGCAGGCCCTTTCCCCTGCTCCTTTTATGTCTCTATTCACCTGGTACTGGATGTTGTCGGGGGCCTGCAATGGTCAAGGCCTCCTCTCCTGGCCCCTATCCGCCCCGTTTCGCTTCTGGGTGTTTTCCCCCAGCCTCTGTTAGGGCGTTATGGTTGGTGTCCTGCCTTTTCTCTTAGCTCCCCCGGGAGGGCCTCTTCTCCTTGTCCAGTCTGCTCTTATTCCTTTCTCCCGGTAACAGTGCCATCCAGGGAGTCTCCTATTGTGCTTGTTAGTTTTCCCTGCTTGCTGACCTGGTTGTCTCCCTCTCAGGGTCGGATCCCCCTTTCCTCCTGGTTTTATGCCTTGTTGCATTCTCTTGAGTATTCTAAGGGTGGCATCCTCCTTCTTTGTTGTGCCTGGGGTGGTAATGGCGTGCTGACCTGGGGTGTGGGTCGCCAGGTCCCTCTTCTGGGGGGACTAGAGCCTTGTTTGCTCCAGTCGTGTGTGCTGCTTGCCTGGGTTGTGTCGCAGGCTCTTCAGGCTGGGGTGGGGGTGGGATCTTACGGGCTCCTTTTGCTGGTCTATGTCATCTGCGCCCCCCGGGGTTCCCCTCCCGGCTAAGCTCTTCCTGGTGTGCCCCACTCATCGCCTCAGCAGGCCCGGGTGCTAGGCGCTCCTGCTCTCCTCCATGGGGGGCGACCAGCGTGTCAGCGGGCTCCCTGCTGAAGCCACTCGCAGTGGGTGGTTAGTAAAGGTGCTGGCCTCTCCGGTGCTGGCGCTGTGCCTGGGTGCGCGTGGGTGGCCTGGGAGCGCTCCCGCAGGTCGCTAAATGCTTAGTCCTGTGGGCTGCCCCTTCCGTTTTGTCCCGCTGAGGTACTGCTCTTGTGTGCTTGTGGCTTGTCATGGGCGTTCCAGCCCCGGGGTCAGCCCTGACTGGTCTGTGGAGACCGCTGCAGCCACTCACGATTGGTAGCTAGTAGAGGCGCTGACCCCTCCAATGCTGGCACTGTGGATGTGTGCGCGTGGGTGGCCCGGGAGCACACCCGTGGGTCGCTAGCTGCTTATGCCTGTGGGCATCCCCTTCCAATACGTCCCGCCGCGGGACTTCTCTTTTGTGCTGGTAGCGTGTCACGGGCGGTACTGCCGTGGGGTTAGCCCTGTTGCTTCCGCACTATCTGACTGCCGGATGCTACTTCATGAGGGGGCTTCCTGCTTTTTTGATGCCTTTTAGTGCGTGCGGGAACGGAGAGCCCCTCTTCGAGGTCTTATTAAAATAAGGGAATTTTAATGTACTTTGGTTCAAACAGTTTGAGTAGTTGGCTTAATCTGAAAATACAAACACAGTAACCTGTACACCATGCTGTTTCCTCAAAGCACCAATTCCAAATGGATAGAAGGCATACAAGCTCCTTTTAAGAGGGAGACCTTGGTATGGCATCAGAGAAGCCAAAAACACAAGAACAAAGTCCATTAGTCTTGTGTGTGAAAAGGATGGATTCTGTTCTGTTATGTTTCAGCACATGACTAACTTTTCTAACATTGCCTACTACATAGCAAAGTCGGAAAAGCCATTTCAAGATTTCCCTGATTTACTCACTTAGTCACCAAAGTTGATGTTCCGGTCCTCCAGAAGTAAGGGAATGACATGCAGTGCAAACAGTTTGTAAACTTCATTGCAAAAGTCTCTTAGTGGACATCAGGAATTCATCCTTGATCAGTATTATGATTGATGTGTCCCCAGATTTTTGACGGACAAATAAAGGAAGACATCTTGGGCACAATTACTCTTGCAAGTGCTAGCGCAAATGGTTATTTTGATGGTCTGACTACGTTTTTGGACAGCCTGAAATTAGATTATAGAGAGAAATTGTGTATTGCTGGCTCAGAAACAGACGGGGCGGAAATTATGGTGTCGCATAAATCTGGATTGGCAGTTCAGACGAAAGGCATATGCCCCCAGCTTATTAGCATCCACTGTATAGCCCACCGATTAAAAATCGCTAAATTGGATGTCTGCAAAGAAATTGATTATGTGCAGGTTTTTGCTGAGGTGGTTAGAATAGTGTTTAAATATTACCATGGCTCAGCCAAACGTTTGCACCAGTTGCAAGAGACTGCAACGGTTTTATCAGAAGAAATTTTGAAGTTAAAAGACATCCACATAGTGCGCTGGTTGGTAAGTAAAGTTGAAGCCTTGTGTGCCATGCTCCACAATTGGGTAACTGTGGTTTGTTTGTTTGTTTGTTTGTTTATTTGATAATGTGCGCCAAACCCTCAGGTAGCAGGGCACAATATAAGAATATTTAAAACGTAGTTACAGCATATGGTTATTACAATACATACATTACATATATGCATGGTACAAAGAGTTTAGGTATGAAGGTAGATAGTCTAGAATACAAGGTAAATATGTTAACAAGGTATTATAAACGTAGATACCAGAGTGGCATTCAGTAGTGGGTGGAGGTTTATGAGGTATCCTTAGTGTGCAGCCAGTTCAGAAGGTTGCGTCTAAATCTAGAGTAGGGCTGGTCCTCTCTCAAGGCAGTGGGTAGTGCATTCTAGGCAAGAGCAGCTTTGACTGGGAAGCTAGCTCCTCCAGCTTTAGACAGTCGGAATCTTGGATTTTCTAGGCAAAGATGGTTGGAGGCTCTAGTGTGGTGAGTAGAGGTTCTTCTGGTCAGTCTGGTGGAGATATAGGGAGGCGCGGCATTGTTGAGTCCTTTGAAGGTAAGGGACACCGTTTTAAGGAGTATTCTATCGCTTATTTTTAGCCAGTGGTTGTCTTTCCTAATGTTGGATATATGCTCTCTAAGGGGTATGTTCAGAGCTGCTCTTAGGGCATTATTTTGCAGTATTTGCATTTTGTTTATGATATTTTTGTTGGCACCTGCATATAGGGCATTACAATAATCAAGCTTGGACATTATTAGTGCATTGGCAAGCGTAATGCAGTTTGTTTTGGATAAATAAGGTCTGCAGGCCCTAATCAATTTACAGGTATATAAACTGTAGAGGGAGCCATGGAACTGACTTGTTTTTTGAGAGATAATGTGGGAATCAAGGTAAAAACCTAGTGTTTTTACCTCAGTTACTACTTCGATAACATTGCCAACAATGTTAAAGGCAGCGTAGCTGGGGCTAAGATTTTTGAGGTTGGTGTCAGAACCCAGAATCAGGATCTCAGTTTTGTCATCATTTAGGCAGAGGCCGTGTGAGGACATCCATGCCTGAATGAGGAGGTATATCTTATTTACTAGAGTCGTGTCTTCGACAAAGTTGCCCGAAAGGGGTATGAGGATCTGGGTGTCGTTGGCATAATTCGTATATGTGACACCCAGCCTGTCAAGTTTGTCAAAGAGTGGCTTGGTAAAAATGTTATAGATTGTCATTGAGGCACATGAACCTTGTGGGACACCACAGGTAATTTGGATTGGGTCTGCTGAAGCTGAGGGGGAGAACACTCTCACCGTACGGTTAGCTAGGAAGGATTGGACCCAGGCTATAGCTTCACTCGAGAAATGGGCAGCTGACGCTGGGTGTTTGCATAACACTGCATGGTCCACCAGGTCAAAGGCTGCCGATAGGTCAAGGAGGAGTAGCATAGCTGTTTTACCTTTATCCTTCAACTCGTCGATTTGTGTCTTGAGGTCAATTAGAGCCGTTTCAGTGCTGTGTTGTGGTCTGAATCCGGATTGACGAGATCCTAGTAGTTGGTTAGCCTCCAAACAGTTTTGGATTTGGAGGTAGGCTACTCTATCAATGATTTTGAGGAGGAATGGGACCCTAGTGATGGGTCTATAGTTGGTGGGCATGGCTGAATCTAGAGTCTGTTTCCTAAGGAGTGGTAGCACCCAGAACTCTTTGAGGTTCATAGGGACAGTGCTCAAGTTAAAGGGAGCATTGATTAGCTTAGAGATAAAGGGTGTTAGATCTCTAGCTGCATCCTTAATTATTTGTGCAGGTCAGCTATCACCCTGGCAGTTGGACGGTTTGAGAGATAATATGACCTTTTCTGTTTCCAGTATGGAAATATTAGTGAACCTGAAAGGTTTATCGATGTTCGGTGTATCAGCCGGTGGAGTAGTGTGCGTCTCAGTGGAGCGCAAGGATGCTTTTTTGTTCGCTATTTTTGTCTGCAGAGTCACTATTTTGTTTGATAAGGCATTTTGGATACTAGTACACCATTGTTTGTTTTTTGGGACATTGTCTGTGGGTGCAATAAGATTTTCCATTTCCCGAAGGATGGTGAAGAGCTCCTTGGAATTGGAGTTGGCCTTGATGATTCTATCATTAAATGTATTCCTTTTGGTTTGGATTATTTCTTTCTTATATTTATTGGTGAGGTCAGATAGTAGGGTTTTGTTCTCAACCATTGGTGAGTGTCTCCAAATAGCTTGGAGTTTCCTTTTTTGAGCCGTAGTTCTTTGAGATGGGGTGTGAACCACGTATTGAGGTGGAACTTTTGTTTGCCTTTGCGTAGTTTGACTGGAGCGATAGTGTCTAAGGCCTTGGACATGGTGTTGTTGAAAGTCTCAACTAAAGTGTTTGGGTCAAAATTATTAATGTTAGTGGAAAGAGCTGGTAAGAGGAGAGGAAGCAATTTTTCAACAGTAATTTCTTTTTTACTTCTGGTTGGGAGTGGTGTTACTGTTTCGAGATTTATCGGCTTTTGAAACTCTATAGTAGATGAAAAACCAATAAGATGGTGATCAGTCCAAGCTTGTGGGGTTATTTTAGTAATGGTGATGATGCAGTCCAGATTGGCTACCCAGTCTAATGTATGCCCTTTTATGTGCATTGGAGCAAGGACTTTTTGGGTCAAGCCATGCGCAACTAAAATAATTTCAATGGATTGGGCTTATTTGTCCTCAGCATCATTGAAGCCCAAATTGAAGTCACCTGGTAATAAGAGCTGTGTGGAGTCCTTTGTATTTTTAGTGAGGAGACTGGAGAGGTCTTCCTCAAAGGTGCCTATTGGTCCGGGTGGTCTATACACTAGGAGAATAGTTAGTGTGTTATTATTGGAGATAGGTAGTTTAGCTGCTAGTAGTTCACAGGATTTAATTTCAGGGGGAGTAGTTAGTCTTAATGCCAGTTTGATATGATATGGCATTTATAACATGCCTATACACAAGTGTTTCAAGGCTCTACGAGGCAGGGGGGCAAGGGGAGACAGACAACGATCCTACTAGGCCAGGTGCCATTCAGATCGCGCAAGTGCATGGGTAGAGGGGAGGGGAAAAGTGCAAGGGGGAAAGGGAGAGGGGAAGTGCAGTATATGGTTAGTAGAATAGCAAAAAATAAATAATAAGGGCCAGTTGGTGGCAAGTGCAAGGTAAGTGCAGACAAGTGCTGGGAAGGGGGGCTGTAGGGATACAGAAACAGTCCCACAGTGCAGGGGTTGCCAGGGAGGCAGTGCGGGGGAGAGTGGCTGGGCCAAGGACCGAGTTCGGTGGGTGGCCCAGTAGCAGATTCAGTGCAGTTTCAGTAAATTTAGCAGGGTAGAGGGGGAGAGAAAGCAGAGGCAAAGAAGAAGGTTTTGAGGTGCTTCCGGAACCAGAGATGGTTCTCCTCAAGTTTCAGGGAGGCAGGAAGGCTGTTCCAGAGGGAGGCCCCTGCTGCGGAGAGAGATCTACCCCCAACTCGTTGCTTGGAGAAGCGGCTGACCCCGAGGGAGTTGGAGGCGGATGAGCGGAGAGCTCGAGAAGGAAGATACTTTGGAAGAGAGAGTTGAAGGTATTTTGGCCCAAGGCCCCAGAAGGCCTTGTGGACAATGCAGAGGGTTTTGAACTTAATCCTCAGAGCCACTGGGAGCCAGTGTAGCGATTTCAGTCCTGGAGAGATACGATCCCTGGGCTTGAGGCCAAGGACAAGTCTCGCAGTCCTGTTCTGGATGAGTTGTAAAGGGCGGAGAGTAGAGGCAGGCAGATTTAGATAGAGGCTGTTACAGTAGTCCAGATTCGAGAGAACCAGGGCTATTGAGACAGTGAGTTTATGGGGGAAGGAGAGGAAAGGAAGGATACCTCTGAGGAGGTGTAGCTGGTAGTGTGACTTCTTAGAGACGTCAGATATGTGAGGAGAGAAAAAGAGTGTGGAGTCGAAGATGACCCCGAGGTTTTTTGCCTTGCAGGTAGGAGCAGGAAGCCAGTTTGGTTTTGGCTATGATAGCGAGGCCGCCTTCTCTAGTGTTAGGTCTATCAACTCTGAGTATATGGTAATTGTCTGGTATAGCTATCATGAGTGCGGGACCTGCTGCATCATGAAGCCAGGACTCAGTGACAGCCATAAAGTCTAGGTTGTCAGTGGTGAGTATATCAGCAATTTCTGTAGCATGCGCAATAAGAGATCTTACGTTGATGAGGGCTCCTGAAATAGTTGTCTTTTTATTCCGCTCTTGGATAGGTCTTATTTTAGGTTGCTTAGTTCTCTTTTGGTTGTGAAGAGAGTAGGTGATGCGGTGGGTCTGAGTTTTTTGCATTGCATCAGAAGCTAAAGCAGACGGGTTTAGGTCAATGGCAAGGGAGTTGTGCTTGATGATCTGGGGTCTAGTTCCATTAATCTTAGGATCGTGGATCCGTGGCAGTCTTGCTCGGAGTCTGGCGTTTCTCTCCTGCAGAGGGCAGGGTTTGAGGTTAATGCAGGTCATTATTATGATGGCCCAGAGTAGGGTGAAGAGTGTATAAATTAGATTAATCTTTATGGTGTGCATATTACTTATTGTGGGGGTCACACCTCAGGGGTGTTATGCGACATATGTAATATTAGGCATATGTTACATTCAATAGCAAGCGTGTCATCGGCTCAGGGGCAACCTGAGGCTAAGAGCGCACCTGAGGCTAAGAGGGCGCAGGTCAGATACTGAGTATTGTATACTGGCAATTGAGTGAACATACATTGATATTAAAGAATATGTAGCATATCTAGGTTGGTGACATAGGCTAGTTCGCAATCATACATACAAGTGAGACAATAGTACAACAGATAAAGGCTGATGTGAACGAGAGCCTAACACTATGATGTTCAGGTTTATTAACATTCACACGGCATATAATAGCTATTGTTATGAGCGTAGTGTCTACGATTTGTATGCCAGTTGCGTAAGGAATTACGTAGATAACGTACAGCTGAGCGACGAGCAATCTAGGGCTGAATCAATGGTTGACACAGAGGGCAAGGTATCAGCAGTAGGCAGATTTGAAATATGAACAATAGACAGAATATCAGCAGTAGGCTACTTCAGAGGCACAATGCTACAATGGCACAGTAGGCAGAATGTCAATAGAAAGCTGAATCAGAGACTAGCACAGTGGGCAAAAAGTCAGCCATGGCGCTTATCAGTTGGTAGCTGGCTTGCTTTGGGCAGGGGTGACTAGTGCTAGCCGGCATCTACTGCAGGCTGTTTCTAGGCTTAAACATTGTAAAAGGGTGAGGCAAGGATCTACAAAGCAACAGCGTATAGACAGTGGGGTGCTCACAATTTCAGCAGCATAATACATGTAAAGGCTGATTTATGGCATGGAAAAATTAGAGAGCGAGGTTGTCCAGGACAGTTCAAATGTGGGATAGCAATCGAGTACCTTGGTAGAGGGACCGGGCGGCCAGCGGCTCTCACCGGTGAACAACGGCAAACAAGGCCTTTTTCTCTGGCCTTGTTCTGCTGACCGGCTTCCTTCCGCCTGCCTGAGGATGTTCATGGTAGATGTTGTGGGTGGTTGCCTAGCAACCAGTGCGAGCCTCGTATTTGAAGCCACGTTGCACCCGCCATTTTGGGACCAGGCGCGGCTTTCGGACGAAATAGCAGCTGATCAGTAGGCAACAGCATCAGCTGTAGAAAGGAATTAAAAGCGGATTTCAGGTGCAGAAGGGCTCATCGCAAGGATTTTGGGCAGAACCTCTGAGTAGGGCCCCGATCCAGGCGATCGCGTACCTCGTGCTGCAGATGGGCTTCACAAAGGATAAGGAGGATGGAAAGGCTGATGCAGGGTGAGAAGGGCTCCTGCCCTCTCGGTCTCCTGCAGGATGTGAAGTGGGAGATGCAACGGCAAACAAGGCCTTTTTCCCTGGCCTTGTTCTGCTGAACTGCTTCCTTCCACCTGCCGGCAGCTTTTCATGGTAGATGTTGTGGGTGGTTGCCTAGCAACCAGTGCGAGCCTCGGTTTGAGGCCGTGTTGCACCCGCCATTTTGGGACTAGACGCGGCTTTCAGATGAAATAGCAGCTGATCAGTAGGCAACAGCATCAGCTGTAGCAGGGAATTAAAAGCGGATTTCAGGTGCAGAATGGCTCACCAAAAGGATTTTGGGCAGATCCACTGAGTAGGGCCCTGATACAGGCGATTGTGTGCCTCGTGCTGCGGATGGGCTTCACAAAGGATAAGGAGAGTGGAAAGGCTGATGCAAGGTGAGAAAGGCTCCTGCCCTCTCGGTCTCCTGCAGGATATTGCAACTCAAAGAACCAGTGATTCAGCCACAGTGAGGGGTATATTGAAGGACCTCAAGCAGCTCAAGTTTGTTAAACTCTTACATTTTCTGCTGGATTGTTATGGGAAGCTGAAACCTTTATCTGAAGGGTTTCAAAACAAAGAACTAATCTGCCATGTAAAATGTAAGATGGAGCATTGCATTCAAATGCTGCAGGATGGATCTAAGGAAAAGGAAAGGCATGAGCAAGACTTTTTAGACAAAGGTACTGTTGTTGGAACTTTTCATGGGCTGCAACTGACCTCGATTGAGGCAGGTGAAAATCAATTTCAGGCTATTCAACAGTCCATATTGGATAATGCAGTAAAATACTTAAAAGAACGTCTTTCCTCTGTATCCTCCGAGGTAGTGCAGTCTCTCGGCATATTTGACAGCCTATGGTGGCCAGACAAGTCAAACATTCTTAAGTATGGAGTTGAGGATTTGAGAATAATCAGGCAGACATATATATTCCACTGACTTTGATGACAAAATAGACCTTCTGCAAGCTGAGTGGGCTGATATGAAGCTCTCGCTCCCAAATGGAATATCTTTTAAAAAGAGTCCTTTAAAAAAGTACATTACTTGCACTGATAGATTTCTTTGCAGTTCTGCCCCCAAAAGCCTTGTGTGAATGTGGCTTCAGCTGCCAAAACAGGATGAAGTCAGATTATCGCTCTGGATTGGCTTCAAAGACCTTGGATGACCTACTGATGATTGCTGTTAATGCCCCCTACCACTGAAATAATTCAATCCAAGCAAAGCCATTGACAAGTGGTACTTCTCAGCATAGAAGACTTGTTATAAAGGACTGGGGACTGTACATCCACACTAATTGGGGTACTAAACTGGCTTTTTGTCTAGGCTGAAGTCTGATGCATTTTTTGGTTTTGCCTCATGCCCCTGCCATTCATAGCTTCCACTGACGGAATTCCTTTTGATAATAAAAAAAGCCAACATAGTTCTGTGGCTCAAGGAAGGCAGAGTAGAAAGAATGGGATAACAGCTGCACAACTGGCCTGAGAATAAACAGGCTGAAAGAGGTCAGAGAGAAAGGCTGGTTTCTCTTCAAGTGTGCACATGTTGGTGCACTTTTCTCTTATGCTTAAGGCAGCCCACCAATCCGACATTGACTTCCAGTAATAGGAAAAATTTGAGGGAACATCCCCCAACACCAGTGTTCTCTGACCTGGATGATCAGCAAGAGCAGAAAGAACAGCTTAAAAAGCCACATACTAGTCACTAATGTGATCATATCCTGTTCTTTCTCACCCACCATTGATTGCTGCTAGTAATGGACTCATACATAGGTAACAAATACAGCCGAATTAAGGGATATTAAATTCTCAAAAATGAAATATGGAATTCACAATGGAAAAGAGAACTTGTTGAGTACAGATTTTATATTGTTCTAGTTTATAATTGTAATGTGATATTGTCTCGGTAGGATAGCTCAGTGGCAACGTGCTCGCCTCGGAAGCAAGACGACACGGAGCAACGCAGGTTCGATACCCAGGTCAGTGCTTAGAAACATCTGGGTATTAAACACGTTATAAATAACCTATCATATCATATCATATATGTATTTGTAATGCTTGTTGCTAACGCAACTCTAGTGCCAATGTTTTTCCGCACTTGGGATCGCAACGCGTACTCCATCACACTTCTTTCACAAATGGGGGCAAGTGACTTTTATGTGTAGTTAGTAGCTCATAACTTGAAATTGTGTGCACCCTGCTTTAACCCATGTTTGAGAAAAGACATTTGTTTACCCATCCTGAAAAGTAGGAAAGACCTTCCTTTGCTATATTCCAATCAGTGTTGTGGAAAAGACATTCTGCTTTGCCATCCTGAAAGACTAGGAAAGACTTTCCTTTGCTCCGTTCCAACCAGGGTTGTGGAAGACACATTTGTTTTGTCATCCTAAGGTAAGTATTAGGTGAAAGAGACATTTTCATTGCCTTTAACCCGTTTTCCCCCCAGTGCCAAGGCCTTTTTTGGTGATTTTGGTATGTCGCCATTCAATCCCTTGTAACTTGTTTGTTACGTGAGATATGTCAGCCAAATCTGGCCCCTTTTTTTTAGTAATGCTAGTTTGCTGTAGGGGGGTGAGAGAAAATAACCAAAAAGGGATCAAATGTTGGATTTTTCCAGAAAATGACAATAAAATTATGTACAAAGAAGTCTGTGGTTTTTCTCTTGCAAGAGCTAGGAACAAATGGTTTGCTGTGCTCAATTCACCATTTTCCAGGCTTTCAAGAACAGGTTGAGTGGAAACCAAAAAAACATATTTTGATATGGTTACCAGCCGTTTTGTGAGAGGTCGGCGATTTTGCCCTTTTTTTCCAATAGGACATGCGTGGAGGGAATCGAAGAGGAGGGTAGGAAAGCTGAATGGGAAGACAGGAAGGCATACATTTCTGAAAAATAAACAAAATTCTAAGTTTTGGAAGGGGTGATTTGCGCAGGTCAGGTAACAACTATGTAGGGAAAAATTCTATAGTTTGGGGAAAAATCGGGAAAATGACAGGAAAAAAAAGGTATGTGGTGGACGTGGTTGGCCCGGTATGGCAATGGCTTCTGTGAATTTTGAGAAAAGCAATGACCCGCTACATTCCCCCTGACTCTTCCAGTTAGGAAATCACACATTTTTCGTAATGTTTCACAAAACAAGCAATACCACAAGTCAAAAACTGAGCCATGGAACACAGGTTTTTAATACTTATGGCCTAAAGAGAAGTATTTAGCATATGTAAGTAAAGAAAACAAATGTGGTGAGGAAGGGTATGCATACATTTTTTGAAAGAGCACAGGCACACCTTTCGAAGGGTAGGTGACTTGTGCAGGTTACAAAAGTGTCTAGTGCCTAAAGCAGCGACTAAATGTAGGTCACATTTGGGAAATTAAAGAGTTGTGTGACAAAGTGCAGCAGCAAATGTTCGAAAACGTTATGAAAACCACGCAAACACAACTAATGTCCTACCTTCCCGCATTCCCACAGGTGTCTGACGTGCGCAAATCTCCCCAGAATTTACTACCCACAATCCACAATCCCTGGCAAAGTCCAGAATTTTCCAAAAAAAACACCATTTTCAGCCATTTCCGTTTGCCCACCTACCGGAACACGCCGCCAACACCACATGTCCTACCTTAACGTGTTCCCACAGGTGTTCCAACAAAAACTGTACCTCACATGTGTGGGTGCACCTACCTGGGCACAAAGGGAAAAGGCTAAACAACTGCTATCCCCCAAAGGGTTTGGGGAGTCAACCTACAGATTTGGGCCTGGGGTGTCGCAGCCACCAAGGAAAACAGGGAACCCCATGCATTTCCGAAAAGAAGAAACCTGTGGGAATCCACAGAGGTCTGACTTGCATGAATCGCCCCAGAATTTATTACCCACAATCCCCGGCAAAGTCTGAAATTTGGCGAAATAATCACAATTTTCAGACATTTCCCTCTGCCAACCCACCGAAACACGCTGCCAACAACACATGTCCTACCATCCCGTGTTCCCACAGGTGTCCCGACAAAAACGGTACCTCACAAGGTGGGTGCACCTACCTGGGCGCAAAGGGAAAAGGCTAAACCACTGCTATACACCAAAGGGTTTGAGGAGTCAACCTACAGATTTGAGTCTGGGGTATCGCAGCCACCAAGGAAATCAGGGAACCCCATGCATTTCAGAAAAGAAGACACCAGTGGGAATCCACAGATGTCTGATTTGCGCGAATCGCCCCAGAATTTATTACCCACAAGCCCCGGCAAAGACCCACATGGGAGATGGGTACCCAAGGCCAGGGACATTACCCCCAACTTTCCTGGAGCTCTGGCTGGTCTGCGTTACAGCTTCTCCCTCTAGGAAAGGATGGGGAATGTCCTGGGCCTCCCTGGACCCGCTGCTGGGCTTGGAGACAGTCAACCCACATGGTAGACAGCCCCCCAAGGCCAGGGACATTACCCTCAACCATCCTGGAGCGCTGGCTGGGTTGCGTTACAGAATTTCCCTCAGGGAGGGAAGGGGACCCTGCTGGGGCTGCCTGGAGCTGCCGCTGTGCTTGGGGACAGTACACCCACATGGTAAACAGATGTCCAAGGCCGGGGACATCACCTCCAACCATCCTCGAGTTCTGGCTGGCCTGTGTTACAACCTTTCCCCACTAGGAAGCCCTGGCAGTGTGCCGATACCTCCCCAAAGTTTTAGTTTTACTTGTATAGGAATGGAGATTCACTTTATGATAGGGAAAGTCAGGCCTTTATCCAAACCCCTTTCTGTTAATGAAGTGGCTGATGTTGGGAAAATGACACATTTTTGTCTGCCTTTCATTTCTGACCCCTCACAGTATCCAAGAAAGCCCTGGCAGGAGAATATACCAGGCAGTTGCAAGTGTGTGTATAAAAGGAAGCCCTGGTTGGATAAGTACACCAGGCAAGGACAGGTTGAACATTGTATGAGGAATACATGAATCAAAGAGGTCCTGAGAAAAGAAAGTCAACATTAGCAAATAGCCTGCATTGATCATGAGAAGAGGAGAAGACAGCTGGCAGGAGAGTGCACCAGGTATCCTAACAAGATAAGGGGAGAGGAAAAGCTGATCATGGAATTCTGAGTCGAAGTGGTCCTGTGCTGGACTGTAAAAGAAACCCAGCACATTCAAAAGTCTTCGACATCCCAAAAGCGGTCTGAGCCCGACTGAGGGAGCCTGCTGTCATATATGCTGGAGAACAGGCAGGAGCAAGATGGGTTAAGGCCTGGCAGGCCAAACACGCCTTGCAGGCATCAAACATCCATTTGCCACACTCTTGCACTCAAATGCATTGCACAGGAAACCCGGCCCCCTTTAGGGATTCTGATTGGCCCAGGCACACTTCCAGCACACTCAAGATGGCCCCAGAGGGACTTCTTGTGAATCCTGAAAAAACCAAGGCACGTTCCAGCCTCTGGGCGTGGTCGGCTATATAAGCCACGGCCAAAGGCAGACCGGTGCTTCATATTGCTACTGTGGCTTCGAGCAACACACTTACCGCGATCCTCGACTTGTTTCCTCCTTGATCTTGCCTGCGCGCACGCCCTGGTTCCCAGCATCTGAAAGAGAAGACAGCAAAGGAAAAAACAGAACCTGTCAGCGCCTCCTCAGCTTCAGCAAACGTGCGTGCAGTCAGCAGCATCACATACACGAATCTTGGAAAACCTGAAGGTAGCGTTCAGACTTCTTTCGCGCGCCTCCCTGGTCGGATCCTTTCCGAGAACCACCACAAACCACCTGTGAAGAAAGAAAGAACAGGATTAAAACTAGCAATCATCTGGCATACCGCGTGCAGAACTCACCGCATTGCAAGGGCTCTCAAAGACATGCGGAATACCCGAACCAGTGAAGTAACTGGAATCAGAACTTACCTGCACGTATAACCCGAACCAGTGACGCAACTGGACAAGAATTAACTTACATGCACTCTGGAACTAGATCTTACCTGCAGAACATAACTCGAGCCAGTGAAGTAACTGGAAATTGAACTTACCAGCAACCAGGAACTAGAACTTACTAGCCACCAGGAACGAGCAAACTCCCCGAACCTAACAGAGCTCCTAAAATCTCAGAGATACAGCGCCCCTGCCTAGTTCAGGATGGAGAGCATGCCCAATCTGTTCTAAAGGTGAGCCGAATCCCTACACATCCATCACAGTTCACACACAGGAGGAGGGAAAGGGGGATTTGGGCCATATTCAGGCAAAATGAGCAACTCACTTCTCTCTCAACAGATACCAGTAGTACCACTCCATTACTCCACGGGAAGGGTCCGGAAGGCTTCATCGCTCCCACAGAGACCCAGGTGAGTGTGACAGAACACAAAGCCTTTCTGGAACACTCTACCTGAGCGATGGAGACTTCAGAGGTTGACCAGTTGGCACAATTGTTAGGAGAATTGCGGGCCGAAGTGCATGCGGCCCATTCGGAAACCAGGCAGGTTTATCCCCTCTTCCGGGTGGGGTTCCTCCAGGGCTGAGTCCAACACCATCATCAGTAACACCTGTACAAGTAGTCATCCCTGGGAATGTACCCTTGGCCCCCCTAGAGAGGTTCTCAGTGATCCCAGACGTTTTGGAGCTTTTATGAATCAGTGTCGCTTACACTTTTTGTGCAAACCCAGACTTTTTACTACGGATCAGTCAAAGGTAGCCTTTGTGCTCCCGTACTTAGGGGATCATGCAGCGGATTGGTCGGTTCCGTTGGTCAGTAGGGACGACCCTCTATTACAGAATTATGCAGGTTTCCAAAGAGAGTTGGAGAAACTCTTTGCCCGCCGCACACAGGGTCAAGCACTTGATGAGGAATTATTGTCCCTCCGGCAGGGTAGTCAGATACTCATCGCTTATGTTGCCACTTTTAATCGCCTGATTGCTGAATCAAACTGACCTGATGAAAGCGCATCACGCTGTTTTACCGGGATTTATGAGAAGAGATCAAAGACGTCCTATTCCAAGTAGTAAACCCTCCAGATAACTGTGCTGATTATATAGATTTTGCTATGCAACTAGGCCACCGCCTACAGAACCGAAAGGCAGATCGGGCCCGTACGGAAGGTCGGACAATTTATGTATGGCCTAAGGAAAATACAGCCCAGCAACACATGGAATCACATACCGAGCTCATGCAACTGGGGGTTCTTCACGGACCTCTTATTTAGACTGAACGACAACGAAGACTCCAGCAACAGCTATGCTTGTATTGTGGCCGATCTGGTCATTTCCTTCAAAATTGCTCCCGCAAGGCCTCCACGAAAGACAGTAGGAGCTATGGACAATGCCCAAGAGAAAGACAATGAGGCGGGAAAGACTGATGCCCGGCAGACTTAGAGGTTGGTTTGTCGAGCACAAGGAAGGTCCATCTGACCTCTCATTTTGCAATTCCAGTGGTTCTGACATCCCAGCAACAACCAAACAAGATGCACGCACTTGAAGCGTTTATAGACAGTGGCGCTATCAGGAATTACATGGACCTCCAAGATTACAGCATACCCAGACTACACTATGCTGGTGCAAAGACAGAGATATAGTTATGTGGCGGTGAAGAGAAGACTGCGTGCAGCGGACATAAGGTACATGTTATTGTACCCAGCGAAGCTGAAAGTTCTGCACAAAGGAAGAGCGCTGTTTTTTGATACTCCGGAGGAAGCGGCTTCATGGTTGAACCTACAGGGCTGCCCGGCTCGAGATGGGGAACAGGATGGCCAAGAGCACAATAAGTGAAGATACTGTGTCATGTACATTGCTAATATGGGGGGGTGGAAATCTACAATAGCGCCTTGATGCACTTGATAGATGAGGTGTAGCACCCGAACTTTATGACTCTGGGGGAATATAATATGGCGCATGATAGCGCGCATGAAACTAAGAACATTAAGCGTAGTAAGTTTAAACAATTAGGAGCAGCAGGATCGCGGGCACCTACCCCCAAGAACTAGTAACAAGACAGCCAATAGGGCGGCCTCACCCTGCTGAGCCGCGAGTATGGGTGTTACCAGAAAGGGCTAAATGCGGGGGTGCCTGAGATCCAGGGATGGAGCTATGCAACAGTTGGGGAGGGTGTTGTTGGGGAAGGGAAGTGAGGTGGGAGGGAGGGGGGAAGGGTTGTTTGGTGTGTTTGTAGTTGTAGGAAGTTTGAATTGGTGAATGAGCCTAAACAGATTGGAATGGAAGTGGGATCTGAACTGCACGGGTGGGAGGGGAAAGGGGAACCTAAAGGGCCATGGGGGTCCTTAATATAATTACGTGGAATGTCAGGGGACTTAATGGTTATCTAAAAAGAAATAAAGTCATGTTGTACCTGCGCAGGCAAAAGATAGACATTGCACTGTTGCAGGAGACACATCTGACACGGAAAAAGATGGAGATAGTTGTGAAGAAATGGAAAGGGGTTGTGGTGGGCTCGACATACTCTGCCTATGCTAGAGGGGTGCTAATCTGGGTTGCGCCGCATGTCCCGTTCCAACTAATACAAGAAGTAGCGGAAAAGGATGGGAGAATGGTCATACTGAGATGATTAGTGGAGAATAAGGAGATAAGCATAGTAAATACATATGCCCCCAACCAGAGCACGGCAGCGTATTTTAGAACTCTGTGCACCAACCTTAGTATGTATATGGGTAGTGCGGTGATCTGGGGTGGGGATTTCAACTCTGTATTGAACCCCAAGGTAGATAGATTGGATGGCAAAATGGAGAGACCCGCCCCGGCGGCTAAAGCACTGCAGACACTGCTAGACGACTTTGGTCTGGCAGATGTCTGGAGAACAAAATACCCCCGAGAAAGGCAATATTCGCACTACTCTGCCCCGCAGCAGCTACAGACAAGGCTGGACTATATCTTTGCTACGCCGGAGGTAACAACAGAGATTACTCAGGCAGAATATAAAGCGAGGGTCCTTTCAGACCACTCGCCCCTGGTCCTCGGGTGGCAATATTTCCCCCCGAGAGCACGGATTCCGACATGGCGCCTCCGAGCGGAGCCGCTTAAGGACTATGTCTTTAGGGAGGACATAAGGGAGGAGATTACAAACTATTTTGAGGCGAACACGGGTAGTGTTGACTCTGCCAGTACATTATGGGAAGCCTTCAAGGTAATGATGCGAGGGGTGGCCATAGCAAAATCAAAAGGCCTGCAGGGTGGAGTCTTGGCTGACCTTCAAAGAACAGAAAGGGAACTAGAAGAGGCATCAAAGGGAGGAGATGTAGACATGGAGCGGGTACTCATGCTACAGCAGAAATGTGCGGAACAATGGGAAAGACTGTGCAACCTCAACTACAAAAAATATATAGAGAGACAGCATGCGGGAGGAGATAAAACAGGACGGCTTTTAGCATGGTTATACAAAAGCGAAATTCTCACACCCACGATCAGAACGATAATGAGAGAAGATGGTAGTGTAGCGGACACCCAAGAGGGAGTCAATCAGGAGTTTGCGGAATATTATAAGTTGCTACATGGGGACGAAGGAGGAAGTAGCCATAGGGAAATAACTGAAACATTGGAAGACATAGGACTGCCTACGATAAGTGTTGAGGAAAGGGAGCACTGATTACTCTGGAGGAATTAGAAGAAGTGGTGAAGCAGCTGCCTACTAGTAAGATTCCGGGGGCAGACGGGTTCCCAAGCAAATTTTATAAAGTATATGGGAAGGAAGTGCTCCCCCCAATGTTAGAAATGCTAAATGAAGCGTTCGAAGTGGGACAGTTGCCGGAGTCACTTAGAGAGGCGATCATAATACCGCTTCCCAAACCCAACAAGCTGGGGCATAACTGTGGCTCATACAGACTGTTGTCAATGTTGAACCAAGACAGCAAAATACTGACGGCTGTCTTGGCAAACAGATTGCGAAGAGTTATTGGCAAACTTGTACACCCTGATCAGACTGGCTATGTCCCAAATAGAAGTATAACTCATAATCATAGACGACTCCAGCGGGTTGTTGACTGGGGAAGTAAGAACGAAGGGGAAATGGCGATTGTGTCCTTAGACGCGGTAAAGGCGTTTGATTCGGTCAAGTGGCCATGGCTGCTGGCGGCCCTGGTGGGGTACGGAATGGGACCTGGATACATAAGGTGGGCGAAGATGCTATATAGCAAACCGCTGGCTAGAGTCAGGACAGGATCAGTGATATCTGAGAGGTGGCAACTTAGTAGAGGTACCAGACAAGGATGCCCATGGTCCCCAATGCTCTACATACTAGCCCTGGAGCCTCTAGCAATATACCTTAGACAACAATACAATACTATAAGTATCGAGGTGGGGGGAGAACGTCACTTGATCTTCTTATATGCAGATGATTTGTTGGTGTACCTGAGGCCCCCAGAGGAAAATCTCCAGTACATTCTGGAGGTGATGGAGAGATATGCGGGGCTGTCTGGGATAGCAGTGAATCCTCAAAAGTCTAGTATTTTCCCGTTGAGAAGCTATAAGGGGACCCATGTGATACGGTTACCGGTGTTGCAAATACCATGGGCGGTTAGTACGTTCCGGTACCTTGGGATAGACGTGTACCATTCGGTCGAAGAGGAACATAGGTACAACACTGAGGTGGCCATTGTGAAAATCGAGAAGTGTATGAAATTTTGGGTTAAGTTGCCTTTGGCAATGATGGGACGAAGTGCAATGCTGAAGATGGTGGTCCTACCTAGGCTCTTGCATTATTTTGGAAATATTCCATACATGATACCCAAGAAGTTTTTTGCTAAACTGAACAGCATGTGTAGGGACTTTTGTGGCATGGCACCCGGAATAGAGTAGCGCTACGGAAGCTGCAGAACTTTTATGAAAAAGGGGGAATAAAACTACCTAATTATGAAGTTTACTATGTAGCGAGGCAGCTGCAATATGTTGCCAAATGGCTCTCAGATGAAGCGACCCCCGAATCCAGGCTGTTCAGACATGATTGTGCCCCATTTTATTCAAAGGAGATGATCTGGCTACCCAAGACAGAAATGAGAGAGCGCCCTAGGATGATGGTGCTTGGGTGGAAGATGTGGCGCCGGGCATGCCGAATGATGGAGAGCCCATTCCCATGCTCTCCGCAGATACCACTAGTTGCACTGGTGGGGGAAGATAGGCAACTGAGGATGACAATCAGGAACCACTGGGAATTGGTGGGGCTGGTAATGTTAGGAGATATCTGGCGAGAGGTGACTATTATAGATTTTGAAGTATTGGGGGAGGAAGCGGGGCTACACACGGGCCAGTATACCACACATCATAGAATGGTACAGAGAATCAGGAATACATGGCCTGAAACAGTACTGGAAGAAGAACCAGATGCTACCATAGATGCAATACATGATATATCGGAGGGGGGCATGAGATCTCCAGACTGTACGAGATGGTGATGTCTAGGGTTGGGAAGGATCTAACACAATTGAGACTGGATTGGGAAGCAGAGGTAGGAGTTCCGATTGAGGATGGGATGTGGGAACGCGCCCTGGGGTATCACAATAAGGTGTCAAGGAATGCGAGGCTGAAACAGATACAATTATATATTACGCACAGGGCATATATGACACCTCAGAGGATATCTAGGTTTGAAAATGCTGGACGACAGGCATGCCCCAAATGTGATGAAGAAAAGGCTGACATGGTACACATGTTTTGGTCATGCCCGGTAATTGAGCATTTCTGGGGTGAAGTAGTACAGAAACTAGCAGAAAAAGGGGTCACAATTATTATAGATACAGCTTGGGTCTGCTTGCTGGGCGGGTTCCCCAAATCACAGAAACTTAAGCATGTTGGTAAATTAAAAGATCTAGCATACGTGCTCGCAAAAAGAAGGATTGCCATTGGATGGAAGACATGTCACATGCCACGGGTGGAGGTGTGGTAGAAAGAGTTGCAGAAATGGGCAGAGGCAGAAACTATGGTATGGCAAGAGGCAAGCAATGTGGGGGGAGAGGAGGAGGCGGGAACCCTGATGGCATGGAAATTATTGATAGCGGAACTGTTTGGAACAATACAAGACCTGACAGAATCCACGGAAAGTGAGACCCCATCACGTGCATCAGACACAGAGGATAAGGAATAAGAGGCTCACAAAGGGGGGTGGGAAAGGGAAGCAGTGACCGGAACTACGCAATGGACAATTGAACTGTTTATATATGCACCGCGTGTCTGGTTTGTATTTTTGCTTGGTTGAATAAAATCAATAAAATCTTTTAAAAAAAAGGAATTACATGGACCTAGAGACTGCAGGCAGAATAGGGATGCCCACTTGCACAAGGAGGAATGCTGAGAATGTGACAGCAGTGGACGGAACTCAATTACTTTCCGGCCTGGTAACTCAATGCACCGCCGATATCACATTAATTTGCCAGGACAGCCATACAGAAAACATCTCATTTGATCTTATCGCGGCCCCCCCGTTCCAGTTGATACTCGGCATACCCTGGTTGGAACTACACAATCCACTCATGGATTGGCGCGCCAGAACCTTAACCTTCTCCAAGGAATGTAACCACTGTTATCCCCAGGATCGGGAAGGGAGGCGTCCACTACCAGCATCGAACAAGGAAATCTCAGGCTTAGGTGTAATGGGAACCTGACCTACGCAGTATCAAGAATTCCAAGACATTTTTGCCAAGGAGCAAGCCAACACCCTACCTCCTCACAGGGTTTATGATTGCCAAATCGATCTGATACTTGGGGCACAGATACCCTGTAGCCGGATTTACACCCTTACCGAAAACGAAAATGTTCACCTAAAGACTTGTTTGGACCAATATCTGGCAAACAATTTTATCAGGCCCTCTAAGTCCCCCGCAGCCTCAGCGCTTTGTTTCGTTCCCAAGAAAGAAGGGGACCTATGCACGTGCATCAATTATAGTGCCTTGAACCAGGTAACAATAAAGAACAGGTACCCGTTACCTTTGATCCCAGTATTACTCGACCCGGTGCGACAAGCCCAAATCTTCATGAAATTAGATCTTCGTGGCGCCTACCATTTAGTACGCATCAAAGAGGGTGATGAATGGAAATCCCCCTTCCGGACCAGATACGGTCTATTCGAATACCAAGTGATGCCCTTTGGGCTTTGCAACGCACCAGCAGCGTTCCAACACTTCATGAACGATGTACTCAGAGAACTGCTGGTCGTTTGCGCAGTTGTATGTATCGACGACATCCTTATATATTCAACCGATGTGTAAGAACATGTGACGCATGTAAAAGCTGTGCTTCAAAAATGAAGGGAAAGCCATCTATACGCCAAACTCGAAAAATGCTCGTTCCATATCACTGAAGTGGAGTTCCTAGGTTTTGTATTATCACCAGGTGGAATCAAGATGGACAACCGCAAAGTAGAGGCAATCGTCATGTGGCCGTCACCGACATCAGTAAAGGGAGTGCAAAGCTTCCTCGGTTTTGCAAATTTTTACTGACGATTTATACCCCAATTCTCGCATCTGGTTCATCCAATCACCTCTCTGCTACACAAGAACCGAAAATTTGAGTGGAGACAAGAAGCAGAAGAAGCTTTCCGAGCCTTGAAGGACAAGTTTATCTCAGCACCAGTGCTTCAACACCCACAGCCAGACCTCCCATTTATCGTGGAAACAGATGCCTCCAGTGTCACTATGGGGGCTGTCCTATCCCAACAAAATCCCAAAACGGGGGTTCTGGTCCAGGAAATGTACTCCTGCAGAACTCAATTATGCAGTTACCGACAAAGAACTACTGGTCATTAAAGATACCCTGTCAGAATGGAGATATTACTTACTTGGGGCCAAGAACACCATCACCATCATAACGGATCATCGAAGTCTACAGTATTTACACTCTGCAAAAGCACAGTCATTCCGGCAGCTCCGATGGGCCCTATTCCTGTCTGAGTACGACTTTGTGATTACATATCGACCCGGAGTTAAGAACGGGAAGGCTGATGCCCTCTCTCGTATAGGCAAGGGCAAAGATGCCTACGTCACCCCCGATCCGGTAGATATAATTCCCGGTCATAAAAATCTAGGGCTCTGTGGGGGATCCCCCAAGTCGCTAGAACTCCTGCAACAAACCATCAGAGATACCTTCCCAGAAGACGAAAAGAAGACCTGAGACAAAAGAGGAGAACAGTTCACCATATGCAATGGCCTACCCTACTACCAAGGTCGTCTTTTTCTCCCTACTTGTACTCTTCAAGAGGAAATCATAACCAACTATCATAACTCATCTCTGGAAGCCCATCCAGGGATTAACAAGACCCTTGAGAAAGTCGGGAAACATTACTGGTGGCCGACATGGTGGGAAGACGTGACGAGGTTCGTAAACTCTTGTGAGGTCTGCGCTCAATACAAAACCTCCAGACAGAAACCAGCTGGTTTGTTACAATCCATGGCAATACCCCCGGCACCTTGGCATACCATCTCCATGGACTTTATTACAGATCTACCTTCGAGCTCTGGATATAACACCATATTTGGTAGTCGTCGATCATTTCTCCAAGATGGCCCATTTCCTAGCGTTGAAGGGTTTTCCTTGAGCACATCGTAAGAGCACATGGGTTCCCTTCAGTAATAATTTCGGACAGGGGAAGTCAATTTGTGTCTTCCTTCTGGAAAAAATGCTGCGCTCTAGCAGGGACCGAAATTCCGATTGTCAACCAGTCACCATCCCCAAACCGATGGTCAGACTGAACGCACTAACCAGACCCTCGAACAGTACCTTCGCTGCCTCTTACATCAGACCGATCAACCCTGGACGGAACTCCTATGGATGGCTGAATATGCCTATAACAACTCAATCCATGCTTCAACACAACAGACCTCCTTTAATACTTTGTATGGTCGGAATCCACGAACCTCAGTGTATGAGCCACCAGAAACGATTGAAATGCCAGCGGTTAAAAGGCTACATGAACAAATAACACAAGCAGCACAAGAAGCAACCAGACATTTACTGGCAGCCAAGGCTACCCAGAAGAGATATGCAGACCAACATCGGAGGAAAGCTCCAGATTACCAAGCAGGGGATTCTGTGTGGTTGGCAGCTAAATATATGGCCTTGAAAGGTCCCAGAAAATTTCAACCAAAATACATTGTCCATTTACCATTGCAAAGGTGATCAATCCCAGAGAACATGAAATTAACCCTGCCAGCTAATATGCGAATACACCCAGTATTTCACGTCTCACTAGTTAAACCCGTACATCTTGGCACTCAAATGCAAGTTTCCCAGACACCAATGGTAGTAGAAGGAGAAGAACCCGAATACGAGGTAAAACGTATCCTGGACTCTAAAATTGTCAAGAAGACCCTATATTATTTGGTAAATTGGAAAGGGTATGGACCCCAGGATAGGTCATGGGAGCCCAGGGAGAACATTCACGGCCCCCGTTTACTCCGAAAATTCCACAGGGACAATCCTACCAAGCCTGGGGGGGAAGGTACACCGTTAGGAGGGGCCTTGAGGGGTAAGACTGTCATATAGGCAGGAGCAAGTTGGGTTAAGGCCTGGCAGGCCAAACACGCCTTGCAGGCATCAAACATCCATTTGCCGCACTCTTGCACCCAAATACATTGCACAGGTAGCCCAGCCCCCTTTAGGGATTCTGATTGGCCCAGGCACACTTTCAGCACACTCAAGATGGCCCCAGAGGGACTTCCTGTGAATCCTGCAAATACCAAGGCACGTTCCAGCCTTTCAGCATGGTCGGCTACATAAGCCACGCCCAAAGGCAGACCTGCGCTTCGTGTTGCTACTGTGGCTTCGAGCAACACACTTACCGCGATCCTCGACTTGTTTCCTCCGCGATCTTGTCCGCGCGCACGCCTTGGTTCCCAGCATCTGAAAGAGAAGACAGCAAAGGAAAAAGCAGAACCTGTCAGCGCCTCCTCAGCTTCAGCGAACGAGCACGCAGTCAGCAGCATCATTTACCCAAATCTTGGAAAACCTGTCGGATCCTTTCCGAGAACCGCCGCGAACCACCTGTGAAGAAAGAAAGAACAGGATTAAAACTAGCAATCATCTGGCTTACCGCGCACAGAACTCACCACATAGCAAAGGCTCTAAGAGGCGCGCGGAATACCCAAACCAGTGAAGTAACTGGAATCAGAAGTTACCTGCACGTATAACCCGAACCAGTGACGCAACTGGAACAAGAACTAATTTACCTGCACTCTGGAACTAGATCTTACCTGCAGAACATAACTCTAGCCAGTGAAGTAACTGGAACTTGACCTTACCAGCAACCAGGAACTAGAACTTACTAGCCACCAGGAACGAGCACATCAGCAAACTCCCCGAACCTAACGGAGTTCCTAAGATCTCAGAGATACAGCGCCCCTGCCTAGTTCAGGATGGAGAGCTCGCCCAATCTATTCTAAAGGTGAGCCAAATCCCTACACATCCATCACAGTGCACACATGGGAGGAGGGAAAGGGGGATTTGGGCCATATTCAGGCAAACTGAGCAACTCACTTCTCTCTCAACAGATACCAGTAGTACCACTCCATTACTCCAGGGGAAGGGTCCAGAAGGCTTCATCGCTCCCGCGGAAACCCAGGTGAATGTGACACCTGCTGGGTTTTAAAAAGCTTGGGGAAGGGAACCCCGGCAAGTGTTGTTAAACTGTGCAAGGTCTGAGCCTAGCAGAGGAGGACCAACATTGAACTTTTATTTTATTTGAAGAGGCCTGAGCCCGACCAAGGGGGTCCAGTGTGAACATGTTGTTTCATTATTTGGAGAAGACAGGAACAGGAGCCTTTGACATGGATGGCCAGATGGGACTCGATCCACATTCAGAACTGTTTCAGTGTTAAAGCCCGAGCCAGAGTGTGTCATCCTGCCTATGGAGACTGCCTTATACTGTGCTGTCTAAACGTGGGGAGGAGAGCTGACTCAGACACATTTATTCTTTGTTGAACACTAATTTTCCTTTTCCTTTTATATACGTACCTCCTTTACGCATTCTTTTGCAAAAGTGATAGGGCAGGCATGAGGTTTTGTTAGCATAGGCCATTTTGATTTGACAGACACGACTAAGACGGTTTTCTTTATTATTCAATGGTCGAGGCAACTCCCATCCTAGTTATAGGGCAAAGTAGGAGTGTTTCCAAACCCCACAAAGTTAATAAAGGTTTTACAAATTGTATCTTTTGTGCCAGTGTCATACTTGTGAGACCATGCCTCCCCTATAGTATACTTTAACGGGGTGTCCAATAAGGTACACATGGAAATGCCTACACCCCCATAGGATGGCTGGAACCTCGTTTTCGATATGGGCATAGTTTTGCTACGTTTTAATGAGGGCTCTGCTGGGCTGGCGAACTCTCTGGGATACTTAACTCCCTCTTGGTCTATCTGCATGAGGATGGCCCCAAGACCGACAGGCCTGGCATCTACTGGCAGTTATGTGTTTCTCGATGTTTTAAAAACACAATGGTTGTGCCAGTCGTGAGTCCTTGATCTTTCTGAACGCCTGTTCCTGTTAGCTTCTCCATGTCCAGGACACATCCTTCCGTGTCAGATCTCTTAGGGGTGTTGCTACTGTGGTTAGGTCTGGGATGAAGCGGCCAAGCCCTGGAAGCACCTGATTTCTGAGGCAGTTGTTTGGGGGTCTGCGCCCTTAACATCTGCTACTTATCCTAGGTATGGTGTCACATTTCTCCTCATGGAGTGTTAAGCCTGATTCCTCCACGCCTTGGAGTGCGGCTGCTAGCCGTGAGTTGTGTTCTTTCATGGATTTTCCATAGACAAGGATGTCATCGCTGACATTGGTGGCTCTTGGCAGGTCTTGCAAGACCTTCCTAATTTCATTTTGAAACACTTCAGCTGCTTAGGATATCCTGAAGTCCAACAGGCGATACCTCCTGAGCCCGAGATGTGAAGAGAATGTGGGGATGTAGCATGATTTTTTTAGGCTATCTTGATCTGGTGATACCCAGATCATAGGTCTAGTTTGCTGAATATTTTTGCTCCAGTTAGATCTACGATCAGCTCATCGATGGTAGGGGTGATGTGCCATTCTCAGTCAATGGCCACGTTCAGCAGTCTCATATCTACACATATTTGCACGGCTTTGTGTTGATTAAGTTTTTTCGTGACTACCATGGGAGACACCAAGAGAGTGGGACCTGATGTTTTCTCAATGTTTTCTCAATGAAATGGAGGGCCTCCAATTTCTTCAGTTTAGCTTCCATGGATCCTCTGATATAGAAAAGTACCCTCTGAGGCTGCAGAGTCTTCGGTTCCACCATGGGGTCCATGTGTAGATTTACTGTGCAGTTTTTCAGGCAGCCAATCTCCTAAAACACTTTGGCGGCGTGTTTCTCCATAAATGTGGGTACTGCACTTTGCCCCATTGTACCTCAAGTTGGACTTGAATGATCCTTTCACCGGTAGTGGTTTCTTGCACCCATACACGAAGAGCTGGACAGTCTCGCGTTGTAGCCTGGGGCATGTGGTAAGCTTCACGAATTTCAATACTGGCATCACATTTACTGTTGCTCCTGTGTCTATTACCATTCATATTGGTGCCCCATTCGCTAAGACTGTGTACGCTGGCTGTGACCTGCATTTTGTGTTTCTCTTCCCTCTGGTGGGTTTCATTGCTGAGATCATGTGGACTCTTTCACTCCTTCGTTCTGGTGATGACTTGTCACCTGATAGTTCATCTTCATTGCTCTCGCTGTCGCTTTGTCCTCGTTATGGGGCTATGGCCCTCGCTTTTCCTTTGGCTCTCTTCTGGTATCTTTTGATGCCCTTCTTACCGTGATCTTTCTGGGGTGTGGAGCTAACGCAGACAGTAGCAAAGTGATACAGTCGGCAACACTTTTGGCATTTTAAGCCTACAGCTGGGCAAGGTTCGCCTTTGTGCCATGCTCCGCACCATTTACACATTTCCTGCCATTTTTCTTGTCATTTGGGGGTGTTAGAGGTTCTGCTCCTAATTCTGTATCGTCTGTCAATGACAGAGATGGTTGCTTTGGGCTTCTCTGTGGCTACTGGTAGATGGCTCATAGCTGCTTCCATGGCTGCTTCCTGGGCATCTGCCCGTACTCTTTGTTGCCCCATGGTTAGGATTTGGTCCAACGCCAGGTTCCTCTCTGACAAAATGACCCTGCAGAGTTTCTCGGATGATATCCTGTGTATTATTATCATTATTATTATGGTATTTATTGAGTGCAGACCTAGCTTCGAGAAACCACAGAGCGCCTTACAGAGGTATACAACAATACAGATACATAATTGAGCGCTTTACAGAGGTATACAACAGTACAGATGTATAACGGATTGCTTTTCAGCAGTAACAACAAAACAGATATACAGCAGGGGATGGGATACAGAGGAGCACAGAGGAGGCGTACAGCTGTACCGAGTGGCGGGGAAGAGAGGGGTGGGCGGCATCTAATGAGCAAGGTGGCGCGATGTGATGGCCTAGGTGTTGAGGCAGAGAGATTCCTTGACTAGGTGGGTCTTGAATTCTTTTCTGAATTGTAGGAGCGTTGGAGCGAGTCTAATGTTGATGGGTAGGAGGTGCCATAGTCTTGGGGTATAGGCAGAGAAGGCTTGCTTTCTGGTCCTTTTCTTTTTGCAGCAACGGCTTTCAAGTCTGAACGTGTCCTGGCTTCTGGTGGTCTTTTCTCTTCCCCATATGTATCTATTTTTATTTTTATTTTGTACATTTATAAAGCTTCACAAAGCAGCCCTCGGGCATCGTGGCACTGTTACATGCAAGGCTTACGTAGTTACAGGCGGCACAAAGCAGTACAGCCAAGCTATCCCCTCTCTTCCTCTGTACACCAGTATAAAGGCACTTTATACTGGTGAAAGCTTCACAGCAGAACGTGATACTGTGTCGGAAGCGGCCTCTAGAACGTACTGCTGTTGACGAGCAGAGGTGCGGCTTGACACGTATTGCGGTGTGCGACTGCGTACGGAGCAGGAGCGAGGGTCCTTTCCTCTAACGGAAAGTGCGGAGCCGAAAGACGCGAAAGACGCGAAGGAGCAGACGGAGTCGTGCTCCGTGGCACAGCGAACAGGGAGCCTTGTGCTGTGCAGGTGCACCCCGTTCTGAGCACTGCCGGCTCTTAGAAGGACGACGCGAGGAAGGAGTGGTCCTCTGAGTGTGCGGTGCAGGGGAAGAGCCCCGACGAGCTGGGCAGAGTCGCTCTGCGCACCTACTAGGTGAGGAGTGCAGGAATTGACCTGCCTCACTATATCTTTGTGGGCGACCCCCCCCTTTTTACCCTGTTGGTGCCCCCGCTTTGTGAGTGCAGGGATTGACCTGCCTCACTGTGTTTTTTGTGGGTAATGCAGAAATAAGGAGGGGGTGAGTGGAGGACGGGGGTGGAGGACTATTGTTTCTCCCTCCCGTTTAGCCTCCTTGTTGGGCTCCGGAGGTGTCTGTACGACGGAATCCTCCGCGTACGAGCCTGTTGGGGTGCGCTGGGGGATTGATATTTAGTGCGTATATGCACAAGTCCCCTTCTCTACGCCCTGAATAAGAAGCCAAAAGAGGTACATAAGTCGGGGACTGCAGGCTACAGCCTTTGACCCGGTATTTACTGCTAACGGTCTCCCCCCTTATTGGAGGGTTGGGGGTTACGTTGGACAAATCCTCCCCCCCCCCGTACTGCAGGGTTGGACCAGGTGATAGCAGTTCTTTCCCCTTTTCGGCTGTAATTTGACTGGGCAGTGCGTTTTCAGCCGGCTTGCATTTAGCCGTTTGAAAGAGTGAGAAAAACGCAGCGATGCAGCGGGGAAAAAGAGCGCAGCATTCGATCTATAATTTACGGAAAAACAGGACCCCTGCTATAAATGAGCCAAAGGAGACCCACAGAAAGGGAGGCAAAGCTAAGAAAAACTTGAAATATGCTCTACCTGTGGTACAGGTAGCTATTACGGAGTTTTTCCCTGTGAACCCCCCCCCCCAGAGACCAATTCAACTACAATTGAGGAGACGACTGAACCGGCAAATATAGGAGGCACCTCTCTAAATTCTTCCAACTTTGATGACATTGACAATAATTCTCTTTTGGATCTGTGTTTGACGATACAGAGAGGGATGCAGACACACACGCCACAGATAACATCTAAAGTCTCTTCGCCCCTGAAAGAAAACAACACGAATATTGATTCAGGGGGACATAATATAGTTGGAAGTGGGGAACGTCTATCCCTCTCCCCGAACCTTGCAATGGCCTCAATGGAGGACGAGCCGGACCACGAGATGGTGGAGAGCACTGGTTCCCAATCCAATGCTACACAGTTAGCTGAGCTCCAAACGTCTGTAGCCTCCCTCCAATTTGCTTTGAAGATACTGCTACAGATGACGGGACGTATCCTATCTAATACCAATTCTATCTCCACGACATTAAACTCGAAGGATATTCTGCGAGAAGAAACTGAAGTTAATCTATCGGTCGCTCTCCTAATAGCCGAGGAGATGGAAGAACAAGCTGACGAGAAGGCGAGGGAAATGGTGCAAGGGACACCTCATAGTAACATCCTAATTGAAGATACTCCCACAGAGACAGAGGAACAAGATTTGGAACATCGTCCCCAACCCCCCCTCACGCGTAAACAACGTAGATTGGCCAGAAAGGCCCTTAAAAACAAGTCAGCTATAACACATGCCCCATCTCCCACGGCAGGGTTAGGACCTATATTCGAAACTCGCTCAAAAAAAGCCAGGAAAAGACAGACGAGAGCCGCCCTGCGAGCAGCAACAAAAAAAGGTCAGCTTACAGATTGGTTAATCCCTGAAGATAAGTCCCAGGATGTGGACCTTGAGGAAACTGCATTGGAGGACTCGGTGCTTGTCTGTGAAGTAAGCTTGCCCTCCCATCTTGAGCCTGCTCCGGAGACATGGTCCTCGGAGGACCCGACTGAGCATGCTCTCTTGGAACAGCAGAAGCTAGTGCCTGAAACCAAGACTAATCGCTTATGCTTCATCAAGAATCTGTACCCTAGGAACAAGAACTCCTGGTTGGCACGCTCTGAGTTATTAACTCGGTTACACCACATTCCACAACTTCGTATTTTAAAATCTGATGACTTTCTCTTTATTGAACCTCTGTCGGGTCCTAATCCTAATGTATCTGCCCTACATTGTTCTTTTTTTAATATTGTGCAATTATTGAGAAAATATAAAGAAGAACTGAGAGCGGTGGATATTGATATTGATGTGGACCCGCAGAGAAGGATCTCTCAGTTATCTCTGAGGAACCAGTTGGGATATCATCTCCTAGTAATGAGTGCAACACAGGAGTAGGAGACAGTCCATTATTGGTAGAAGTACAACTAGCACTCAAGTCCTTGTTAGATTCCTTACCCCAGCTGTTGCAAAATCATTGATATCTATCATTACTTTCATGGAACTGCAGAGGTTTTTCACATCTTTTGAGGACAGATGGTTCTTCTGCTTTCCTATCGCAACATAGCTATATTTGTCTGCAGGAAACATGGTCATTGGACTCCTTAGTGTTAGATGGTTTTGTTATACATCAATCACCTGCGAAGCGAGGCTGTAAGGGTCGCCCTTTTGGTGGCCTGCTGACGGGGGTTACCAACACTATGAAGTCCCGGAAAATACAGTGTAAAGCTGAAGACCAGTTATTGGCGGTGGAAGTAGAATATCCTACTGAAAATGGTAGTAGCAGATTTCTACTAATTAATTTGTATAACCCTCCCGGAGCAGTAGTAAGGGACACCTTACATGAGGCCATACAGGATTTACTGTCTACCTGGACATTAAGAACTAGTAATGTTGCTATCGCTGTTGTGGGGGATTTTAATTGCCACATGTCTGACGACACTTTTATACCCACCAATCCAGGTCTCAGTGCGAAGTGTTTGATGACCCATAGTAAGAGGGAGAATGAAGGTCTTGGGTGGTTACAATTGTTCGAAACTTGGGACTTGGCGATGATTAATGGCCGCACTTTTGGGGATAGACCTGGGAAGTATACTTGGGCAAATGGATCATCACTTAGTACATTAGACTATATATTTATGATCCCCGAGATGCAATCCAAAGTAAGGGATATGTGGGTTAAGCCTAATGGTTGGAGTGACCATGCTGCGCTGCATTGCTCATTATCTATACCGATCCCCCTCACTCCCCTAGCGCATATTGGAGATATTCAATCTAATTGTTCAGGAACTAGAATTATATGGTCAGAGAAAAACATCAGAGCGGCTACTGAACCTCTCAAACTTACCACCATACAGGGACTTTAGGATTTTCACGATATGACGATAAACGAAATTGAAAACTGGATATCGGGCTTTTCAGGTCACCATGCTTCAGCCAAAAAGGGCCACATGTTAAAAACGGGAGGCACTCTACCCCTTTTTAACAGAAAAATCAGAGATGCTAAGAGAGGGCTCAGAAGAGTGATCCGTGGCTTAAAATCTTCGAAGCTTTCTGAAACCCAGTACCGCGAGAAATTAAGAACTGCTAAAACTCTATATAGAGCTGAGATCAAAAATATCAAGAGAATAGAGCGAAACAATAGGGATCAGCGACTCAAAACTACGATTTGTGCCAGGAACTCACGTAGCATTTGGGCACTTCTCAATGAGAATAGAGGGAAAGTTAAAGGCCCTATGGTCAACCCAATTGACGAGAATACATGGGTAGAGTTCCTATTAAATCGTAATACGAAAGAAGAGGAGTCCTGGAGTATACCTATGGAGAAGGCCCTGATTATTCCCCCTTTTGATGTCTCTTCGGAGGCAATCTTCAATAAAATTGCCTCCCTTAAGTCTTCGAGAGCCCCTGGCCCCAATGGGCTAGCGAATATTGTGATCAAAAATAATTCTGTATTCTGGCCAGAGTTATTTTCCTTACTCTTTAATAAGATCCTAGCCCAGGGAACTATCCCTAGTTCCTGGCAAACTGCCATTCTTATTCCAGTATTCAAAAAAGGTAGGCTCTCAGATCCCAACAACTATAGGCTTCTATCTATGTTAGATATCACAGGGAAACTCTTCGCCTCTTTACTACTAACTGAACTGCAAAAATGGGTTGATAATACTAATATACTTAGCAGATTCCAATGCGGCTTTAGACGGGATTTTTCTACATCTCATAATTTACTGGTAATGGACATATTACGCACTAGAGCGCTTATTAAAGGACAGCCCCCGTTGTATGCCCTCTATATTGATTTTAAGGCCGCCTTTGATTCCATCCCTCGTGAGCGGCTCTGGGCCAAGCTGGAAACAATGGGATGCCCATCAGGATTATTATACTATCTCAAATTACTCCATCATGACACCTCGGTGTGCCTTAGACTTAATCAAGAGGGCAATACAACTAGAAACGTTTCTCAAAATAGGGGGGTTAAGCAGGGCTGTGTTACAGCACCTCTTATTTATAACTTATATGTCTATGACATCCCCGCGGCACTTACAGATGTGGACAATTGCCCACCAAAATTGGGGGATGTACGGTGTTCCGTTTTGGCCTATGCTGATGATCTGGTAGTCCTAGATAACACCATAGGTGGCCTTAGGCGCTCAGCACATATTCTTTGGGACTATGCTAGGACCAATGGTTTGTCCATTAACCTGGATAAAACTAAAGTACTCAGATTCACCAGGAAAAGGGTAACCCGTGTAAATCTGGTGGTACATAAAAATCTTATCCTCTATGCCCCTTCTTACCGATATTTAGGAGTGTAAATAGAACCACTAGGTGATTATACACTATGCAAACAAGGGCGGACCACTCGTGCATTACAAGTAATTTCATTAGTTTCATCTTTTACAAACAAGCAGGGCGGTTTCACTTTATGGGGGACTCGCCATCTCTATATGCAAGTCTTTGTCCCTATGGTTATATATGGCATCGAGTCGCTGTTAACAGTTGATTTAGAGTGGCTTCAAGTGATCGAGGGCAAGTTCTGGAGACGTATGTTGGGTCTTCCCCCGGGTGTGCCGATGGCTGTGATAAGATTGGAATTGGGCCTTCCTTCATTGAAAGCTTTGATATTGAAAAAAAGAGCTGGGTTTTATCTGAAGATGATAAGTGGTTCCTCTAATCCATTATTGTCGGTTATTCAGCAGGAACTAACTAAAAAACAGACTACCTCACCTTTTTATAAAGATATGAGTAAATTCTTTACCGACATTGGCTGGACTCATAGAGGGGCTTGTGTATCTAATGAAACTTTAAATGCACTTGAGAAAAAAGTAGAACTTTGGGATTGGTTAGAAAATTTCTCCCATTTGAGTAGTCTCAAGTCATTTAATTTTGTGAAATACCGAATATATCAGTTTATGAAACCACAGGCCTATTTATATCTCTGCCCTACCAGAAGACTCCGACGATTTATCATTCTGTTTCGGTTGGAACAATTGCCTACTCTAACCAATAGAGGAGCTTGGAATAATATCCCTGCTAATGAGCGGACATGTCGGCTTTGTAAATCTTTATCGTGTCCAGAAACAGCTAGGCATCTTTTGACGCAATGCCAGGCCATGAAGGAGCCGATTATAAACTCTTTGGGTGAATTTGTGCATGATCTATCAGCTATCCACGAACTGTCGTTCTTGCATTACTGTACCAACACTTGCAACATGCACCTATTCATAGCACTTTATAATGTCTGGCAACAGACTGAATTAGGCTTAGGTCTCTAATTAGATCTGAATAATAACTGCCTAGTCATCTGTTTATTTTATTATATTTTAAATTTAATATGTATTGTATACTGATGAACTTATTAGTTTTGAAATGGGTTTAATATCTGATGTTGATATATATGGTTTTATGTTTATGTTGTGTTTGTAAATGAAATATGTGTAAAGTTTGAATTTATTTTCAATCTATATCACATTAAAGAATTTGATTTGAAAGGCACTTGGTCCACGTATTCCCCCACCTCCTGTTGTGTTACCTGAATATGTGAGGAGTACAATCAACTGTAAAAGGCGCAGAATTCTCTAACGATCTCAGCGTCCCTGTATTTAGCTTCCCCATGTATATCTTTGATGGATAGAACTCAACCCTTTTGTGTTTCTAATTTGACTGCCATCGCTAGTACCTTGCTGTGGCGCTGACTTCTGCATACTGTCGCACATCTGCCTTACACCAGAGAAACTTCACCTCCCTCTGTGCTAGTTCATTAAATTCCAGGATGTGCTTCCTCATCTCAGCATGTTGGGCTATGTCAGTTTCCACTCCCTCTGTTTGTAATTGTTTTAATTGGGTCTCAGTTTCTGCTAGTCATCATCTGATATGTTTGAGTATCTCTGCTACCCTAGCTCTATCCTCTAACTACATATTTGAAGCTTTCCCATAGGGTTATGTATGAACCCACTGACCCAGCATTTTGTTCACAGAAGTTGTCAATGACTGTGGCCAGCCCTTCTCGCAACACCTCATCCGCTAGGCTTTCGCTCTTAAACACCCAGGCTGGTCTCCCCAGCATTCTGTCAGGTAATATTTGGGTCAGGAGTACCTTGGGCGGGACACTGTATCCCCCATTTCCCTTTGATAAGGAGTCAGACATCCCCCAGGCCTTTGTAGGGTATTATCACTCCCATGCCTCTTTTTCTAGTACACTATCTCCCAGTACAAACCAGTCAGGTACTGGAACAAGGAAGAGACAAACTAGAGCCATTAATCCTCTCTTTATTGAGAGGATAAGTCCATATTACTGTGTTCCTTTCCTTTCCTGTGCTCATGGCAAAACAATATGGCTGTAAATCTAAGAAACAGCGTATGACTCTAGTATTAGTGTCTTTGCGGAGGCTTAGCCATGTTAATGGGGCATGGTCTGTGACAGGTTTGAATTTCCTGCCTGTCAGATAATATTTGAGGTAGGTTATGGCCCACTTAATTGGCAAGGCTTCCAGTCCATGGGTCACATCATTCTTCTCTCTGGGGAATAATGTTCTACTTGTATAGATGACTGAATGCTCTATACCGTCATCATCTTGTGAAAGAGCTGCACCTAGGCCAACATGTGAAGCATCTGTGTGTAGGATGAATTCCCAGTTGAAATCTGCCACCTTCAACACAGGTTCGCTACACAAAATGTGTTTGAGTTTGTCAAAACACAAATGATCTACGTTATGCCATTTGATTTTCTGGGGTTCAGCATTTTTTAGTTTTTCAGTAAGACAAGATGTTATAGATGAGAAATTAGGGATAAAACATCTGTAATATCCTACTAAACCTCCAAAGGCGCTCAGATCTTTCTTTGTTTTGGTATTTGGGGTCTCTTCAACCCGCTCTGACGTTTTACGTCTGAGGCTGAACCAACCAATTTCCTATGAAGAACCCAAGGTACGCAACTGCTGATCTAGCTAAATGGCATTTTTTGGGGTTTGCTGTGAGCCCAGCTTTCCTTAGTGCCCTGGTAACTAAATACACGTGGTAAAAATGCTCCTTCCAAGACTCACTGGGGATGATGATATAATCAATGTATGCTCCACAGAAAGAGGCATAGGGCAAGGGGACTTGATCCATTAACCCTTGAAAGGTAGCGTGTGCCCCATGTAAACCGAAAGGTAATACTTTGAATTAGAAAAAGCTTGCTGGGAGTAGGGAAAGCAGTCTTGTCTATCTGCTGGATTACCAGGAAATTGCCAATACCCCTTTTTCAGATCAATCGTGGAGAGGTAAACGGCAGACCCCAATCTGTCAATAATATCATCAACTCTGGGCATGGGGTAGCTATCAAATTGGGAGACTGGGTTTACCTTCCTAATATCAATGCAGAACCTCCATGATTGATCTGGCTCGGTGACTAACACGATCAGGGATGACCAAGCGCTATGAGAGGGTTCAATAATGTCAGCCCTTAACATATTCTCTAATTCCTCTTCAATTATGCTTTTTCGAGTCTCAGGTATCCGATAGGGTATCAGCTGTACCACATTTCCTGGGGGGAGTGAATATAATGATATATCCCTTTCATTCTGCCAGGCACTGCTCTGAAAACATGAGGGAACTGTTCTAAGAGGACCATTAGGCCCTCCTTTTGATTCTGAGCTAAGTTGGAGGGAATCAGAGTATTTGTGCTGGTTTCATCAGATAACAAGCTGGTTAATACCACTGTAGTGTCTTCAACAGGATTTTCTTTCCATTCCTTGAGAAGATTCACATGATAAATGTGAGTCTTGATTTTTCTGTCTGGTTGCGCGACTCTGTAATCGTAAATCCCTGTCTGATCTATTATCTCATAGGGACCATGCCACTTAGATAGCACTTTGTTTTTGGAAGGAGAACTAGGACTTTTTGCCCAATAGAAAAAGATCTTAACACCATATTTTTATCATGATAGCCTTTTTGATGTTCCTGGGCCTTACACATGTTAGTTTCCACTATGGATCTAACTGCCGTCATGCGCTCTTTTAGTCTAGGGTAGCGGTATTCAAACTGTGGGGCGAGTCTCCACAGGGGGCCGCAGCCACATCCCAGGGAGGGGGGTGTGAGAGCCCAGCATGAAATGTGTAAAAAAAATATATATATATATATATATATTTTTTTTTAGATTGGAAGAAACGGCTTGGATCGGCTCAGATGGTCAGGCTGAAGCATGAAACTGTCTCAGGCACCAATGAAAAAGTGTCCCGCAGTTGTAAATGGATATTCATTCCTTTAGTCACCGACTGTTTGAATAGTACCCAAGGGGGTGCTTTGTGTTAAAATGTAAGTAAATTGTGATATTTAAAGAAAATGTATTCAGCAACAATGTTCAAAATTACTAACTTCATAGTGAAGTAACTAATTAAACTAGCCTACATTGGCCAAAAAGGTGGCCCATTTTGACTGGCCTAAGCTAGCATTTTTGCTACAGGCATTGCCCTATAGGCCAGTCCGAGCCTGGTGGCTCATCCATAATGGCGAGGGGGCGCCTACCCAGTGGCCTAAGCTAACGAGCCAGCCCAGTGAAACAATGTCACTCCCCCTGCTGCTTTTTCCAGCTGAGGGAGTGCTCCTGGGCTGGATGAACTGTCAAAGGGAAACACTTTTTCCCTTTGACAGTTCAGTTTAGTTCCCCAGCCACACATGCTCACTGAGCCATGCAAGTGCTGGGGCGTTTTGCTTCGCCAGCATTGCGTAGCTCATTGGAAATGCTGGCTGGGGCACTGCATGTCTGTATGTGCGAGGGGGAGCTCCTGCACATACGGACAGAGCAGTCTGGAACAGGGCGTTTCAGCACCCACACGCAGGTCAATGCAGAAGGTACGTTTATGTTCATTTTTTAAAAATGTTAACATGTGTATGGATGCGTGTATGCTTGTATTATGAGTGAGTGTATGGTGATGGATGCTCGTGTGAATGATAGAGTGATTACTGTATGAATGGTTGTGTGTGTTGGCAACAGGATGGGGGGACCCCAGGGACTGTGGTGGGAGCAGGATGGGAGGGAACCATGGGATAATGGTGGGAGCAGGGTGGGGGGAGCCCAGGGTGTGTGATGGGATGTGGAGAGCCCAGGGACTGGGAAGGAGTGGGATGAGGGAGCCCAGCGACTGTGATGGGAGCAGGTGGGGGAGCCCAGGGACTATACTGGAAGTAGGGTGCAGTGATGGCACACAATACATACCGGCCATTTGGCATTTTTGGGGGGGCCCGCCCTGCCCAAATATTGCTCAGGGGGGCCCAGGCCAAAAATGTTTGAAGATCACTGGTCAAGGGGTAGTTTGGGATGGTGATTAAGTAGCTTTCTCTCTTTCCTCCCAGGTTTCAAGCAACATATCTAAGCCATCTCGTGGTTCTCTACCATACAAAAGTTCAAATGGGCAGAATCCCATTGAGGATTGTGGCATTTTCCGAATGGCAAAAAGGACCCATGGGGCCTCATTACGAGTCCGCCGGTCCGGACTTAACGTTGCCGGTATAACCATACCAGCACCGTTTCCGCAATCAGCACATTCCGACCTACGATCCCGGAAATACCACCACCATAAACCGCCACAGCGGAGTTAAGGCACCCATAAACTGCGTCAGCAGGGAAACACCCCAGTTACCGGCAATACGTAACACTGTTCGCATTACGAGTATCACGGACATGGAAACACTGCCACAAAAATGGCGGAAAATCCGTGGACACGGTGGCGGTATTGCTGCCACCGCGAACATGACGTTAAACAGTGCCTGGTGAGCTGAATCAGGCCACAGGTGCACCAAATGAGCCCAGCTGGACCCAGCAGGCCACTGGGAGCCTACAAAAGGCCCACAACCACACCCAGGCCAACTCCAACCACAACTATGCAGTCAACAGCTGTAGCAGCATTGGGACTGGGGCTATTGAACCTACAGGCAGCACTGCACATGGTGGCAGTAATGGTGCCGAGGAGGATGAGGCGGAGGAGGTGTAGGCGGCAGTTAGCAAACCTTGCACTCATGTGAAACCCAATTGTCCAGCTGGCATGACCCCACAAGCAGCCTGCAATACCCCACATCAGGGCCTCACTCTGGAACCTGACCCCAGGACAGATCCACACATTATACCGGCTGGACCGTCCAACAATCATGTACATCACCACCATGATTGAGGACGACATCAGCAGCCACATTGGCATTTCGACCGCAATCCCCCCCCTCCTGAAGGTGGTGTCTGTACTGCATTTTCTTGGCACCGGAACTTATCAGCACACAGTTGGTGAGCTGCACGGGCTCTCACAACCCTGTTTTTCAAAAATGTTGGGACAGGTACTGGATGCCCTGCTGCACCATGTGTTGGAACACATCGCCCTACCCCATACCCTTGCCCAGGTCATTGCCACCAAGTTGGCCTTCCATGCCATTGCGGCCATGCCAAATTGCATAGTTGCAGTAGACTGCACCCACATAGAGCTGACAGTACCACGTGCAATGGAGATGGTGTACCGCAATAGGAAACTGTACCACTCACTGAATGTACAGATGGTATGTGACGCCAGACAAGTGATAACACATTGCTGCGCACGTTTCCTGGGGTCAACACATGACTCAATGGTCCTGCGGAATTCAACATTGCCACGGTACATGGAACGCTACGCTGGACAAAGCACATGGCTATTGGGTGAGTACAACTGCCAATGCACAGGCCCTGTGGAAGGGGGGGCGTCTGTCTAGAGCAATGATCTGTGTGAGAGGGCTGCACATACATCACCCCCGGCCCATGTAATGGACAGTCAGCACAACCCACACATCACAAAGCTACACATGACAGGTTGCTACAGTGTGCCCGTACACACCCTGCCAAATGAGACACACAACCAATACTACCACAAGCCCATACAACTTGAGTCACTCAATACAGCCACCCACACTATGCACCACTGCCCCCCCAATGCACATGATGCCTGCACATGAGACATCCTGCATCGATCAAACACATTATCAGAGTCTATTGATTGACTCCTCCATGTGTGTACATCACTGCACAATGTCATACTTACCAACCACTATTGTCCGCAAGGGCAACTACATATGCACAGCAAGTCGTTGGGCAATGTCCAAATGCCAACGTCGACAACAATGACCCAGGAATGGTAATCACCCACCGGTCCGACCACTGCTTGGCCCATATGGATGAATGAATGATGACACAAGATTGCACTGCACCTGATCAAGAGATGATACCACAAACACTGACATGTCCTCCACATTTACATCCCATGTAGGTGATGCTGGCTATGCACTCACGCCCTGGCTGATGACGCCTGTACGGAGGCCAAGGAACAGGCATGAGGAGGCGTACAACAGGGCACACGTCCGCACACGTGGCATTTTTGAGAGGACATTTGGCCTACTGATTTCGTTGCTTGAGCAGATCTGGCGGATCACTGCTCTACAACTCAGTGAAGACAGATAAAATTGTGCTCGTGTGTGCCATGCTGCACAATCTGTGCATGTGCAGGAACATTCCGCCGCCCCCAGACACAGAGGATGATGATGATGGAGTTGAAGATGGTGATGGGGATGGTGACGTGGATGAGATGGCTCCACTCCCTCCAAGGGGTGAACAAGATGGCCAACGAGCACGGGATACACTAATTCGCATTTACTTTTGAGAGACTGCACATTGACAGCATTGCATGGATATGACGATGCCAGTGAATAAATGGATTGACTGCAAATGAAATGACAGATGTCCACATATTATAGATTTTTTCAAAGGTGATATATTATAAACAAAACAGGAAAGAAGGTGCATTGGGTAGGGAAGTTGTACACCCGTGCCCACTCACCACCCAAACGTACCCACCCCCAACCAGGCCCCAAACTACTAACCCCCTAATGGACCTCCCCCACCACCCAAACGTACCCACCCCCAACCAGGCCCCAAACCACTAACCCCCTAATGGACCTCCCCTACCACCCAAACGTACCCACCCCCAACCAGACACCAAACTACTAACCCCCTAATGGACCTCCCCCACCACCCAAACACACCCACCCCCATACACCCATCGTGTCCCCGAATGTCATGTCTATCGCCATCCACACATGGCACTGTTTGCGGGGGCACTTATATGCAGGAGTGTCCTTGCCAGCGGGTCCAGTCAGCCGACTAGAGCGCCTCCGTGGACTGGCACTGGCAGAGCTTGATGGGGTGGTGCTGGCTGAGGTGACTGCTGGTGTGACTGTGGGCACACGTCTTTGAATCGCCTGCTGGGCAACCAACATTGACTCCGCTATGCTGGGTTGCACACTGTTAACTTCCCTGACATGGCGTGCCAGGGTGACGATGGTGGTGGCAAAACATCCAATGGCCCTAGAGAGCCGACGCACTGACGTCGCATTGCTCTCACGCTGCAGCCTCGTCTCCTCACGCTGCTGAATGGCCTCTTCACGCTGCAGCCTGGCCTCCTCCTGCTGCCTTTCCACAAGCTGCGTCAGGGTGGTGTTCCTCAATGCGCTGCATGCAGGTACTGAGCTCAGCCATGCAGGGCGTTGGGGAGCGCATGGGGCTGTGCAGTGTTTGGGGGCTGAACTGTAGGCCATGGATGGATGACAGCTCATCCGTGTTGTCCCCCTCACCCTTTTGTACAACTTCGGCCTGCATGGCCGGGGCACTGTCATCACTCGATGCAGCCTCCTCAGCAGTGCAGATGGACTGCAGGATGGCATCCGAGGCCATAGTGGCTGCCTGCATGGGAATGGTGGCGTTCGCTGGTGCTTGTGTGCCCGATGCAACTGGTGCTTGTGTGCCCGATGCAGCTTGTGCTCGTGTGCCCCATGCAGCTGGTGCTCGTGTGCCCGATGCAGCTGGTGCTTGTGTGCCAGAGCAGCTAACATCGTAATCCTTGGCAGGAGTGTTGTGTTGGACGCGTGCAGGTGGCCGCTGCGTCGCCTGTTGGCCATCGTTGCTGTCACTTGACATGGCTGTGGGGATACAGAGGGCATGCTGTTAGTTGTGTGATATTACTTGATGTGTCCATCACATGCATCAAACTGAATAATCCATGACCACTTGCATGTACACACTTATGACTGTTGATGCACTCAGGTGTGTGTGTGTCTGCCTTCACTCAGGCACGCACTGTGTGCATTTCCTGGGGACATGTATTGGGGGTTTGTTTGTTTGTTTATTTTATTTAGTATAGCGCTCCAGACCCAGCGGTAAATGGGCGCTTAAGGACAAGTTACAAGGAATACAGTAGAAAAAACAGTTATACAATTATGGCGGAGAAATGCCATATATGGTGTGTACAGGCAGGAAATAGGAAACATATCAAAGTATGTGCAATATATACAAACAGTACTGAGCTTAGTCTATCTGAGGTTTACCCTCTTCAGGAACCAACTAATGACTAGTTTTCTGAACAATTGGAAGGATTTGGCCAGTTTAATATTCTGTGGTAGGGTGTTCCAGAGTTGTGGGGCGAGAACCGTGAAGCTCGAGCCTCCCGCTCTTTTGGCTGTGAATCTGGGCACGATGAGGCTGAGAGTATTGGATGATCTAGTGACTCTTATGTTAGGTTTGAGAGTAAGTTTGTTGGTCAGGTACTGTGGGGCTAGGTGGTTTAAGGCTTTGTAGGTGAGGCAGAGGGTATGCTCTCTCTTGGGAATATTTAGTGCTGGGGTGTGTTACTTGTCATCTGGGTTGACAGTGGGTCCATTGGGTCACTCCTGCCCTGAGGTCATCCCACCTCTTATGCCAGTCCTTCACAGTGTGCGTGCTGCTTCGGCCCACTCCTCCTTGCAGCGTTGCTGGGTAGCGCGCCGCTTGTCTGCGCTGAAGAGCATTTCTGCATGCTCCACAATGTGTTCGACCAGTACTGTCAGCACTGCCTCACTGAAGCACTGCTTTCGCTGTCTACGTGCTTGGATCCTGGAGCTCATGGTGGTAGATGTATTGTCAGTCTCAGGGAGGTGTTCTGGTCTGTGGAGTCTGAGGATGGCAGTGGATTGTCTTTATATAATGGCTGCCTCTCCGTTTCCGTTTTTTTCGCGGTCATGGTATTTCTGCTTCCGGTGATTCCGTGTCCGTGACGGTGGGGGCAGACACAGGTTTTGCACCACTTTTTGTGGCAGTATGTCCGTGTGCGTGGGTGTTTACGTGACGACGGTGACACCGTTTCCGCCCTGGTGTGTTGCGCACAACCCACAAGCCGTAATCGGCCGTTCATTGCGCAACCTTGCGGTCGCGGAAACGGTGTCACCGTCGTCACGGAATCACCGGATTCCGGATCGGGCGACTCGTAATGAGGCCCACGGTGTCATAACATCTCAATTCTTTCCATCAACTTCAATCAGCTCCTTCCCCCTTCCTTTTTGCCGCACCCCTTCCTCTCTGTTCTTTGGTTTATCGGCTTGACTTTTCCCCAGGAGGAGGTGAGGTTTTAAATTTCTCCCAGTAGTTTCATCTTCCTCGGCACCATGCATTCCTGGAGTCCTTCATAAGAAATTTCATCACTAGGTCCCAGTCCATATGCAATATCTGGTGGTCTCCCCGGCTAGAGTCTGACACCCAATCCATGGCCACAAATTCCCATACTTTCCCCACACATTCATGTTCCGTGGGTGCAGCCTTTAATTTTCATTTGTGGGCTACTAGCAGGGCCCCTGCCATTACAAGGATCCCGTATACTTTGCAATTTGCTCTTGTGGGTAGGTGCTCCAGCGCCCCTCCCATGCCCATTATGAACAGCCCGAGGTTTCCCTTCTCTTCCACCCCAAGTATTTATTTTGGTGCTTCCTGAATCGTTAGCCAAAACGGTTGGACTTTCGGGCATGGCCACCAGATGTGCCCCCAACTCCTTTCTTCCCAGCATTCCCTCCAGCAGAGCCTGGATGTGGTCCGATAGATTCTAGACAGTTTAATAGGGGCAAGGTGCCATTGGTACATCATTTATATCCGGATTTCCTGTATCTGTAATGAGTGTGCGACTTTGGGGATGTTTAACCATAGATTTGTCCATTGATCCACGTCTACTGTTTGTTCAGTCTCCTTTTCCTAGTTGGCCATGAAGCATATTTCACCTGTTTCCTCCCCTTCTTTAATTAGGCTGTATATTGCCCCCACTATGTGCTTGTCTCCTGTGTTGGTGGTGATGTATTTCTCGAAGGGGGACAGGTCTCTTGTTGCCTCCTCTTTTACCTTAGGGTCCCAAAGCCAGTGTCTCATTTGAGCGTAATGGAATCTCTTCCCCTCGCCCAGCCCAAAGTCCTGTTTGCACTCGGGAAAGGTTTTTATCTCCCCTCCTTCAAACATATCCAGGATCTTGTGGCATCCCCTGTCCTGCTAATTGCCAAACCCGTTGCCTGTCAAGCCCAGTGTAAATTGTGGGTGACGGGAAAGTGGTTGCCTTGGAGCGCTTTGCCACTGTGTCCCAAGAGTTCCCCACTAGGGCTTTAATTTGGCTGCAGTACATGTTGTGGGGACTGTTTTCCCTGGGCAGCCACAGGACCTCCCTTAGTTGCGCCCCCACCACCGCCCTGTCCATCTCCTTACACTTTTTCTCTTGGTCGTCCTTTGACTAATCCCTGATAACTGATCTGTGCTGCTTGGTAGTAGGCTTTCAGATCAGGCTCCCTCATACTCCCCTTATTCCTGGATAGTGACATCACTTTATTTGAGACTGTTAGTTTCTTGCGGTCCCATATGAAGGTTGTCGTGAGTTTCTGGATAGCCTGAAAACATGACATGGTATTTCTTTGGGGAAGGCCATAAATACATAGAGCAGTTTAGGTAGAATGACCATTTTCAGGACATTGATTCTTCCCATCCAGGAGATGGTCAGGGGGCTCCAGTTAAGCAGTATACTCCTGATGTACATCAGTAAGGGAGGTATTTAGCTGTGTATAGCTGGCCCGTGGTTCTAGTGATTTGGCTTACCAGGTACCTTATAGTGTTGGGGGCCCAAGAGTATGGGAAGCTGGATTTCAGCTCATTTTCCTTTTCTAGTGGTGCAGAAAGGTTCCATATTTCAGACTTGCTTCTGTTTATCTTTAGACCGGCAACATTGCCGAATTGGGCCAGGACTTTATCTATTACTTGGAGGGATTTCCTTGGGTTGGTTATCATTAATAGCATATCGTCAGCGAACGCTGCTACCTTGTGTTCCCTAGCTCCAAAGGGGACTCCCTCTATGTCTTTAGTGTCTCGTATTTTGTTCAATGGGGGCTATAGGTGAATAGCGTATAAGAACGGGGACAGTCTTGTTTCATGCCTCTCGTAACTGCTATTGGGTCTCCATTAATTAACAGGCGTAGGGAGGGCCTGCAGTATTTTGTGGCTATTTTACCCATAAAGGTCTCCCCAAAGACCATTTTGACCATGGTGTGAAGCATGAATTTCCACCCTAACCTATCGAATGCTTTCTCAGCGTTTACTGCAACCAGTAGGGCTGGTGTGTATGTTTTATTGACTTTTTCGACTATGTGGGTGATTCTTCGGGTGTTGTTGTGCGTCTGTTTGCCTCTAATGAAGCATGACTGATCGAGGTCTATCATTCCGGGCAGGATGCTCTCCAGGCGGTTTGCTAGGATTTTAGTGAAAATCTAAGAATCCGTGTTGATGAGTGCTATCGGCCTGTATGAGCCGCATAGTGTCGGGTCTTTCCTTGATTTGGGCAACAGTATGACTTTAGCCTCTTCCATTGAGGGTGCGATTCCTCCCCCTGGGCCGAACCTGTGAAATAGGGCGGTTATGCAAGGGGCCAGACTTTCCCTGAATAGTTTGTAAAAGTCAGTCGTGAAACTGTCTGGGCCCGGGCCTTTATTGGACGGAAGTGTTGAGATTGCTTTGCGGACCTCCTCTATGGTAATGTCCTTCTTAAGTACTGCCCTTTCTTGGTTTGATATTTTTGGTAAGGAACAGTTTTCCAGATATTCTGTTTGTGTAACGCTTACCTCTGGTACCCTGCAGGAGTGCATGGTCCGGATTCCCCTCTGTGTGACTTCTGGTGATGTGGGGCGTGCCTAAACTACTCCCTACCCACTGTTCAGCTGAAAAGGCTAATTGCCCAAAGTGTGGGGGAGTTGGGAGTGATTTGGAGGTTTGGATTTGGTAATTGTGGTTCAGGCCCCTCTGGTGGTATCTACAGGTGAAAAGATAAGAGGAAAAGGTAAGCACTGTGTTTTCCAGCTTTCCCCTCACCTCTCCCCAGGGTGCACTGGCTGGTTGGCAAAGCAGGGGTGGTGCTTGATGTGATGCTGCTCTTTAGAGCAGGCAGTCTCCCTGTCTGAAATGTATTTGTAAGGACCCCATGATGCATCATCCCTATGTGATGTCATAGAATGTTGATTGCTGGATCTCTTGTATGTGTTCTAATGTTGTCAGTTGGAGAAAAGTTGCTGAAGGGAAAGGAGCCTCTGAGTGTTGGGGGTCTTCTTCCCTCTTGAGAATCTAAAATAAATACTTATATACAACTTACCTGCCTCCCCATGCCTCTTCATAACAATGGCGACGAGGATGGGATGTGAGGCCATGGGAGGCAGGTGAAGAGAAGACCCCCAGCTACCAGCCGCATCCGCTCCGCCTCGCCCGGCGTTGAGCGACGGCTTGCGATCAGCTGTTCGCATCGCCCCTGAGGTCCGTCCGCCCGTGCCTGGCTTCGAGTGACCCGAAGCAGGAGTTTCCTTCCCCGTGTGCAGCGTGGACATCTGCGCTGCTGAAGTGAGAGGAACCGGGCCCGGTGCCGCCCGATATCCGTGGGCTGCTCTGCTGTGCCCGCGTTGAGCGGCCCTCTGCGGCGAAGTGTGCATACTCGACCCGGCGGCGTCATTCCTGGAGGGGCCATCCTGGAGGAGTGACTGATCCAGTCGTGAAAGGTACAATCCTGGAAAGGCCGCTCCGCTTCCCCGTAGCGTCGAGCGGCCATTGAACTGTTCCAAAGCGGCGTTCGGCGGCGATTGTCGTTCCCACAACGCTCACAAGTAAGTGTTGTATATGTACCTGCGCCGTTCTCCTACAGACTCTTCCGGGCCCCTTTTGCCTGGATCGTCTGTTCAATAAGCCCGAGGATCTACGAGAGGGAGTTACGATGCGAGGCCGGCTCTGGATACCGTACTGCACGTAATAGAGGGGGAAGCAGACCGAACTGAGGCATTGAACTCCAACTACCGTATAGCACCTAATAGAGGGAGAAGCCAATCGGAGTGGAAATATGAAGATTCCATAATCTACCGCAATGCAAGGAGTCTGATAGAGGGAAAAGCAAACTCAGGAGAAGGCATACACTCATTGCCAAGTCGTGGTGTTTAGTAGAGGAAGAAGCAGACTGAGGAGAAGGACTGCATCCTAGGTAAAGTTGCTACCTGACGTGCAGAAAAAGAAAAAGGGGCAGGCTGAATATTCTCTGTGGCATCCACGCAGTTTAGATCTGTTATTACAAGCAACATTTGCAAGCCTCATTGCTGTTTAGGGACCCCCTACCTCTTGTTTAGCTGGACTGGTGCATGCCAGGGGAAGACATCTGAAGCACTGAATCTAAATAAAAACTATAAAGGTGTTCTATACTGTGGAAGAGGGGTGATACCTGCCGTCCCACGCATTAAGAGATGGCAGCCTTACCTGGCATATCAGGCCCACCCATTTTTATGCCTACCCCAGGGGTAGGCGAAGATTGTTTGGCCTCAATGGCGCAAGGGGTTTATGCACTACATGAAAGCGGCCGGGGGAACAGCTTATTCCAGCGAGAGGAAGGTGGCATTATTGCTACATTTTCTAGGCTATGAAGGTCAGAGGATTTTTGAAACTCTTCCTCAACTAGTAGGTGACGGGAGTGGTGATGACTTAAATGAGTTCGAGTTGGCCTTGTTGAAACTTGATAAGCATTTCAACCCCAAAAGGAGCACAATTTTGGAATGATACAATTTCCGCATGCGCATACAAGCTCATGGTGAATCTGTTGAGGACTATGTAACTGCGCTGCGACATCTGGCCCTAACATGCAAGTTTCAAGGAAGCTTCGATGAACACATCCGAGATCAGTTCATGACGCATTGTCGATCGAACAAGATACGGGAGGAACTGTGGCTGAAGGATGAGCCGAATTTAGATGAAGTGTTAGACTTGGCCAAACGTGTAGAGCATTCCCTGGCATGTGTAGCCAAACTCTCCAGAACCGAAGGGGGAGATTCTAAAGAAAATAAGCCAGAGGTATTGAAAGTGGGGGAAGGGAAGAAGAAAAGGAGAGGAAGAAGCAAACAGACAGGCAGGAGTAATCCGGAAGAAAAGAGGAATCAAGAATCTATGCAGAGAAGCGAAAAGAAAGAGGATAGAAAGGACGAGAGATTGTGTTATCGGTGCGCCAGTGCGACACATTTTGCGTCTTCTGTAATATGTCCGGGGCGGAAGGCCGTATGCACCAAGTGCAAAAGAAGAGGACATTTTGCGACATGCTGCAAGAACTACCAATTTGGTCAAACAGGCCAAAGAAAGGTCCTCTATGTAAATGAAGAAGAAGATGGGAGGTCATCAGAAGACGACGTTATGATGCCATTGCAAAATGTTATCGTTAATACAGTCAATGTTGTTACTAATGGTGGAAACCCGGACGATTGTGAGCGTCCCTATGCTGTGTTGACAGTGAATGGGTGTAAGGTATCTTTGATGGCTGACTCAGGATCAAAGATAACTCTAGTGTCCAGAAGTGCATTTGAGTGTGAAATGAAAGGGGTAGTGTCAACATTGTCAGAACCCGACATAAGTCCAGGCGGTTACCACCAAGATAGAATCGATTTGCTGGGTTATGTGTGGAGTAGGTTTGAATTTAAGGGACGCAATTGTGATGGCAAAGTGTATGTTACCAAGAACGGACAATCCTTGTTGGGATGGAGAGAACAAAAGAATTTAGGGATCAGACTTAATCCCAACCACCCAGAGCAGGTATTACAAGTATCCGATGTATCCCCGACTTACAGCAGGTATATGTCAGAGTATGGGAAATTATTCGATGAGACTTTGGGAAGAGTAAAAGGGTTCCAACACCAGATAATATTGAAAAGAGGCAGTATCCCAACCGTGGCAAAGCTCAGGCCGGTACCTTTTGCTTTACGGGACAGTGTGAATAAAGAATTACAGAAAATATTGAAGTCAGGTGTGATCGAGAGAGCTGGGGGGGGTAGAATGGGTCTCCCCAGTGGTGATTGTAAAGAAAAGTTCAGGGTATCTAAGACTATGCGTAGATATGCGCGAGTTAAACAAGTGTGTGTTGGTGGACAGGGACCCTCTGCTCAACATGGGTGAGATGTTAACCATGGTGGGTGGGGGGAAGTAATTCTCTAAACTGGACATGATGTCAGCCTATCATCAGGTTGAATTGGAGGAGGCATGTAGAAAAGTCACGGCGTTTGTGACGCATGAAGGTGTGTTCCAATTTAGGAGAACGCCTTTTGGGTTGGCGTCTGCCTCTTCAGTGTTTCAGAAAATCATGGATCGTCTGTTGAAAGGAGTGAAGGGCGTGTTCTGTTTTCAAGATGATGTGTTAGTGAGTGGAGTGACATTGGAAGAGCATGACAGAAACCTATGTAAGGTATTGAGAATATTTGAGGAGAGAGTTATCACATTGAGAGGAGAGAAGTGTAAATTTGCGGTGACAAAAGTGGATTATCTGAGTCACGAAGTGTTGGGGGATGGAATTAAGCCCAAGGAAGACATGGTAAATGCTATAAAGAGTATTGAGAAACCAAATAGCAAGAGTGAGCTGCGCTCTTTTCTGGGAATGACGGAATTTTATCAAAAATTCGTGGTAAACTATACTGATATGGTACAGGAAATGAGAAACATTCTGAGAAAAGGTGCTGATTTTGTGTGGAATAGTCAATGTGATATGGAATTCAATAAGATAAAGGAATACATAAATATGGCTCATCCGTTAGGATGTTTTGACACAAGGAAGCCATCTATTATCACTGTGGATGCTAGTGAAGGTGGTCTAGGAGCTGTATTATCTCAGAAGCAAGAAGACGGATCTGAAGAGGTGATAGCTCATGCCTCAAGGGGTCTCAAGGGTGCGGAGTTGAGGTATTCTGTTCTCGAAAAAGAGGCACTGGCATGTTTTTGGGCTGTGGAACGGTTCAGAAATTTTGTGTGGGGGGTAGAGTTTGTGATACGTACGGATCATAAACCCCTAAAAGATATTTTTGAAAATAAGGGTCTTGACAAGGTTTCCCGCAGAGTGGCAGGTTGGGTCACCAGGATGCAGACACACTGTTTTAGAATGGAGGTCATACCCGGAAAGGAAAATGTTTTGGCAGACAGTTTGTCGAGGGTGAGGGTAGTAGACCCTGAAGTTGTGGAAAGTGAGGAAATGGAATTAGTGTTTGTTAATACTGACGGTATTGTATCCAAACAGGAGTGGTTGGATGAGATGAAAAGAGATGATATCATAAATAGAGTAATCCCATATGTTGTATCTGCGGTATGGCCAAATAAGTTGGAATTGGCGGAGGGCGTGAAGCCGTATTGGGAAGTGAAGGATTAATTATCGGTCAATGATGATATTTTGTTCAGATGGGGTAGGGCAGTGGTCCCGATTGGTTTGAGAAAGAAGGTGATAGATCTGGCGAATATTGGTCACATTGGAGTTACCAAAACCAAGGGAGTGTTAAGAGAGGATTATTGGTGGCCGGGTTTTGATAAGGAGATAGAAAATTGTTTGGCTAATTGTCAGTTTTGTGTTAAGAGTGGAAAAGGAGTTGTAGCCAAGAAACAGCCATTGGTGGATGTAGGTCTCCCATCAAGGATATGGAGTGATCTTGCCATGGACATACTAGGTCCCGTGGAGTTAGGTTATGGTCGTGGAAAATACATTGTTTTGGTTGTAGATTTGTTTTCCAGATGGGTGGATTTTAAAATTGTAAGAGACATCACTGGAGAGAGTATGATAAAAGTGTTGCAGGAGACTTTTGCAAATGAAGGTTTGCCCGAAAGCGTATTGACGGACAACGGTCCCCAGTTTATAGGGGGAAGCTTCACCAGTTATCTAAGGAAGTGTGGAGTTGGTCACAAAAAGACTTCATTGTATCATCCCAAGTCAAATGGAGTGGTTGAAAGGATGAACAGATGTGTGATGGAGAGTATACGTATGGGAGAGGAGTGTGGTTTGGATAAGTTAGCCATGATACAAAATAGGATGTGGGCTTTGAGGATGGCGTCACACTCTACAACCGGTTTCTGCCCATTTGAGCTCATGAGGGGCAGGAAGCCGTATTCCATGGCGTGTCCACCATGGCTTGGTAGGAGTAGGGAGACAGATCTGGTTGTGGATGAAGTGAGAAAGTCATTGGTGAATAAGAAGTCAAAATGGGTCATGCGTGAAAACCTGAGGGGAGGAAGGAAAGAGTTACGGGTGGAGTGTGGAGATTGGGTCAGGATAAAGAAGGGTTTCATCAAGAGGAAGGGGGACTCTCTTTATTCGGATCCTGTCAGAGTTGTGGCAGTCATGAAGGGGGCTGTACGCGTAGCTGGAGGGCAAGTGTGGAATAAAGATAGAATCGCCACTGTGAAAAGAGGTCATGTGTGAGATGGGAGTCGGAGAAAGAGTTAAAGTTAAGTTGTCTGTAGATTATCGTTTAGTTGAAAATAATTTATTGAAATGATAATTTTGAGTTAAAAAAAAGGGGGAAGATGTGTTGTGATGCTACTCTTTAGAGCAGGCAGTCTCCCTGTCTGAAATGTATTTGTAAGGACCCCATGATGCATCATCCCTATGTGATGTCACAGAATGTTGATTGCTGCTGCATCTCTTGTATGTGTTCTAATGTTGTCAGTTGGAGAAAAGTTGCTGAAGGGAAAGGAGCCTCTGACTGTTGGGGGTCTTCTTCCCTCTTGAGAATCTAAAATAAATACTTATATACAACTTACCTGCCTCCCCATGCCTCTTCATAACAGTGCTCACCTTGATACTCAGGTGGATGCAGAACATCAGATGGGCATCTGTCTCCTAGTTGCGTCACTAAAAATGGAGGTCCAGACCTGCTGCAGCGCTCCTGATGCCAAAGGTAAGTGTCCCGCCTTGCATGTTGTCTGTGCGCATAGTTTAAATGTTCTGCTGCTTTGCACGTTATAAGATTAGTCTGCGCACTTATTTTGAAAGTGTTCTGCTGTTTCTGGGTTATGCTGCAATGCAAAGCGTGGTAAGCAGTGGCGTCACCAGGAATTAAATTTAGGAGGGGCACAGAGGGGGCCAAAGACAAAAGTAGGGGGGTACAGACAAAAGTAAGGGGAGAACATGGTCACTGCTCGTCTTAGGTAGGGGGGGCACATGCGGGGGCACAGGGTATCACAGGGGGGGCCCTGCCCCCCTGGCCCCACCTTAGCAACACCACTGGCGGTAAGAAATTGTCTTTTGTAGTTTGTTTGCAGTTTATAGTCAGTTTAAAGTCAGTTTGGTTGAAACTAATGTGTTTCTCTTTCTCTTTAGAGTCTATCTGCAGCTTGATATCTCTGGATGCTGCCCCCCCCCCAGTGAGGAATCAGCTTGAGCGAGGTTTGAACGCTGCTGCCCTCAGGCAGAGGTAAGCCGGAATGCGAGGGGGGAATGCTGGAAGACTGCTGGCAGCTGCTTACCGAGTGTTGTTTCTTCTCTCGTAGGTGGTGCTGTGCTGGAGTAGGGCTTCCAGAGCGGATTTGAGCCTCCCACAGTAAATATACTGGTTGGAGTGGCTTCAGGGCTGCGGCTTCAGAGTCCTGATCAGAGAAGCGATGAGATTACAGAAGAGCTGCAAAGCACGTGGGGAGTTCTGTGGAGGTAAGCATTACGCTGCTGAACTCCACAGCCAGAGAACACGCTAAGCATTGGGTGTGGCCAAGGGCGGGGCTTATATAGCCCTGGGCTGCACCCAGAACTAGACCGCTAAGGATACTGTAGACAAGGGGGGAAGCTCTGCGTCCCCTACCACCTCAGATATTGCTTTGACTCTTACGTTTGCTCTCCTTTATAAGTTCTCAAGCTCCTCGGTTTGGATTTTCAAGTTGTGGGTGGCTCTAGCAAAGTGTTCCATCAGGTCTTCTACTTTGTGGGAGTCCTCGGCTATCTCTTGTAGGGCCTTCTCATTTGTGTCCACTCTTGCTTCAAGCGCACACAAGTCTCCCTTCACTTCCTTCCTTTAGTGCCCCCGCCAGATCCTCTTTCATCTTGTCCAGTTGGAACTGGATTGTATTTGCCATTTTGTCTAAAATATTGGAAGCATTGCTCGAGAAACTTTTGACCTTTCCTCCTGAGGGGCCTCTTCTTCATCCCTGTCCGCCTCCTGCTCTTCTCAGGCTGTGTACCCTCCTCCTTCCTCCACATTTTCTGCAACGATCCTTTGTGTGCCTTTTTGGTTCCTTTTAGTGAGGTTCTGGTTGTCTCTCCCCTTATTTTTTGACATCCTGCCCACTGGGCTGTTATTGTGGGTTGGGGTGGGGAGAGGGGAGTGAGCCCTTTCTGGCCTTGGTTCGTGGTTCAAGTCTCCTGGTGTTTGGGTGCGGTTGGGGCCAGGGTTTATGGGTTTCTGGTGGCCCTGAATGTGATCCCTCTCTTTTGGTTGCAGTTACTCTTTTCCCACCTGGCCCCTGGTTGCTGATGGGACGTTGGCTGTGGTTGTTAAGCTTCCTCTGATGCAGCACTTCTCGCTGCTGTAGAACTATTTGAGTTTGGGGTAATATTTGGGTTGGTTCAATGGGTAGAGTGGGGGAGGGGAAAATTGTAATATGTTTGCCCTATGACCAAGATTGGTATTATGATGGACGTTGTCATCTGCTGCTGAATTTTAGATGTCAAACCTTTCTATTTTGCTGCTTACCACAGTGTATTAAATAAAAGCTTTGCAGGCAGGAGGGAAAGAGTAGTAGAAATGTTTCTTTTACACACCACCCCCTTAAGAATGATGAAAAGTGACTTCAAGATAGCCGCCGACACAAGATAGACATGTTGACGGTGCCCCTGAGCCCTTCAGCATAATAATGCAGATCCACCACCCAGTTAAGGCCGCCTAGGCTCCGGAACATTAGAGAAACACTTGCGGACACGCCAGGCAGAGTTTTGAGCCAGAAGGAAGGTGTGCAAAACATCTATGGGCAGAGACGAGGGAAGGAGAGCAGACAGCCCGAAACCTGGAACGGCAAAGGACTGTGACACCGACCGTGAGCCCGGCAAAGGAGGGCAGAGGATTGCGGGAGAAAGAAAGTGGTCGGATTGACAACAAGGAGGCAGCACCCTAACGGGGACACAGAACCAGGGGGCCCCGACCCGAGAATGGAAGCAGTCTACTGGTCCCAAGCACAGCAAGAGAAGCACCCCAATGAGCGGGACAGAGACCCCGAGAACCGTGGGTCCTTTATGAGGAGAGTGGAGAGGTGCAGGAGATAGAAAGCAGCCGGGCCAACAACGAGGCGGCAGCACCCCACCGCGGCCACAGAATCTGGGCGGCCCGGTCCGGGAAGGGAAGCGTACCACAGGCCATCAGGCATGGCAAGAAGAGCAGCCCAACGGGGGAGACAGTGATCCCAAAGGCAAGGCGGCTGTCGGAGAAGTAACGCTCGCAGCGCAGGAACAGAGGATAACCCGAAGTCCTGCGGGAAGCCCTGGAACGGCAGAGGGCAAGGACCATAGGTGTCGGCAGGCCCAGGAGGACTCAAGACGCAGAAGTAAAGAAGGGAGAGCCCGGTGGGGGAAGAAAGGCGCTGGTGACCAGGTGGAGAAAGAGCGCCAGAGGAAGAGGAGAGAGCCCTAGGCGGGGGAAGATGGCAGAAGAGGCCAGGCGAAGTCTGAGGGGCCGGCAGAGAAGAAGGCGAGAAAGTCCAATGAGTCTGATCAGAACCGGAAACCAGGCAGAAGCCCCAGGGCTGAAGAAGAACCTGAGCAGCAACAGAGTGGAGGACACCACAAGAGAGCGGCATCACAGGTGAGCCCCCCCAGCGCCCGGAGCACGTCTCCAGTCACTACCAAAGGGAGGGAGAGCATAAAGGAGGAGAGGCACCCCCCTGAAGGGCACCGGAGGAGTGAGGTGCCCCACTAGAAATACAGACGCAGGCACTGAGGCAGCCCCTCCTCCCAGATCCTCTTGGGACAGAACCCCTCAGTTACAGGTGAACAAGGCCACGCCACTGAGCCGAGGAAGGGGTGCCAGGCCGCAGAAGCGATGAATACCTGAGACAGGGCGAAAGACCACCCGCCCCTCCACCCCTCATCCAATACAAACAGGGAGCAAGAGGGGACACAGAACTCCCCCAAGAGGGAGCAAGGCCCCCAAGGACCAAACTTGCAGCGAGAACTAGGACATGGGCCGGAGGAGTTGAGGCCTGCCGTCTGGATAAGAGGGGGTGGCAGTGGAAAGGGAGGAAGCCGCACCCCGAACAGGGCCCCAAACAATTCTCATTTACTGCCCCAAGAAGATAACCTGCCAAAGGACTAGCCACCTTAGACCGGGGTGCCCCCCAAGGCGGTGAGCACCCATAAAGAAGGTGGGGTAGCAGACACCTGGAGAAGTCTAGGAAGGCCTCGCCCATGGATCAGGAGGTGACACCCCACTGAGGAGGAGAAAAAGGGGGAAATAAAGACGCACAGTAGGGAGAACCCCCCGCATACGTGCCCAGGGTCACAAGAACCACACCAACCGAAAGAGGCCAAGCCCGGACAGGACGAGGTAGACTGTAGCAGGACCCCAGGCCACAAAAGGGGGCCTCACAAGAATAAAGGAGACAGGAGCCAGACACCTGAGCCAGGGCAGAGTACCAACACAAACCTCACCAAGGCCACCAAGCCATGTTGACCAAAAACAAAGGCAGAACGAACAAAGGAGGACTGCCACAGGGGGATACCCCCGGAACACTTCTGACACTGTGGCCCCCCAGAGATACCAACGAAGCACACAAGAGTTCCCAAGAAGGGGCAACAGGACGCAGCACCCTGGAGGACGCGGATCCAACAATACCAACGACACGCCAAGAACTACATAGAGAAATGTTCTACCTGCAGACCACACTAGCAAGGACATTCCAGGACCAATTCCAGTTGGTGAGATTGGACATTAAGCAAGCCATGGCGGAGGTGAAACAGGAAGTGGTGCAGTTGGGAGAGAGGACGGACCTCCTGGAAAAAGGAGGTCGACAAGGAATCAATGGGAAACAGCGAGGCAATTGAAAGATTGGACACGGCAACCCAAAACCTAGAATTTAGGATGGAAGACATGAACAATAGGTCCAGGATAATCAACATTAGGCTGAAAACTACTGTCTGAAACGGCGATGGACAAAGAGCTGAAACGAACTATACAGGAGATATGCGCCGAGCTTCTAGGATAAGCGACCCCATGCATGGTAGAATTGGACAGAATTCACAGAGTGTGGCACTTCAGCAGGAGCCCTAATGCCAGACCAAGGGGGGCGGGCTCGCAGAAACGAATAACCACATTGCAAGAAGGTGCAAACATTCTGCATCTAGAGTTGGAGCAGGAGCATCAAGTGGACAGACCAGAAAGGTCGGCCGAGGCAGCAAACAGACCGAGACCCAGACCATGGGAATGGACCACAGTGGGAGAAGGACGGAGGAGGGGGCCCAATCTAGGGGGCCCACCCTGAAAGGAGAGGGGAGAAGAGGCAAATGGGGAAGAGAGGAGGCCAGCAGGGAGAAACCCTGAATAGGTAAATCGTCAAAGGGGTGGTGGACATAAAGGAAATCAAATGGGTGGAGGGAAGGAGGGGGTAAACATCATGAAGTTATTAAGGGCGAGGAGGCCCAAGGTGAGTGATGAGAAAGGATGGAGAGAGGTGCAACTCTCTACAGTAGGGGGGGCAGGGTGGGGGGAGGGGTGGAGGGGAGTGGAGGCAAGTCAAGGAAGAGGGGCAGACAAGAGCAGAAGGGATAAGGGGGTAAGGGCAAAGGGGCAAACAGAGAGAGCACTAAAGGGGCCCACACTGAAAAGGGAAGAGGGGGAAAGCAGGTGGGGCAAAATAATGAAGGGGGGAGTTCCCCAAACCATCAGCAACCATAGGCAGCATGCAAAGAGGTACCGTTCAAGTGGCTGACTCACAATGTTAGGTGACTTACCTCTCCCATGAAGCGGAAAAAGCTAGAGAGGTTCACGAAAAAGGAAAGGCCTGACATCCTAGGGCTACAAGAAACATATATTTTACACAAGGATCAAACACGGCTAAGACTGCGCGGTTTTGACCACATTTTTCAGGCTTCAGGGATGACTAAAACAGGGGAGGTAGCGTGGGCTATCAAGAACACAGTGGACTTCAGATCAGAGGAAATCCTCCGAGATAAGGGAGGTAGATACATAACAGTGAAGGGAACATACTGGGATTCCGCATACACATTAGCGGTCATCTACGCACCCAACTGATCATAATGGGGGACCTCAACATAGCCTGGGATAGGGAACGGGGTAGGTTAGGGGGTAAAGGCAAAGGAGGGGGTGAGGGATGGCCTCAGCGGCCCTAAGGGATAGGATGGCACAGCTGGGTCTGAGGGATGTGTGGCGGGAATTGAAGGGGGATGAGGAAGGCTACATCTTCCTATTGAGTGTACACGGAACACAGTCGAGAATAGACTATACATGGGCAACTGCGGCCTTGTTGGGAAGGGTCAAGGAGGTAAAAGTGGGTCCCATTGGAATAGCAGATCACAAAATCGTCTCAATGCAACTGGAACTGGGGAATAAAAGAAGGGGGGTGTGGGGATGGAAATACCCAAAGACCTTAATGAGGGACCCAATAATTAGAGGAGAAATGGAAAACAATATGAGGGAATTATTTGAGAACAATAAAAGGGGAGACACAAGGGAAGATACCAGATGGGACGCTTTCAAAGCCACTCTGAGGGGGCAACTCATAGCAGCCAAAACACAGAGGGAGAGGCAGCTGGGAGTGCTAGAGACACAGCTGGAGGCAGAGGTGGAAGCAGTGAGGAAAGAGACACCCAACAGATCATCCCTGAGGGAATATAGGCGGGCAGTAGGCCAGCTGGGGATCTTGCGAAAACTAAGAGAGCGGAAGGGGCATTACTTTTTGTCCGACAAAAATGCTACACGAAAGCGAACAAGGCGTTCGCCCATTTGGTGCTCCTTCTGAGGGGAGCGGGGGCTAAAAACGTGATTACGGCACTAAAAACAGAAACAGGCGGAGCTCATCACACGCACCGAGGATATCCAAGAGAGCATAGTGAAATTCTATAAGACACTCTACACATCACAGAATCCCCAGACCCACACGCAGGAGGAGTTTCTGGAGAGGGTCAACGTGCATAGAATAAGTAGGGAAGCCCAAATTGTCATACACCAGGAGATCACAGAAGAAGAGGTGAAGAGAGCCATCAGGAACCTGCCCACGGGCAAAGCCCCAGACGGCTACAAGGCAGCATTTTATAAAACCTTCACAGCAATTTTAGCACCACAATTAACATACCTATTTAACACCTTCAAAAGCACAGGCAGCATAGGCCCCTTCATGGAAGAGGCCAAAATTACCCTAATCCTGAAACCCAACAAGGACTTCACAGAGTTCACATCTTATAGGCTAATCGCACTAATCAACGTGGATGCAGAAATATATACTAAAATCCTTGTGAATAGACTAGAGGGGCTACTTCCAGAACTGATCCACCAAGACCAGGCCAGTTTCAAAAGGGGTAGACAGACGGCAGATAACATACGGAGGGTGGCACATCTGCTGGAAAAAGCGCAGAAAACGGACACCCCTGCAGTACTCCTATCACTCAACGCTGAAAAAGTATTCGATCAGGTGGAGTGGTCATTCCTGTTTAGGGTCATGGAGAAGATGGGTCTGGGATGAAACTTTTTAAAAATGGTGCAGGTCAACTATCAGGGACCACTGACACGGGTGACAGTAAATGGGGCAATGTCACGTCCATTCCGATTGGGCAGGGGAATTAAACAAGGATGTCAGCTGTCCCCGTTGCTCTATGCAATCTATTTAGAACCACTCCTGCAAGCAATACGGTAGGCAGACGACATCCAAGGCATCCCATTTGGAGGCAAGCAACACAAGGTGGCCACATTCGCCGACGACATGCTGCTCACCCTGACCAAACCCCTAGAATCCATCAGGGCAAGCAGGGACCTACTAGAGGAATTTGGGGAGGTGTCAGGCCTGTGTATTAACATATGCAAATCTGAGCTGATGAGCGTCACTCTATGGGCAGAAGACCGGAATAGACTGAAGGCAACCACATTGTTTGTGTGGAGCCCAGGAGGGATCAAATACTTGTGAGTGCAGATTACCCCGGCACTCACACAGTGGTATGTGACTAATTACCTTCCCCTACTGAAGGGAGTAAGGAAGGACCTCCACAAGTGGCGCATCTTCCGAATTTCATGGTTGGGGAAAATAGCTGCAATGAAAATGGCCACCCTCCCACGCATGCTGTAACTGTTCCAACCAATCTTCCAAGCAGTCCCGGCAAGCTTCTTCAGGGAGATACGGACTATGACAAATGAATTTATATGGGAAGGCAGGAGAGCAAGGATCAGTAGGCACTTACTCATGGCACCGACGAGGGAGGGGGGCTAGCCCTCCCCAACTTCCAACAGTACTACGAAGCTACCCAGCTAAGGGTAATTAGGGAGTGGTTACATGAGGGAGAGGAGAAACAGTGGGTCAAGATTGATAGGGCAGTGATGAGACATAACTTGAGGGATGTACTCTGGCTGCCAAAACAACATAGACCAAAACACATATATTAGAGCTCCATTACAAAATTATTAGCAGATAACTGGGATAGGATGGTAAACACACTGGGAATCGCGACTTTCTCGTCCCCCTTCACACCTTTCTTCAATAATGGAGACTCCACGCCCGGGACCGAGAAGGGGGCATTTAGGAATTGGAGGGAGAGAGGCTGTAGGACGCTGTGGGATATGTTTCGAGGAGAGGAGATCCTGGCCTTCACAAACTGCAAAAGGGAATTTGCAGTGGGGGAGGGGGAGAGGCTTAGATATGCTCAACTACATCATTGGATACTACAACCGGTAAATTAGGAGGCAACCCTACAAGGCAGGTGACCCCATTCGAAAAATATCTACTGACAAATGACGGGGCAAAGGGGTTGATCTCCAATCTGTACAAGATACTAGATGACGCCATTCCCAGACAGCAATGGCCGTACATGTTCAGATGGGAGCAGATACTAGGGAAGGACATATAGAAGGAAGAGTGGAGGAAACTGTGGGGGAAGATTCCCAAGCTAGCAAGGGCGTCCCAGGTGCAAGGGGCCTGGTACAAAATACTTTTTGGGTGGCACTACATGCACTCTCGCCTTCACAGAATATACCAGGGGACATCAGGGGAGTGCTGGAGGGAGTTTGGGAAAGAGGGCACAGCAGAGCATATCTGGTGGAGATGTCCACAATCGAACCCTTTTGGAGGGAAGTACAGCAGGCACAGGAGCAGGCCTACGGAACAGGGGGGAGCAGACCTCCCGGACAGATTTTGCTGGGCCTCAGGGGAGGGGAGGCAGCGGGGGAACCCAGAACCCAAGAAAAACCAAGAGTGATATTAACTCTGGCAGCAATGACTATTATCGCACAAAGATGGAACAGCCTGAATGTACCAACAATCCAGGATTAGTTGTGCAAAGCATGGGAAATAGTAGTCATGGAATAGGCAACATATGCCATGAATGATAATGTGCATACATTCGCAAAAGACTGGGGAAAGACTCTGGCCTTCCTCAAAGATGATTACAGGGCCGTATGGTGCCCCCAGCGCCTCAAACTCCTGGATCTACAATGAATGCTGTGGGACTGCCCAAGTAGACAAGAATAAGGGAAGGACTCTTGAAATTGTCTCTCGGGGAGGAGGAAAAATGTGGGGTTTTGTTTCACATGTTGTAAACTTAATAAAAAGAAGTTTTGAAAAATAAAAAAAAAGAATGATGAAAAGTGTATTTTCCAAGCAATGGTGTTTGAAAGGATGGCAAAAGTGTCTTTTCAACACAGTAACTTCCAAAAGATGGTTTCCTGGTATACTCGCCTGCCAGGAACCCTTTCATAATGTCTTTTTCTTTTACATACTAGATGGATTACCTGGTAACTTCTATTTCTTCTTCATCTGGTTCATCCTCCTCCTAACCATGTGCCATCATATAGCCAATTTCCATTGGTTCCTCCCTCTTGTTAGGTGGACATTGGCGTGCTAGATGTCCAGGCTGTCCACTTGAAAAACATACCAATAAGGTAGGTTTTTGGTCTCGTCCTTCTTCAGTTCTGAGTTCACCCTTTTCTTTAACTATAATGGGCCTTCTCTCAGCAACCTTAAATGATTTTTTTGCTGGAAGTTTATGTGAACTATCTTGAATCTTATCTTTGTTTACCAAAAGGGGAAAAAGAGAAAACCCTCTAGGGTCCCTTTTAAGTTCTTCAATTTTATGAAGATTTCACACATGACGATTGGCTTCTGCAAAATTCTGAGCTGTTTCAATAACTAAAGTTAAACTAGGTGTGTTCAATTGTGGAATAGTTTTTTTGTAAATAGAGTGGTACTGAGTTTACAAATTGTTCTATGTTCAAGATCTCCAACACATCTAGTAAGGATTTTTTCCCATACATAGAGACAGGGTGTTCTGTATTCTAGCTGATGGCTCTACTGGCTTTTCTTCCAGATTCAATTTAATACTTTGGAGTTTCTGTTTATAAACATTTTCTGTCTGGCAGTCAATGTTCCCTCTAATTAATTTTCCCTAAGTGCGGAAATGATTAGTCTTCGTGCACACATTATTTTTCCATGTGTGCTACTGAATAACGATGTAATCCACTTTGTATGCATGCGTAGTTAGTGAGATACCATCTCTCAAGAGTTTGGAAGGCGAATTCTCCTTCCCAACCACCGCAATTGTTTACAAATCAGTGTAAAAAGTGCATTTTACAACTCTTTTTCCAAACATATAGGCTAAAAAAATATATATTTTATATGTGATTATAACCAGTCCAAGACTTCAAGATATGCCATAATACCTACCAAAAGTATGCCTGCGCAGAGAGAAAAACATCTATGCACCAAAAAAGCTTTGCATGCGCAGGATAAACAATAGTCTTAGTCGTGGCTATTCATTTGTCAACACTGCTCAAAGACAATACAGAAAATGCTTAATGCCAATGCGAAACAACTCATCTTAATTACAAAAACAAGTATGGCAAATCACTGATGTGGCTATCAAAAAATTCAGACATTATGCAATGTTTGCAAATGGAATTTTCCATTGGTTCCTCCCTCTTGTTAGGTGGACATTGGCGTGCTAGATGTCCAGGCTGTCCACATGAAAAACATATCAATAAGGTAGGTTTTTGGTCTCGTCCTTCTTCAGTTCTGAGCTCACCCTTTTCTTTAACTGTAATGGGCCTTCCCTCAGCACCCTAAAATGATTCTTTTGCTGGAAGTTTATGTGAACTATCTTGAATCTTATCTTTGTTTACCAAAGGGGGAAAAAGAGAAAACCCTTTAGGGTCCCTTTTTAGTTCTTCAATTTTATGAAGATTTCGCACATGATGATTGGCTTCTGCAAAATTCTGAGCTGTTTCAGTAACTAAAGTTAAACTAGGTGTGTTCAATTGTGGAATAGTTTTTTTGTAAATAGGGTGGTACTGAGTTTACAAATTGTTCTATGTTCAAGATCTCCAACACATCTAGTAAGGATTTTTTTCCCATGCATGGAGACAGGGTGTTCTGTATTCTAGCTGATGGCTCTACTGGCGTTTCATCCGGATTCAATTTAATACTTTGGAGTTTCTGTTTATAAACATTTTCTGACTGGCAGTCAATGTTCCCTCTAATTAATTTTCCCTAAGTGCAGAAATGATTAGTCTTCGCGCACACATTATTTTCCATGTGCGCTACTGAATAACGATGTAAGACACTTTGTAAGCATGCGTAGTTAGTGAGATACCATCTCTCAAGAGTTTGGAAGGCGAATTCTCCTTCCCAACCACCGCAATTGTTTACAAATCAGTGTAAAAAGTGCATTTTACAACTCTTTTTCCAAACATATAAGCTAAGAAAAAATATATTTTATATGTGATTATAACCAGTCCAAGAATTCAAGATATCCCATAGTACCTACCAAAAGTATGCCAGCGCAGAGAGAAAAACATGTATGCACCAAAAAAGCTTTGCATGCTCAGGATAAACAATAGGCTTAGTCGTGGCTATTCATTTGTCAACACTGCTCAAAGACAATACAGAAAGTGCTTAATGCCATTGCAAAACAAGTCATTTTAATTACAAAAAACAAGTATGGTAAATCACTGATGTGGCTGTCAAAAAAATCAGACATTATGCAATGTTTGCAAGTGGAATAATTGCATCTGAAATGATTGTGTCAGAAAACATGCCAATATAAGTTCATGTGTCACTTTACTGGAGTAATTCAAGGGCCGGGAGAAAAGGCCTCTCATAATTTGGGCAAGGACGATAATTGCATCAGAGTAGATGCACCACAGAATATGATGGTCAGAATTCCTGGGCCTCTGCTAACAATCCACATTACGTTGTTCAGTGAGTTGGAGCTAGGAGGCATATACACCATCCATTTTACTCCCTACAAACAGGGCAAAACACAGGAAACCATGAACATACAGCAATCTACCCCCTGCTTCTACCCACAAAGTTCCACTGATATCTTTTCGAAGCAGTGACATTGGTAGAAACTTGAATTATATTATTGCCCGATCTCAAAAGGCATTTTAGGGAGAAAGAACATTTTAATAAGCATGAAATACCCCTACTGGCAAAGCCAATTACTTTCTTACTCCCTGAAAAATCTTTTGATTCCATGTATGGAGTAACATCGTATCAGAGCCCTGCTTGTAATCCTGACAAAGGAAGTGAAATTACAGGGCACATAATACAGCTTATAGTTTTGGCCACCCTTGCTGACCACAGCCTAGATACAAATCAACAAGAGCCTCACAGGGGTTTCTTCTGGTGCACCGTTGAAGAAAAGCACATATATTGGCCCTTTCAGTCAATAGTAGCAATGCTCACAGGTACAACATATTGAGTACCTACTTCTTTAACTAGGGTCTCCTCCTGTGGAATTCACTTTTACCAGTTGAACATGATGCATGGGGATGCTAGAGGAAGAAATAGGAGGTGGAGTTTCCTAGACTTTTACTATAGTTTCCTATCCTTTAGCAAACAAAGATTTCCTTCACTGTACTGTACTGCCAAAACATCTGATTTGGTTTTTTAAAGTTGCTCATTTGTTCTTCACCCAGGAGGAGTGTTCTGTTCCCTTCCACCTGTTTCCCTCCCCGGCACCTGTGCTAGCCTCCAATGTTAGTTCACAGGGCTCTGTAAAAAGTGAGGGATTTTAGCAGTAAAACACTAACTGGGATATTTACATACTCACAATAGTTTGCAAGCAAATCGAATTTAAAACCTCATGATGATATTATGTGCAGTTTAAGAAAATGTCATAAATCTGAGTATGCACAATTAGTATGAAGTACATACAAGATTGTTTGCAACATACCCACCTTTCAATTCTTGGGTAGGATTATACAAGTGATCACTGAAACCATTTTTGTATAGCAGCGAGTTAACATATACTTTGTTAAGGTTTATGCCCCATGGAACTCTTAACATTTTGAAAGGTTGCAGATTGTGTGAAAAGCATTCTAGTTGTCTAAATGTTGTTGCCCTCATTTTATATAGGAATAATTCCAGGCAGAGTCCAGACCAATTATCCCTGGCAGGCCAATTAAATGATATTGCAATGTTGCTCTGCACTTATAGGGTAATGTTAACAGTGCTAATGCTTTTGCTAAGGCATCAACGTCATTCATATTAAAAACAAACATAAACCAAGACTTGTATCTAAGTCTGGTAACCTTTTGCAGAGCTAAGGTAGGCAGAGTCAAGGTTGTCTGGTAATATCTGAATGTGGCCTGGGAAGTCATATGGTATACGCGAGGTAGAGTCATGGGATGGGAGGGAAGATCATTTAATTAATGTGTGCAAACATATCTTAGTTATATGTTCTGTTAATGGAGCCACTTTTTCATATTCATTTCTAACCTCTTGTGGGTGGAAACATATTAGGGTTTTGAAGATCAAACTAGTATAGTAGCGCAATGTAAATAGATCAGATCAGAATATCAGAACAGTTAGTATAATTTAGCTTCATTTTAAGAGAAAGAAAATATAAGGTAGCTGCTGTGGCTTGTGCCTTATTAAATCTTTCAGGATAGTGGGAATTGTCTGTATGTGCTACGAAAATTCCTCGGAACGGCACCTAGAAGGAATGTGGGCAAGCGCACATGCGCACATCTTAGAGGGAACATTGCTGACAACCTCTGCAGCAACACTTCAGCACCCCACCTGGCTTGAGCAGCTAATTGCAGTTAGGTGACCTCCCCTCCCACAGCCTGAGCCCCCACAAAGGCTCCTTCCTTCCTGGGTCAGCCCAAGGTCTACTATCCGCAGCGATGATACACCGAGTGGGAACTGTTGCCCACCCTCCAACTTGACAATCTCGTACCAAGAGTGCTGATCTTGCTGGTTGTTGGCTCAGTGTCACTTGTCCCTACAGAGGGAGGCTGGATTGACAACGGTGATGGGCAGTTCCAACCTCTCGGATCCTAGGGATGCTGCGTAGGCCCCAACAAACCTCCAGGACAGAGGACAACAACCCCTGCTATTTATCGTCTCCGCTTCCAACGGTTCTCCCCCAGCCATTGGAGGCTTAGCTCCTACCATTCTTCCTAGCTCCAGAGATGGAAGCTCTGTCCATTGTCATCCTACTGCAACATTTTAATCCTCCCATGGCTAGGGGTCCAACGTACTGCCAGGAAAAACAAAGCATAGTCATGTATTAAGTACAAAACAAAACATATGCACAAAATAAACTGCAAACAGGTTGTGCCCTTTGCGTGTTCTTTACTCCCCCCGCTCCTTCAAGGCGTAAATTCAGTGTATTACCACAGCCAAGGCTGACCCTATTTGGGCCATGAATTACATATCTCTGTACATTATGACATTATGTTTCCTGCCTATGTTGTCCTTGTACCACTGCACCTGGGCCTCAAAAGGGGGTGGGGCTGGGGGGGAAGAATGGTAGGGAGCACAGACACTGCATTCATCTCACTTGAAAAGTGTAGAGGGGGCATGTCTGTTTCCCCTCCCCACCCCAAATCAAGACATAGCCCCACCTTCCCAGATATGGGGGACAGGTGCTGCTGGACCTGTGGAGTTATGATGAGGCATTATGCAGACAGGCAATAGATGCATATTGATCCATCGTTACAGAATTCCTCAATGTGCCCCAATAGGATATTGTGGCAACTTGATGTGGCTTACTTGAGAATTAACTTGGAAATAAATCTGGTGAGTTTCAGAAACATGCATGCGTTCATACCCAAGAATGATGGAATTTGTACTAAATGGAAACATGGAGCGTGTGAACTGAAGGCCAGTGTAAATAATGTATGAGATCCATTGAGCAGGACCCCAGTGTTCTTACTGGGGTCCTGTGGGATCTTCACAACATGCACTAAATTGGCTTATCGTACACTGTGGTAATATTTGCTGGGGGCAGTGTGCAGAACAGGAAGTACTGTGCTGATATAGAACTAATATTCTATTTCTTGCCATTAATTCAGTATGTGCTAGGATTGTGTACTGCCCAGGACTATTATACACTAATTGAATGGGGCAATTACATGCTAACAGTCGGGTTAGTATGCATCAATATGCTTATGGACACTATGCATAGGCTTGGGGCTATTTACCGATATTGGACACTGCTTCCGAAAAAGAATGTTGGTCACAGAGGCACCAGGGACGTCATTTCTCCAAAATGCCAGGGGTAGCGGAAGTGACATCACATGAGCCATGACCTCTGATAACATCACAGGAAGTGATGTCATTTGATACCACCCCAAAGTGACATCACGGGAAGCAATGGAGCACGACCTTTACCCCTTGACAAAACAGGAAGAGGCATCACATAGTATTGTTTCTAAGTACAGTATGAAACATATGGTTACAATATTACTGTAACGTGATATACATGTCATACAAGAATGTATCACCATATGTATCGGCAGAAAAAAACATGCTATTACTGCAACTTCAGAAAAGCAAAATACATAGTCCGACATTGATGCATATTTTACTCTAAATGCTTTTTGGAGGATTTTGTCTGCATTGTGAATTTGAGGTGTTTAAGAACACACAAAATCAGTGACTCACCCCCTGAAGTGTGCCTTAAATGAACCTTTAATGAGTTCAGCAATTATTGTATGGAATTCCAGAAATACAAATAGCCACATGGCATTGCTACAGCCCAGGAGCTAAAATTTGTTTTAAAAAAAACTTGTTTAAAAAAAAAGGGAGACCTCATGGGTTGCAAGGGAGACCACTGTCGACCCCTAAATGACATCCCTGAGAGGTACTGCGAGGTACTGGCATTCATTTGGCAGATCGCTGGAGGACAGGCACTGATTAGTAAAGAGTGGCCCACTACTTGTAGTATAGGAGGTCACAATTGGGTGCACTGTAAGCACTGGTGTGTACCAATCTACACTTTGCACCACGACACACAGAAGTGGCATGTTTATTTTTTCCCATTGTTTTTAAAATGAAACGATGGAATCTCTCTTCCACCTTAAAAGCATATAGAGAAGAACAATGGAAAGTGCTTTTCTTGAAAGTTATTAAACTCAGACCACTTTGTCCGTCTGCCCTGACTCACAGGAACAAGTGTCCCACAGACAAGATATAGGAAATATAGGTCCACACAAAGTGCCTTATGACTAATCATACATTGTGTCGGAGATATAGCCGTCAGGAAGATCCTGCTCAGTATGGCATCTCAAGGGACAATAATGCATGGGCTTAAAATGAATTTGAATGGAAAATGTGAATACCAGGTTTAAGTGCTGAGAATACCAAACGTTTCAGAGAAAAGTAGTTTACAAACATCTTCAAAGGTTGTATGGTAACAGGAATTGACAAGTAGAACACATTACTTACCTCTCAGTAATGATCTTTCTGATAGATGTTCCTCTCACAGATTCCCCATCTATTATAATCCAATCTCAGTGCAGCTGTTTTTCTGAAACTGCTTCGCTACTTCGGGGCGCAGCACAGCTCTGTATCGGCTCCGTCAGATGCCTCTATGCCCCCTGCACTGGATGTGGCATCAGGGCCAGTTTATATTGCCTTGCCCCATGAGCTCAGTTCCACTCCTTTTCTCTACCACTCTGATGCTGATGAATCGTAGAACCGATGGTGTACAAGCTTCCGGACAAGAGGGGCAGGTAGAGAGGGTAATGAGGAATCTGTGGGTGGAACAGCCATCAGAAAGCACATTACCAAGAGGTAAGTAATTTGTTCTTCTAATGGATTCTTTCCTCATCTATAAGACTCTGCAATACTGATTGGAGGAACCTTATACATGTAGGGCCTGCCCCATATGGGATGCTAGGACACTGGTCCGTCTTCATCTGACCATCTTCGTCCACGTGGGCATTACCTGGCTCATCATCCGCAGTGAAGCTGGCCTAACAATTCATTAGCTACTTGCAAAAGCAATGTTATTTTATCATTGTAACAATGCACCTGGCAGATACAGGGATGAGCCGGGGGGAGAGCCAAGGTCACTCACCCCCAGGCAGATCAGCAACTCCCAAGGTCCGCCACCTTAGTCTTCAGCTATAATATGATGGCACCCTGCACCTCGCTGCACAAATCACGTGACCCATTTCTGAAGGCGCAACAGCCTTGCCTTCTGATCTTAGTAATAGATCGGGGGTGGGGTGTGTGAAAAGATTTTTTGGTCGGTGGTCTGAGTTTGGATGGTGCTGTGGCATGCGGGGGTCTCAGGTTGAAAGCATTGCAAAGCTGTATTTCTTATGTGGGGATCGTTTGGGGGCAGGATGGCCTTGCTATCTATTCCGTGGGATGGTACTGCCAATCTCTCCCTTCTCATGACCTTGCAAGGCGCATTCTTCCCAGGGCGCAAGGGTCTGTAACCTCTTGGACACTGGAGAAGTTTATGGATCTCTGAAACCTGGCCTTGGTGGGGGTGGTGTCTGCGCTCATGAAAGGTATCTAATACCAACACGCATTATGCTGTTCCCCGCACCTGGGCCTAAATCTTAAAATGGCTGCAGTTCGCCTTAATGGCGTTCACACCCACATCTAGCATATAGCTTCTAAGCATGCGCTAAGGTGACTGCGCACCCTCCCCTTCATGCAGGGGGGGGAGGGCCACCAAAAATTGTGGGACAGGCCCCCCAGTGGGTGGGCCAGTAAGGTTTGGGCACCCTGGGGCCAGATTGGCACACTATTGGGCCCATCTGCGCCAAGGGGAGTTAGGTTACCAAAGGAAAAAAGTGAAAATGGTAGACTGCATTTTAGGGGGGGCTGTGGGGCACCCAAAACCGATGGAGATTTTCTAATCGGAAGGGGTGGTGATCCCCCTACCCACAATTGATTGGGGGCCATGTCATGCAGCCCTCCCTGGGGGCAGATATATGTTCCTAGGAAGGGACACCTGAGCCCAGGGAGGAGTGCAGGACAGCCCCCCCTTATATGCCCCAAAGGAGGGCTACATGAGATGCACCGCTCTTCCAATTGGGGTGGGGGTGGAGAGGTGTACCCCCTTTCACATTACAAAGTTCCCCGGCAGTGTAGGGTGCTGCTCAGCCCCCCCTAAAGTGCAGCCTGTCATTTTCAATGTTTTTCATTGTTTACCAAACTTGCCTTGGGTGCCCAAACCCTACTTCCCCATCCATTGGGGGGCCTGTCTGACATTTTGGGGTGGGCTTCTCTCCCCACCCCAAATAGAATATGGGGGGGCACCTCATGCAGCCCTCCCGGTGGCAGATATCTGCCCGCAGGAAGGGGCAAATGGGTTTTCACTGGGGGGGGTGAGGTTCAGTAGACCACCAGGGATGGCTTGCAAGGGGGGGCATGCTTGAAAAGTATTGATTTGTTTTTGCTGGTGTGACCGTAGGTAACACATGTTTTTTGTTTTGTTTACAGCTTTTTCTACGCGAGCAGCTGCAACGTTATGTGAGCACTGGTTTTTATTATTTTATGGTTAGGGCCCACTGTCAGTGGGGTGGGTGAGACTGGGGCTGGATTGTTGGTGGTGTGGGTGGGAATGGCCCATTCTGGGCAGATATTTTGGTGGGCTGGGACACAATTGCAGGGGCAGGCCACAAATTGCCCCCCATGCCAGCAGAACATTGGTGTTTCCCTGGGAGCGGATGCCTCCCATGTGGTTGTCCGTCTGCAAGCCCAGGCTCCACCTATGGCTGTGCTACGTTACAGATGTCACCTCCGGGGAGGAATGGGGATCCTGCCGGGGCTCCCTGGAGCTGCCGCTGTACTTAGGGGACGGTACACCCACATGGTACATGGATGTCCAAGGCCAGGGACATCACCTCCAACTGTCCTGGAGCTGCAGCTGGGCTGCATTACAGCTTTTCCCTTCGGGAGGTATTGGCACACTGCCGGGACTCCCTGTTGGGGAGAAGCTGTAACGTAGGGCAGCCAGATCTCCAGCAAAGTCAGCGGTAATAGCCCTGGCCTTGGGCACCCTTCTCCCATTTGGGTCTTTGCCGGGGGTGCTGGGAAATAAATGCTGAGCCGATTTGTGTAAGTCAGACCTCTGTGGTTTCCCACGGGTGTCCTCTTTTGGGAAATGCATGGGGTTCCCTGTTTTCCTTGCTGGCTTTGACACCCTTGGCCCAAATCTGTAGGTTGCCCACATGAACAAAATGTGCTGTGCCGAAAGGCTTGGGGTTATCAGTGGGTTACCCTTTTCCATTTGCGCCCCGGAAGGTGCACCTGCACAAGTCACCTACCCTTGAAAATGTCTGTCTGTGCTCTTTCAAAAAATGTATGCTTGCTGTTCCTCACCACATTGATTTTCCTGATTTACACAAGCTAAGTACGTCTGTTCAGGCCGTAAGCATAAAACTCCTGTGTACCATGGCTCAGTGTTTGGCTTGTGGTATTACTTGTTTTGTGAAACACTATAAAAAATGTGTGCTTTTCTAACTGCAAGAGTCGGGGGAATATAGCGGAGCATTGTTTTTCTCAAAAGCCATAGAAGCCATTGCCGTACCAAGCCAACCATGTCCACCACATATCTTTTTTTCAGTCATTTGCCACTTTTTCCCCAAACTATGGCATTTTCCCCTACCTAGTTGTTGCCCGACCTGCACAAATCACCCCTTCCTAAACTTGGAATTGGAAGGGCCAAAATCGCCTACCTCTCACAAAATGGTTGATAACCACATCAAAATAATTTTTTTTCGTTAGTTTCCACCTGCTTCTTTGTACATCATTTTATTGGAATTTTTTGAAAAAACACAACATTTTCACCCTTTTTGGTTATTTTCTCCCACCCTCTACAGCAACCTAGGATTATGACCGCCTACGTGTGGGAAAAAATGTAACAAAAAAGTTACAAGGCATTGAATGGCAACATACCGAAATCCCCAAAAAAGGCCCCAGGAACTGAGGGGTTAAACCCATGGCACTTAAAGGGTTAAACTGTCTCTGCTGTATCGGAACAACTGCATGCTGTATAGTTATCTAGCACTGTTAATGATTAACACGAAAATGACCCATTCGACCCAACTAGTTCTAGCACATTCTTTGATAGAACCTGACTGGCATGCTCCAAGAGGAAGGGGTCTGGAGCTAGGGTAGTGGACTGAGGCCCCTAATTTGGGAGGAGTTGAATGAGCAGGTGACAGTAACCCTGATGGGCCATGCTACCTGTAAGGCCCATGCACCGGATGGGGTCTTGGAGCATTCCGAATCGAACTGGGAAAGTATCCCTCGCACTGTGTAGAATGACAGAGCCTGTCACTGATTTTTTGTGCCCTGGGTGAGTAGTGGATAGCACTCCTCTCCTCTCCGGGCACCTCTACCTCTGCCTCTCAGAAAGCATCTGTCTTTCAGCCTTCTTGGCAGTGCCTGATCACAGCCTCTAGCGGCATAGGCTGGGAAGGGACTAAACCCCCCTATCCCGGGAAGGCTGTGTGGAGGGCTGTTGCACAGCTAGCCCCAAGGACCTAGCTGTGGCCTTAGACACACATTCTGCAGGGCTTTGTCAGCCATTTGAGACAAACAGGTTGTGGCATCGAAAGGCATGTCCAGCATCCTGGTCTGCACATTGGACACAAAGGAGGGAATTCAGAGTACCATCCCTGTGGCCATGGACCTGCCCACACAATCTGCGGTGTCCAAGCCTGAGTTGAAACCCTGGGGGAAAGCCTCCCTTGCATATAGGGCCTGGAAACCACCCCACATCTCCCCCTGAGGGATGTGCTTGGCCGCTCCTGCTACAGCAAACCATAGACCAAAAGAGCATTTGGCGAGAGTGTGTGAGGCGTTCCCTGCACGTAGGGCAAGGATGCCCAACGTGAACATCTTCTTGCCCCAAGCATCAAGTCTCTTGCTCTCCCTGTCTGGAGGGAGGGAAGGGAAGGCAAAGGAAGGTAAGGGAAAGTGGTAGTTTGCAAGCTTGCCGTCCCAACCTGAACCACCAAGCTTACCAGGGAGACATGCGAGGGTAGAAAAGCTGTATCAGATGGCGCATGACAGTGTTTCCTCACCAGATCCCCGTCAACTGCCACTGCAGAGGCAGGTCACTCACAAACCCCTGTTACAGGTGCTTCTACGGCCACATTTAAAGGCAGCAGTGTCTCCTTCCTAGAGGCATCATCCAAGATATCACAAAGCTCATACTGGGTCTTCGATCTGGATGGAGCAGGAAGTCCCAAGGTCTCGGCTACTTTGGCCATCATCTAGTGAAAAACAGGCCTGAGGTTTGCCCGGAGTGGGAGCTGGCAAGATATCTATCTCTAGGGATGCATCCAAGCCACTGGCTACCCACAGGTTCTCGGCTAACGTTCTGCGCTCCATAGTGTAAGGAAGGCATGGTATCAAACAGTAAGACAGACACAAGTGATCACAGTTCAAGGGTGTTTATTGAACCTCAATTTGGTTTGAAAAATGCCTATCTTAACCTAAATCTAAAGATGGGAGCAAGCTACGACCATCAAATAATTAGAACGCAGTCCTAGTGGTGTCTGTCAAGATAAAAGGGCCTATACTAATAAACCTATTGCCAATCATTACTTCTAAATACAAATAGTGTGGGAAACAATGCTATGCAAAAGAAAAGTGTTCAAGAATTGATATGTCTGGATATTCAAGCCGTTGGCTTTCCTTTCCCATGTTTTCAGCACAGGAAAGCTGGCAAACTCAAGCTTAGCACAGTCTCTGGCTTCTCTAGCACGAGGGGTGCAGTTCAAAACCTTCACATCATGGCCTTCTGTGCCAAAGTCTCTTTGCCATTGAAAGTCTCTTTTTCAGAGGGCCTGATGCAACACGACAAACATTAAGGTTCCTTTCTTCTTAGGATTTTGCATGTTCAAATTCTCGGGTGATTTGCTTTTCAGCCCGGGTCCCCCTCCGCCGGGCTCAGACCCACTTTAACACAAAGCTTAAATTGATCTCCCTCTTCCGGGCTCGGACCAACTTGATCTACTTTGCCACAAGCTTTCTTCACTGTATCAACATCGAAGACTTCGATTGTGCGCAGGATTTTGCTTGACCCGTCGCAGGACCGCTTCGATTCACAATTCTCTGCAACTCTTTCACTTTTAAGCTGGATACCTTACAGAGACCTTTGATTGAGCACACACGCGGTTCCAGGACCACTCTGTCAAAGGTATCGTATCTTGGTTTCAAAGTTCATTCACTCATCAGCAGTTCAACTTTATTTGCATCTTTTTTGTATCACACAGATTTCAAACAATGTTCGTTCCAGCACTCGCCATACCATTTTTCCGCTTGCAACCTTGGCTTCAACACATACCGGTCTTGCATCGGTCTCCCCAACTCACCGTCTGTGTTGATTTCACTGACGCTGCTTTGTTCTTGGCGCAAAGGACAGTACCACAGCAGCTGGCGATTCTCCCCACCTTGATTATTGGCGCGGGAGGGCCCTGGGTATCTACAACGCACAATGTAGTATTCTTCAGTCTAATTTCCTGGTCTCATGCTTACCAAACTCGAGGGCTCATGAAAGGCACAGTTCCATGTCGAAAAAGGTCAAGGGAACTTCCCTCCTTGCTATTCCCCTTCTGTTTCACCGTCTTTCTCCTCTCGTTAAACTGCCATCTTGGAAATGCTGTTTCCTTGTGTGCTTTGCCTCTCTCAGAGTGTGCTCTCATGCTTAGCCTTTTATCCTTGTGGGGAAGTTTAATGGAAGTCAGGTGTGTGTGTGTGAAGGTCATTGATTGCCTGACCTTGCCAGATCATTGTATTGGGACACGTCAGGTATACGGCTCGGATGTTAGTTCATTTTCTCTCATAGCGGGCTGTCTGTGAGAAAGTGTTTGTGTTGTAAAGGGGGTTGAGGGGAGTAGAGTTCCTAAATATCCTACTTGGTAGGATGGGGTAAAGGTGTTATAGGGAAGGGGATACTGCGTCTCACCATAAGGTGTCCACTCCCACTTCCCGAAGACTCCTCACCCGGAGTGATCCTCCCCCACTGGTCCACCCCCAGGAACTGGATCCAAAAGCGATGGGCGTGTCCTGGCCACCTGGATGACAGATTCCCGGGGACTAGTGGGTGAGACACCTTCTGGTTTCTCACATTAGGCATGTGCAGCACATTATAGGCACAAACGATGTTACTAATGGCGTAATTACATATAGTACAATTCTGCAATACTGATTGGAGGAACCTTATACATGTAGGGCCTGCTCCATATGGGATGCTAGGCCACTGGTCCGTCTTCATCTGACCATCTTCGTCCACGTGGGCATTACCTGGCTCATCATCCGCAGTGAAACTGGCCTAACAATTCATTAGCTACTTGCAAAAACAATGTTATTTTATTATTGTAACAATGCACCTGGCAGATACAGGGATGAGCCGGGGGGAGAGCCAAGGTCACTCACCCCCAGGCAGATCAGCAACTCCCAAGGTCCGCCACCTTAGTTTTCGGCTATAATATGATGGCACCCTGCACCTCGCTGCACAAATCACGTGACCCATTTCTGAAGGCGCAACAGCCTTGCCTTCTGATCTTAGTAATAGATCGGGGGTGGGGTGTGTGAAAAGATTTTTTGGTCGGTGGTCTGAGTTTGGATGGTGCTGTGGCATGCGGGGGTCTCAGGTTGAAAGCATTGCAAAGCTGTATTTCTTATGTGGGGATCGTTTGGGGGCAGGATGGCCTTGCTATCTATTCCGTGGGATGGTACTGCCAATCTCTCCCTTCTCATGACCTTGCAAGGCGCATTCTTCCCAGGGCGCAAGGGTCTGTAACCTCTTGGACACTGGAGAAGTTTATGGATCTCTGAAACCTGGCCTTGGTGGGGGTGGTGTCTGCGCTCATGAAAGGTATCTAATACCAACACGCATAATGCTGTTCCCCGCACCTGGGCCTAAATCTTAAAATGGCTGCAGTTCGCCTTAATGGCGTTCACACCCACATCTAGCATATAGCTTCTAAGCATGCGCTAAGGTGACTGCGCACCCTCCCCTTCATGCAGGGGGGGGGAAGGCCACCAACAATTGTGGGACAGGCCCCCAAGTGGGTGGGCCAGTAAGGTTTGGGCACCCTGGGGCCAGATTGGCACACTATTGGGCCCATCTGCGCCAAGGGGAGTTAGGTTACCAAAGGAAAAAAGTGAAAATTGTAGACTGCATTTTAGGGGGGCTGTGGGGCACCCCAAACCGATGGAGAATTTTCTAATGGGAAGGGGTGGTGATCCCCCCTACCCACAATTGATTGGGGGCCATGTCATGCACCCCTCCCTGGGGGCAGATATCTGTTCCTAGGAAGGGACACCTGAGCCCAGGGTGGAGTGCAGGACAGCCCCCCTTATCTGCCCCAAAGGAGGGCTACATGAGATGTACCGCTCTTCCAATTGGGGTGGGGGTGGAGAGGTGTACCCCCTTTCACATTACAAAGTTCCCCGGCAGTGTAGGGTGCCGCTCAGCCCCCCTAAAGTGCAGCCTGCCATTTTCAATGTTTTTCATTGTTTACCAAACTTGCCTTGGGTGCCCAAACCCTACTTCCCCATCCACTGGGGGGCCTGTCTGACATTTTGGGGTGGGTTTCTCTCCCCACCCCAAATAGAATATGGGGGGGCACCTCATGCAGCCCTCCCGGGGGGCAGATATCTGCCCGCAGGAAGGGGCAAATGGGTTTTCACTGGGGGGGTGAGGTTCAGTAGACCACCAGGGATGGCCTGCAAGGGGGGGCATGCTTGAAAAGTATTGATTTGTTTTTGCTGGTGTGACCGTAGGTAACACATGTTTTTTGTTTTGTTTACAGCTTTTTCTACGCAAGCAGCTGCAACGTTATGTGAGCACTGGTTTTTATTATTTTATGGTTAGGGCCCACTGTCAGTGGGGTGGGTGAGACTGGGGCTGGATTGTTGGTGGTGTGGGTGGGAATGGCCCATTCTGGGCAGATATTTTGGTGGGCTGGGACACAATTGCAGGGGCAGGCCACAAATTCCCCCCCATGCCAGCAGAATATTGGTGTTTCCCTGGGAGCGGATGCCTCCCATGTGGGTTGTCCATCTGCAAGCCCAGGCTCCACCTATGGCTGTGCTACGTTACAGATGTCACCTCCGGGGAGGAATGGGGATCCTGCCGGGGCTCCCTGGAGCTGCCACTGTACTTAGGGGACGGTACACCCACATGGTACATGGATGTCCAAGGCCAGGGACATCACCTCCAACTGTCCTGGAGCTGCAGCTGGGCTGCATTACAGCTTTTCCCTTCGGGAGGTATTGGCACACTGGTGGGGGGAAGCTGTAACGTAGGGCAGCCAGATCTCCAGCAAAGTCGGCGGTAATAGCCCTGGCCTTGGGCACCCTTCTCCCATGTGGGTCTTTGCCGGGGGTGCTGGGAAATAAATTCTGAGCCGATTTGCGTAAGTCAGACCTCTGTGGTTTCCCACGGGTGTTCTCTTTTGGGAAATGCATGGGGTTCCCTGTTTTCCTTGCTGGCTTTGACACCCTTGGCCCAAATCTGTAGGTTGCCCACATGAACAAAATGTGCTGTGCCGAAAGGCTTGGGGTTATCAGTGGGTTACCCTTTTCCTTTTGCGCCCCGGAAGGTGCACCTGCACAAGTCACCTACCCTTGAAAATGTCTGTCTGTGCTCTTTCAAAAAATGTATGCTTGCTGTTCCTCACCACATTGATTTTCCTGATTTACACAAGCTAAGTACGTCTGTTCAGGCCGTAAGCATAAAACTCCTGTGTACCATGGCTCAGTGTTTGGCTTGTGGTATTGCTTGTTTTGTGAAACACTATAAAAAATGTGTGCTTTTCTAACTGCAAGAGTCGGGGGAATGTAGCGGAGCATTGTTTTTCTCAAAAGTCATAGAAGCCATTGCCGTACCAAGCCAACCATGTCCACCACATATCTTTTTTTCAGTCATTTGCCACTTTTTCCCCAAACTATGGCATTTTCCCCTACCTAGTTGTTGCCCGACCTGCACAAATCACCCCTTCCTAAACTTGGAATTGGAAGGGCCAAAATCGCCTACCTCTCACAAAATGGTTGATAACCACATCAAAATAATTTTTTTTCGTTAGTTTCCACCTGCTTCTTTGTACATCATTTTATTGGATTTTTTTGAAAAAACACATTTTCACCCTTTTTGGTTATTTTCTCTCACCCCTCTACAGCAACCTAGGATTATGACCGCCTACGTGTGGGAAAAAATGTAACAAAAAAGTTACAAGGCATTGAATGGCAACATACCGAAATCCCCAAAAAAGGCCCAAGGAACTGGGGGGTTAAACCCATGGCACTTAAAGGGTTAAACTGTCTCTGCTGTATCGGAACAACTGCATGCTGTATAGTTATCTAGCACTGTTAATGATTAACACGAAAATGACCCATTCGAAATGTTTGACTAATTGATTGTTGTATCATTGTCCATAGCCGCCATAGATTAATGTAGCATTGGGCAAATGTACTGTAGAAGATGGCCTTGGCTTTATTGTAGTATCACATGTTGTATTATTTAAGAATAGACACTGGGAGTGGCTTAGAGCCGACTCGATGTGGTCGCTCATATAAAGCTGCCTGTGGATTGCCCGCTGCAGCGGCTAAATTTATGCAGTCCCCGTAACCCAAATGAACCACAGATGCCAGCTATGAAGATCCGAACCGATGGGGCAAAATCGCCATCCGAATCCCAGCACCCTCCGCCACCCGAGAAAACCAAGATGGCGGGCGCGCGTATGAGCGCGTATGCGGCTGGGAGACGGAGACGAACCTTACCATAACACGCGGGCCGGAGAGGAGGAGCGCCCAGGTGGGAGGTGCAGACTGATTCCATCCGTCTGCGGGAGACGGCCCGGACCCATCTGGAGCATCGGAGCAGAGGGGGAACCAGCGGAACACCGGCGACCACTGCGGGACTGCGCTCGTGGGCCTTCCGTGACCGGAACGCCGGCTGGGATCGGGTCCGCAGAGGGAGGGCCCAGCCCCCCCTCCCACCTCTGCGAGGTGCCAGCACACAGAACCCGACCCCAGAGGAGGAGGGACGGCGAAGGTGGCCGTGTCGGGGCCCTGGTGGGGGATCCTCTCAGCGGGAGCTCCGGCTGAGGCAGTCAGCATAGGAAGAGGGCCCGCCGACCGCTCCCACCTCTAAAGGGGCTCAGAAGCGGACTCCATCTCCAGAAGGGGACAGCAGAAGCATCAATCTGGGGAAGAGGCCGCATTCGGGCTGCAGCTGGTGGTTCCCTTATAGCCAGAGGAGAGTGAGGTCCTCCTGCCGTGAAGCCTTCAGCGGCACCTACGTGCTGGGCAGTGCTCGCCTGTGAGCCACGACACCTCTCCGGGGCTGCTCCCCGGCCCTCCCCTCCTTTCCCCTCTTCTGACTACGGCGGACCCGCTGAGCCTCATCACCGCCCAGCCAGCTTCGACTCTCTCTCCCCACAGCCCCCTCCCTCCCTTCCGGATTGCTCCTGCGGCTGCCTGAGGGACTGGAGCCCTGCACCGCCTGTGCCCTGATCGGGGGCACCTTCGCGGCCTCATCTGGAACCCGCTTTGTGTTCCCTCTCTCCCTTCTTCCTCCTGGGGCACCCCGGCCCACACCATCCTGCAGCTGCACACCTCCGGATTGAAGGGCAACCCCCTTCCAGCAGACAAAGACCTCCGCGGCCGCGTTGGTGGCTCCCCTGACCTCCTGGTGGGGCCAACTCAACAGTCTATGGGCATACAGAAACAGCCCCCTAAAGTGACATAACTCCTGGTGAGAGGTACCGGGGTGGTGCCGGAAGGCCGTGTTTAGAGTGGGGGCAGGAGACCCACCCCCCATGCAACGGTTGGCGGTGGGAACTTTCTTCAGGAGCCCCTGGAGAACATATCATTGCGCCTCGCCGCCTCTTTGAGTGAGAAATCAGCGCCCGCCTGGAAACCTTGCGCCTTCCTAAAGGGACCTGGACTTGAGTTGGAGGTAAGCCTGGCCCGCATGCGAGTCACTTGACCGCTCTCCTCCCTTCCTCTCCCTGAACTTTTCCTGGGGCGCCCCGGCCCACGGCCCTGCTCCCCGCGGATAAGGCTTATAACCCGCATGGGTGGCACACCTTAGCCTCTCGCAGGGCTCTGAAGGTCCCCGGGCGGCTCCTGCAGCAATTCGCCATTATTGTTACGGTGCTCCCTGCGGCCACTGACCCGCCGCCTACAAGCAACGCAATGTCCAAGCAACCAAAATCCACCAAGACCTCGGACATAGCAACAATGTTAATGTCATCCGACAAAGCGAAGAAACTGGACCCTTGCTCCTCCGCTTCACGGGAATATCTAGACAACAAGGGACCTCTGGCGACCAAAGAGGATATCTGTGAATTCATGGCTAACATCATATCAGAATTCCGGTCTTGTAAGAAGGAACTTACTACCAAGATAGAGAGTACTGACAAAAGGGTCTCGGAGGTGGAACAGAGACTGGGAGAGGTTGAGGATCGCACCCAACACCATACCTCCGCCCTAACCGAGGTCCAGCGCTCAATTAGACTTTTGCAAGACAAGTGCGAAATCCTAGAAAACAAGCAGGAGGACCTGGAAAATAGGGCCCGGCGCAACAACCTCTGAATTCGGGGGGTTCCTGCCTCAATCCCAGACAAGGGGTTGGCTGAATACATGGGCCTCTTTTTTCAAACTCTCCTCCCCGACCTGGAGGATTCACAGCTTCTCCTAGACCACACCCACAGGCTGAGCCCCCGTCGCGGAGTGGAGTCGGACATCCCGCCCGATGTCATCACCAGGGTGCACTTTTTCACCACGAAGGAAGCCATCTCGGCAATAAGCCGCTCCAAAGATGAAATCGCATTCCAGGGGGCCTCGCTCTAGATTTATCAAGACCTGTCTCCTCTTACTCTCCAGAAGAGGCGAACCCTCTGCCCGCTAACCACTTTCCTTCAAGCCCAAAAAATTTGCTACAGATGGCTCTTTCCCACAGCTTTGCAATTTTCCTACAAGGGCACACTAAGGAAAATTAGCCACCTGGACGATGCTGAAAACATTATGCACCCAGACGCCTCCAGGCCCTCGCCTCTACCAGCCACTGAGGCGACAGCTGACTCAGACCCTATGGCCTCCCCTAAACCCAAACAAAATTTGTGGTCGAAGGTTCCGAGATTCCGGAAGAGGAAATAGCCGGGCGCGGTCCCATGATGGAGTCACCAGCACTTTCTGTCCCGGCTCACCAGCCCGGCACCCTGGAGCCAACCGTCACCTACAGGAACCATCTCTAATGCAGCGGGCCTCACCCCAAGGCCTATGCCCAATTCCAAGGCACAATCCACCTATGAGTCCTTGGAACGATTCACCAAGACTTTTTAATTTTGGCCATGTTGGCTGCACACTGTTCTATGGCCCCGTTGGTCAGGGGGGGTTCTAGACCCACAAAAGGTCCGCCACCCCCAGTAAAATCTCGGACCTCCCGTTGGCGGTCCAAGCAAAAACCCCAAAGGCAGGTTAATAAATGGTCATACATCCCACGACATGATGGCTAATCATTCTACATCTCCCCCCCTTCCTCAGAACTTGTTGGCGACTCCAGAGCTGGCCCCGGAACATCAGACTCTGAGGTTTGTCTCCCTGAATGTTAAGGGACTGAATTCGCCAGCTAAACCAAGTCAATCCTACAGAAACTTCAGAATGACAATGCGGCAGTAGCTATGCCACAGGAAACCCACCTACTGCCGGCGGACCTCGCCGCCTACGCTCCCGAAACTTTCCAAAGCAACTCTTTGCATCTGGAAACTCCAAGAGGGGCGGCACGGCAATTCTATACGGGAAGGGGCTGAACCCTCAAATTCTCGACTCTATAAGCTGCCCGGAGGGGCGGTTCATAGCAGTGAAATGTCTGCTTCTGGGACAATTATACTTCATAGTCTCAGTATACGCGCCAAACTCGGGCCAGGCGCTTTTCTTTGAGTCGCTAAGTACAACTCTCTCTCCCTTCCTGGAGGGCCAGATAGTGATTGGCAGTGATTTTAATGGGGTCCCGGACCCCATGAAAGACATGTCCCATCCACCCTCTGCCGCGGACCTCGCTACAGCCCTGGCTCTCCTGCAATTATTCAGAACTCTAGGGGTAGTGGACTCATGGAGGGTACTCCACCCATCCAAAAAAAACTTTTCCTTGTATTCTTATGTTCACAGAACGTTCTCCAGGATAGACCTCCTCCTAGTATCTCCGCAAATCTTCACATTCACCAACGATGTGACAATTGGCTCCAGAATCCTGTCCGACCACGCCCCGGTGACCCTGGAAATCCGAGTGCAGGGACCACCCAATCCCCAAAAGCGCAGATGGACGCTATATGACCCGATCCTTAACGAGATGCCACTCACAGACGCGATCGCAACCACGATCAACAATTTCTTTAAGGAAAACCCTAGCGAAGACACCTCCTCCGCCAACAACTGGGACGCAATGAAGGCAGTGGTGCGGGAGGAACTGATTGCTCAAGGAGTGGCCTATCACAGGCATAAATGACAAACTCGTCAGAGCCTTGAGGAAGAACTCGAAAAAGCAGAAAGGATCCATAAGGAGAAGGGCTGGACCCTAAAACACAGCGAGCTATACGGATAGCGCAAAAGAAGATCGAGGCCCACTACGCCGAACATACTGCCCACCAAATGGAAAAAGCTAAACAGTTTTACTATGCTAAGAATAACAAAGCAAACAAACTACTGGTGGCCAAACTTGCCAAGGCGAAAAGGAATAACACGATCGTGGGCCTGCAGGATCAGCATGGCAAAACCCAATACGTTGACCAAGACAAACTACGGCTCGCGACGGCCCACCTGACCCAGGTGATGACTGCTCCGGTATGGGACATGAAGGAACAGAGGGAATACCTACGGAAAGCAGCACTTCCCTGACTAAAAAAAGCAGCCTGTGACTCTCTGGAGGCGCCGATTACCGACGAGGAAGTGGACAAGGCCATAAAAGCCCTTAAATCCCAGACCCCCGGCCCGGATGGGTATACAACCAGGTTCTATAAGATTTTCAAACCCCAATTATTAGCGCCTCTGGTACAGCTGTTCAATTCATTCAGGACCACGGGTACTATAACCCCGTCCATGCAAGAGTCAATTACGGTCTTGCTGCTTAAACCTGGAGGCGGCCCGAATAACCCTGCATCATATAGACCCAGCTCCCTGCTCAATATAGATGCTAATATGTACTATAAAATTCTAGCAACACGACTGTCCCAGTTCTTGCCGGAGATAGTCGGCGCTGATCAGAGTGGCTTCCTCAACCACCGCTCCACGGCCAACAACATCTGTAGAGCCTTGGACCTGGTGGAACTTGCCTCCTGAGACTCCCGGGAGTTGGTGCTTCTGGCCCTGGACGCAATCAAGGCATTTGACAAAGTGGACTGGACCTTTATGAGGCTCACCCTCGAGGCTTTTGGATTTGGCCCGGAATTTTGCACTATGACGCTTGCTAACTATAAAGCGCCCAAAACCCTTCTCAGAGTCAATGGCACCCTTTCCTCCCCTATCAGCCTAACCTGCGGAACCAGGCAAGGATGTCCACTGTCACCACTCCTCTTCCCACTAATTATGGAATTGTTCACCCAACGGATCAGGCTGAACCCTGCAATCAAAGGCTTTCAATCGGGCACAGCGCACCATAAACTGGCCCTCTAAGCAGACGATGTCCTTCTGACCGTCACAGAGCCCGTACCTCCCTCCCTCAGGCCCTGGCTGAGATAGTGAGCTATGGAAAGGTCACAGGTTTTGCCATCAACTTCCGGAAATCAGCTGCCATGGGGGTGGGTCTGTCCCTGGAGGACCGAGAAGCCCTAACCCCGCTATGCCCAGTACAATGGACGACCAGGGGAATCAACTACTTAGGAGTCCAGATCCCAGCTAACCCAAGCGAGGTCTATCGGGGAAACTTTCCTCCACTATTCGCGGACCTGGAAGCAGACTTAAAGCGTTGGGCTGCACAAGAGATCTCGCTGATGGGCCGTATCACGGCCTGTAAAATGAACTTGCTACCGAGATTCCTATACGTTTGCTCCTCACTTCCGGTGCCAATTCCGGCGCCAGCCCTCCAAAACTTACAGAAGAAAATGCTGCAGTTTATTTGGAGGGGGAAAAAAGCCAGAATCCCTAAGACCACAATGCTAGGCAACGCAAAGCTCGGTGGCCTCGGGATGCCAGATCTACAGAAATACCAGATGGCCTGCATTCAATTGTGGCAGATACTTACACCGCCCCAGATGGGTGGATCTTGAACAGGCGCAGCTACCTCTCCCACTATGCTTTCTCCCACATATTCCTCCGCAGGAACGGCAACGGTGGCGGGAACGTCTGGCGACCACCAAACATGCCATCTCTGTCTGGGACAAAGCATTGAAACAAAAGAGGATCCCGGTGGGACTCAGCCCCCTCTCCCCGGTGTTCATGACCCCAATTTTTTTACCTGTACTGTCCACCCGGAACTTTACGCCCTGGATTGCGGGAGGCCTGGAGACCCTAGGACAACTCTTCGAAGGGGGTCAACCCTGTACCTTTGAGCGATGTAAAGAACTCTTTAAGATTCAGGAACAGGATAGATTCACATATATCCAGCTGCGCCACTGGTGCACTCACCCACAGACCCGCCAAGCAGCTACCCGCCCCCTCCACAGCTATTGAACTGACCCTTAATGAGCTCCCGGTCCGAGGGAGAATCTCCACTCTATACAAACGCCTTCAAAATGATTTCTTAATCTCCAAGACCTGGTATATGGCCCAATGGGAAGCGGACCTGGGCCACTCTATTGAGGACCAACTATGGGTTGATATTTGGTCCCGGGCCCACACCTCCTCATCTTGCATCACGAATAAAGAATGCCCCTACAAGATCCTCCTCTGTTGGTATTACCCTCCCCTAAGACTTCATCATATGAATCCCACACTCGACCCAAAATGCTGGAGACAATGCGGCCAAATAGGGTCCTTCTTTCATATGTGGTGGTCCTGCCCTAAGGCTCAAACTTTTGGAAACAATGCCTAGCGACGATTGCAGACATTACTCAGATGCGGCTGCCCCTAGACCCCGAACCCATTCTCCTTGGAGCTCCGATTCCTGGAATCTACCCAAGGTCTGGACCCAAAGCCAAACTATTATCCCAATGCTTACTGGCAGGCAGAAATGTGATAGCCTGCACCTGGAAAACGGCGGAAGGCCCTCTTATGCCTTTCTGGTGGGTGAAAGTCTGGGACATCTAGATCGCTGAGAGGGTGACAGCTGCCGGGGCAGGCCTCCTACACCGCTTTCACAACATTTGGGGTCCGGTCTTAGACTTTGACCAAAACTTTCCGGCCCTGACATACAAGCCCCAATTAGCCCGGAGAACTGTACAAGACGGGGATCCCCAACGGGGACAGGAAGAAGGAACTTAAGACCCAGGGGAAGGGAGGGAAGAGCGACAAATTGTATTGTTTTTATGCTCCATGTCACGAATGATGAAGCTCTGTATTGTAATAACCTGTCTGTTTAAAATAAACACATTTAAAAAAAAAAAAAGAATAGACTACTACTTTAAGGGTCTAATCTCGAGTCAATCGGAAAAACCCTACTATAATAACCAATCCTGAACATATCTCTGGTATAGCATAGTAATATCAGGCTACTTTTGTAAGGCGCCCCTCAGCCTCATCCAAGTCATAAATAGCCATGCTAGGCTTGCTAATCTTCACTATGTTACCCTTCTGTACTGTGTAAAATGGTGTACCGTGCACAGGGAGTCATTTTGATAACTACAAAAATGGCCTATCCAAATTGGCCTGTTACAGGCCTCACCCCATCCCCTGCCCCATACCCTTCCTGCCTTCCACGCCACCCTTTCCACCTTTCCCAGACCATGCCCATATCACCACCCCAATAACAATAATCACAGCTCAGAACTCATCACTACCCTCCACATAGCGACTCACCCGCACACCCAAGACACCCAAGAGAAGAAGCACACCCACCCCATTCTGGGCATCACCAGACGTTATAGCATAATGTGCACCCATGCAACCATACGTCTAAAACACCCACAGCCTTGCCTACTAAACAAATACTCACTACTCCACATTTATCGACATCTACTGCTGGAGTTACCTCTGATCAGGAACCTGTAACTAGTCTTCAAGGTGCCCTCATCAATGCTCGTTCACTAGGAGCACATGCCATAGAAATACATGACCTTATCAATGAACATCAACTAGACCTTTCTAGTAATCACAGAATCCTGGCTCCACCAAGCTTCTGGACCACTGAAAAAACCATCATAGCTATCATAGCCAAGACCAACTTGCAATTAAGAACCTGCCCTATAGAAAACATTGCAGGCTATGAATTAGTATTAGCTAAACTCGCCACTAATGAAAAAACCACGATTAACCTGGTGGTGGTCTACAGATCACCCAGTATCAATAGTCACCCTGAAGTAGACATACCCTTGTTACTAACTCCACTCATCAAACCCAACACCAAAAGCATTGTCCTTGGAGACCTAAATCTAGGATTTAACAACAACCAAGACCCGAAAGCAGAAGCCTTACACTCCTCGCTTAAGGACATGAATTTCACACAGTTAGTGAACACCCCTACACACATTAAAGGGAGAACACTTGATTGGATCCTCTCTCTTAACAGGACCATGACTATTGATTCGATCTCGCCCCTTAACTGGACTCACCACTACAGTATCATGTTCACTCTTTCCAGGAAAGAATCCCACCCTCCTAAGACCATTGCCATAGAAACCTATGAAACTAGAAACACTTGCAAACTCACTTCGGAAAACCTTGCCCCTATACTTAGCAAAGCGCTAGAAGCTACCTCAATTACCAGTGAAAATCCTTGTGACCTGGCAGATTCCTACCATTAATGCCTCACCCTTGAACATGCCCATAAAAGACACCCCACCTCAGAGTCTTCATCTGCCTTCCAGGCGGCAAACAAAACTTATAAAGCTTCTATCATCTCGCACAAAGCCAATGCCTTCAATACTCGCATTAGTAATGCCTCTTCGGATTCCAAAGAACTCTTCTCGATCCTAAGAGAATTGGAAAATCCCATCATGGTCTCAGCCCCTGCTAATTCTAGCAAAGAGTGGTGTACCACCATTCAGGATGCCCTATCCGCTAAGATTGATCTTCTGCAAGACTAAATAATAACAAAAAGACAAATATTAGCCGACAAATGTGCCACTAGTAACTCCATCACGAAATCCAATGAAAACTCCAAACCGCTATTTCACTTCTCCACAGTCACCCAAGAACTAGTGCTCGACAATATTACCAAACTTAAAGCCTCTAATTGCAAAGGAGACAATGCTCCAGCGCAAGTAGTCAAATCATGTGCCCATACTCTCACACCTATTACAACCAACTTCGTCAATGCCTCCTTTAACACCAACCTGGTCCCAGCCAGCATCAAAGAAGCCTGGGTCACTCCCCTTCTAAAAAAAACCACATTGATATGATATGGCATTTATAACGCGCCTATACACAAGTTTTTCAAGGCGCGACGAGGCAAGGGAGGGGGAACAGGGGAAGACAGACAACGATCTTACTAGGCCTCGTGTCATTCAGATCGCGCAAGTGCATGGGAAGGGGAAAAGGGAAAAGTGCAAGGAGGAGGGGTGAGGGGAAGTGCGGTACATGGGATAGTAGAATAATAAGATAGTAATGGCCAGAAGGTGCCAAGTGCAAGGTAAGTGCAGATAAAGTGCTGGTAGGGGGACTGTGGGGCTACAGAAAACAGTCCCCAGGTGCAAGGGTTGCCAGGGAAGCAGTGCAAGTGTGCAACTGGTGGGGCCTGGGCCCGAGATCAGAAGGGTGGCCAGGTACCCAGTGCAGTATCAGCCAGGAATTTAGCAGGGGAGAGGGGGAGAGAAAGCAGAAGCAAAGAGCAAGGTTTTGTGGTGCTTCCGGAACCGGAGATGGTCCCCCTCGAGTTTAAGGGAGGCATGAAGGCTGTTCCAGAGGGAGACCCCTGCTGACGAAAGAGATCTACCACCAACTCGTTGCTTGGAGAAGCAACTGACCCTGAGGGAGTTGGAGGCGGATGAGTGAAGAGCTCGAGAAGGAAGATATTTAGGAAGACTTAGTTGAAGATATTGCGGCCCCAGGTCCCAGAAGGCCTTGTGGACAATGCAGAGGTTTTTTAACTTAATCCTTGCAGCCACTGGGAGCCAGTGCAGAGATTTCAGTCCTGGAGAGATACGATCCCTGAGCTTGAGGCCAAGGACAAGTCTTGCAGTCCTGTTTTGGATAAGTTGCAGAGGGCGGAGCGTAGAGGCAGGCAGTTTTAGATAGAGGCTGTTACAGTAGTCCAGCCTAGAGAGAACCAGGGCTCTGGAGACAGTGAGCTTCTGGGGAAGGAGAGGAAAGGAAGAATACCTCTGAGGAGGTGCAGCTGGTAGTGTGACTTCTTAGAGACGTCAGAGATGTGAGGAGAGGAGAGTGTGGAGTCGAAGATGACCCCGAGGTTTTTAGCCTCACAGGTGGGAGCAGGAAGAGGGCCAAGAGTGGCCGGCCAGAGAGCAGCAGGGAAGGAGGGAGTGGGTGTGCCGATGAGTAGAATCTCAGTCTTACTGGCATTAAGGCAGAGGTCATTGGCGGCACACCACTCCTGGATAGCAGACAGACATTCAGAGATGAGAGAGGGAGAGGAGGAGGCCGAGGGTAGCCTGAAAATGAGCTGGGTATCATCCGCATAGCACTGAAAATTGGGGCAGAGAGCGGCGATGCGGTGGGCCAGAAGTGCCAGGTATTGGTTGAATAGCCAGGGAGAGAGGACCCAAGTTGGACCTGGAAGGGTCGGTCGGAGAGGAAACAAGTCAGCCACGCCAGAGCCTGACCAGTGATACCCAGGTTATCACGGAGACGGTTGAGCAGGATGGAATGGTTGACAGTGTCAAAGGCAGAAGAGAGATCAAGCAGGATGAGGACGCAGTGGGTGTTAGAGTCAAAGTTGGAGAGCAGGTCTTCATGGATGTTCAGGAGAGCAGCTTCCGTGCTTCTGGTAGCTCTGAAGCCAGACTGATGATCATGAAGACAACCAACAGATTCAGTGTGGAGATTAAGCTGGGAGATGGCTAGTTTCTCCAGGAGCTTGCCCAGAAAAGGAGTGATGGAGATTGGGCAGTAGTTAGCCAGGCAAGAGGGGTCGGTAGAGGGTTTCTTAAGCAGGGGGTGCACAAGGGAGTGCTTCAGGGGGGATGGGAAGACTCCAGTGGCGAAGGAGTGATTGCAGAAATCGGCCATGGCAGGAGCCAGGGAGTCGATGTGGTCCTTAATAGTTTTGGAGGAACAGGGGTGAACCTGCTTTGATGAGACTTTCATAGATCGGACTTCTCTAGAAACTTTGTCTGCGGAGAACAGGGGAAAGGCAGCGAAGGAGGGAGGAGGGATGGCGGCAGGAAGGCCAGAGGAAGAGCAGGGAGTGGGGGGAGGGAGAGGATAGGAGGAGTGAGAGGACAGGATGTCCTGAGTTTTAGAGATGAAGTGAGAAGCCAGTGCTGTGCAGAGGGCCTGGGAGGGGACAGGAGAGGTAGAGACTGCAGCAGGATTGGTCAGTTCCTTGCAGATTTTAAAGAGTTCAGCAGAGTTGTTAGATGCCGCAGAGACGCAGGCTTGGATGTGAGCTCTCTTCTTGGTAAGGACAGAGAGCCGGTATTGCCTTTGCAGCAGGCGGCAGGCCAGTTTGTCAGAGGATGTAAATGAAGCACACCATTTCCTCTCGCCAACCCTACACTTGCGTTTTAGGGTGACAAGGTTTGAGTCGTACCAGGAGTTGCATTTGGCTTTTGGCTTCAGGTGGATTCTCATGACAGGGGCAAGGATATCAAGTGTATCAGATATAGCAGAATGTAAAGTGAGGATGAGAGTGAGCCAAAGGGAGAGGGGGTGAAAAGGTGGCGGCGAAAGCCTCCGTTGTCACGCGCTTCATGGTTCGGATGACCGAGAAGGTGGGTGGCAGTGATGGAGGTGGCTTGCCTGAGGGGTAGGGAGGGTGAGGTCGGAGGAGAGGAGAAAGTGATCACTCCAGGAGAGAGGAGTGGTGAGAGGGACAGAGAGGTGAAGGTCTGAGGAGATCAGAACATCAAGAGTGTGCCCTGCAGAATGAGTCGGGCCCGAGGGGAGAATAGTGAGTGAGAGAGAGTCGCAAAGGTCCCTACTGTGCCCACAAACTATCGGCCAATAACAACAGTCCCGTTCCTGCTCAAAATATTAGATAAAATAGCCTATACACAAGTTCAAGCCCCCTTGGAACAAAGCCAGCTCCTCGGAACCAGAAAATCTGGATTTAGGCCCAACCACAGCACGGAAACGGCACTCCTGGACCTGAAAATTCAGATGGATACCATCAGGGACTCAGGTTAACTCTGCATTCTCTTATTGTTGGACCTATTCGCAGCGTTCGACCTTGTGGATCACAACAAACTGTGTTCCACCCTAGCTAAGGGTTTTAACTTCTCTAAGGACGCCACCCTTTGGGTGAAATCTTTCCTAGCCAACCGCACTTCCAGGATCTCCATAGGAAAAGAAGCAGCAGACCCCATCCCAGTCCCCATTGGAGTTCCCCAAGGTGTGTGTCTCTCTCCTACACTCTATAATGCATACACAAAGCTCCTCTTCGCGGCCTTAGATGACATGGGTGTCATCTACACCAACTTTGCAGATGACAGCCAGATCTTTATAACACTCACAGGTAACTACGATCAAGACATTCTGACCATAAACAATATCTATGCCATAATCCAAAACTGCATGGCCCTAAATAGCCTCTGCCTCAACGATGAGAAGACAGAGATTCTCATCGTGGGCTCCCAAACTAAAATAGGTGCTCTCCACCCTGACTACTCCGCCATCAACATCAACGGCACAATGATTCCTGTACTAAAGCAAGTCAAAACCTTAGGAGTTTACATTGACGCCAATCTCACAGTGACCAAACATAGAAGTACACTCTCTTCTTCCACCTCCTATACTGCTAAATGAATTGCCTTAAGCCGCCAATTCCTAACACCGACTAACTGCATCACTCTGGCCAGGGCTTTGATTTTATCTAAGCTCGACTATTGCATTGTGTTGCTAATCGGGACCTCCACCACCAACCTCAACAAACTACAATTAATACAAAATAAAGCCTTATAGGCTGCATTAGGAATAAAATAAATCGATCATATATTCAAAATAAGGAGAGACTCCCACTGGTTGCCCATCAAAGCCAGAATCATCTTTAAGACTCTATGCATCGCCTTTAAATGCCTTTACAAAAAGCACCCACATACCTGAATAATGCCATAGCAAAAAAGGAATCCACTAGATCTCTGAGATCTAACGACAAACTTCTCATGGTAATACCCTGCTTCAAAAATACTAACTCCTATTGTTTACTTTTGCATTACTGTTCATATGGTGTACATTTAATTGATTATTGTTGCTTAAGCTGTCTGTAACCTCGCCGTGATACCCCAGGGTTTGGGCGAGTAAGAAATGTAATAAATAAACATTTTTTTAAAATGGATATTTGGGCTGGAGAGAACGATCCCATATGCAGATGTTCTTTGGGTAGTTAAAGTAGATTTTGATCTTACCAAAATGGTAAAAACGGCATGTTCCACGCAGACTGTAATGTAGCAACCCATCACAATGGTGGAACTTTTCTCAATTGCAAATGTTGCTGCCTCAAGTGCCTGTTTGCAAGCGAACTGCCCTTGCAATCTAGTGTGCCACTATTATAGGCCAATGGTTTGTGGCCCATTTTGCTTTTCTGTGTCAACACGGCAGGCATGAGCTGGCCGTTAGATTGTGAGATTAAGTAGAATTCCTGTGTATAATCTGTGGTTGCTAGCACAGGGGCAGTTGAAATCACTTCCTTGAGGTCATTAAAATTCTGTACCATTTCTTCAGTCGACACTATTTTATTGTCAGTCTTTTGTGCTTCTTTGAGGCCCTGTAAAATCGCCCTTGTATATGCAGCATAATCAAGGACCCGTGGCCTGCAGTAATTGCACAACCCTAGGAACTTCTGCATCTCCTTTACTGTTGTTGGCTGTGGGTTGGCATGCACAGAGGCAGTGTGGTCAAGGATTATCCTTTTACCATTTGTGGATATTAACTGTCCTAGATATAAAACGTCTTTTAGACAGTATTGTAGTTTTGCCTTGTCAACCTTGTACCACTTGTGAGCCAGGAGCTGTACAAGTATGATTGAGTCCTGTTTGCAGTGTTTCTCAGCGTCGCTGCATACCAGCAGGTTGTCAACATAATGGATGATCATACTGGACATTTGGATGTTGCCTAAATCTGCATGGGGTATTCTGTTGAAAATGCTGGGGATCTCATGTGTTCGAACCCCACTACCCCCATGTGTAAAAGCGGTGAGGTATTGCGAATATGGGTGTAATGGTATTGAGAAAAATGTATTTTTGAGGTCCACTGCCGTGATATGGGTTGCTTCTTTGGGAATGCTACACAAAATAGGTGTAGGAACGACAGGAAACTCTTGCTGTACCTCATCATTTAGGGGGCGCAAGTGCCGGATTATTCTCCAACTGCCCCCTGTAGCCTTCTTTACAGGGTATATAGCTGTGTTACATGGGGAGGTAGATGGTACTATTACCCCTTGGTTGGGTAGGGCACTGATGGTATCCCTTATTCCCTCCTCTGCCTCTCTGGAGAGTGGGTATTGTATTAGTCGGGGTAGCACTGCTCCTGGTTTCAGAGTTATGTGTACTGGAGTCACTCCCTGTAGGAGCCCTACATCATGGAAGTTAGTGGTCCACAGTCTCTCGGGCACCTGCTCCAAATCTGCCACAAAGAACTGGGGTGGACCGCAAGGGCCATCAGGGGACATTGGTCCTTCCGGTACTGCACCATTATTTCACATGGGATTCAAATCGCTAGCACTATTTCTCCGTCATCTGGCTTGTCCTCAAACAGCTCTGTGTCAGTCACCTCGTTCAGAGGCAATGTCGGGTCAATGCAAAGCAATGTGGCCACTCGCATCCATCCTGGTCAGTCCCTTTCACAACAATCCTTTTTATAGAAATCACCAACCCTTGCAAATCTAGAGACAGTATTGTACCTGCCGCCAATTCGGGAGACACTACAGGGTGAAATATGAAATCTGTGGGCACTCGCCAGCACCCTTTGCCTATCTGAGGCACCACCTCCACAAGCAGTTATTCCATACACAAACATGTCCGGGTCTATGGGAATCGCACAAACTACCACTTCTCCGAGTCCGGAGCAACTGCGGAGGGAGGGTCTGCTGATTGACCCAAGAGGAGCCGGTACCAGACACATGAGCACATGGGCGGCTGAGCAGCAGGTGAAGAGGAGGTAGGGAGGCTCGTCCCGTGCTGGTGGCTTCCCTGTGGGCCCACGTTCTGGGCACTGAGATGGGTGAAGGACCTTTTCTTCTGGAGAAGCACACCCCAGAGGAGCGACACAGGCAGCTGTGGCATGGGAAGAGCCTGGGACCAGAATATTCAAGGAGAAGGGACCAGGGTCAAGAAGCACGTATCTGAGGCCGGACCAGCAACGGGGTGCCACAGTACACACTCCAACGATCTGAACAGTGAACAACTAACACGTCCATCCTCCCCTCCCCAGTGAAAACTTTCAGACGGAGATAAGGAGCCAGAGGGGGTCACACAAAGGGGACCCTGAGGGGTCAATTCCAGCTAGTCACCGGTCACCCAACACAGCCAGGGGCGGAAGAGGATCTACCCCCAGGCCTACATAGAGCCTGCTTCCGCGAGACCCGGGAGGGGTGGCAGGGCCGCAAGCTGGTGCGCAAGGGCAAACTGTAGGAGGCGGACATCGCCCACCCAGGAGAACCACTCGCCGGAGATCATCCGACCCCCTGGGCGCCCCTTCCACGGAACGAGGAAGCAAGGGGCTCAAATACTGGCCCACAAGGAGCTGATACACAGCATGGAACAGAGGGCTTGCATGAAGGGCACCCAGGGGCAGAAGGAGATTTAACAAGCAGCGGGACATCCCGACCTATAGAGCCCAAAATGAGACCCTCATCCTGCACCAGAGACCCAGAGTTGCAGTGGTTACTCTTTGGGATTGCCACCAAGTGGGAAAAGGCACAAAGACGGGGGGCAACCAAGATATACCCGGCGCCCCCAGAACTGTCCACCCTCCCCCCAGAGAAATCTCACGGATTAGCCCATGCAGCAGATGACATGCGCAGCAAAGACTTGTCAGGAAAAGAGAAACAGCCAATTCACGGGGGGGGTGCATAACGGCTGCCAAAGGGCCCACTTAGGAGGCACTATGTCAAAAAACAGAGGGAAGGCTCCCACAACCCCGGCGAAAGGGGACAAGAAGTGCTCAGAAGGAGTGCTCCAGAAATTATGGAAGAAAGAGGAAGGGGCCTAGTCAGACAGCAGGAAAGAGGGGGACAGGATGGAAGAGGAGCCCCCGCACGAAGAAGACCAGGAGGACAAATGGGTCCCAAAAAAATTACCAGAGGAATGCTTTCAAAGTTTTGGAGACAGGATAGCTAAGGTGATGCAAACCCAGCTCCACAAAATGAAGGAGGTTCTGACTGGGGCACTTTGGGAGGTAAAAAACGACATACACAGCCTCGAAGCGAGAGTGGACACCAACGAGACAGCAGTGCAGGAATTGGCTGACGATGCTCAGAAGGTTCAAGATCTAAAGGAAAACCTGGCCATGACCACCCATAACTTAGAAATTCAAACGGAAGACCCTGAGAACCGGTCAAGAAGGGTGAACATAAGGGTAAAGTCAATTCCTGAGATGGTGGGGGACGCAGACCTCTGGCACACAGTGAAACTAATATTTGCTTCCCTGGCTGACGTCTCAAACCCCAAAGATGGTGGACAGGGTGCACAGAGTGGGGCCCAGGAGGAATGAACCAGGTGCTAGGCCAAGGGATGTGCTGGTGGCATTACATGAATACACGCAAAAGGAGAAGATCCTGTGGGCCGCAAGGTGCTCAGACAATCTGAACTTCAATGGGACCACTATCGAGCTTTACCAAGACCTTTCCCAAATCACCCTCACCAAGAGAAGGCAGATGCTCCCGATAACACAGGAATTACAGAAGAGGGGCATCAGATACAAATTGACTTGTCCATTCGGTCTCGTGTTTCAGTTGGACAAAAGACAGAGAAGGATAACCACTTTGGAAGAGGGGGCAAATATCCTCGATATAGAGACGGACCAGTCTTGGAATGGGCCGCATGATAAGAGTGATCGAAGCCCAAAAAGGAAGGCGTGGGAGTGGTCGATGCAAGAATCAAGGAGGAAAGCAAGGAGAAGAAGGGGTCCATCGGGCCCGAATCCTCAAGTCAAAGCCTCTTCGCAGGAAGCGGAGGCCCAGGGCAAGTCTCTTAGTTGAAGAGTCTGCCATGCCCATGGGGGCCACAGTAAGAGCACCCAGGGAGGGGTAACTAGCATAGGCAGATTTAGGTGGGGGAAGGGGCGGGCGGGGTCGCTGGATCACCAAATGGGTCAGGGTAGACCCACCAAAGGGATCACTGAGGGTGGAATGGTTCACTTCATCCGAGGAAGAGGTTCGGGGGGGGGCTTTATGCCGGTGGTGCCAACCCGGTGAGGGTGGAGCAGGGAGAGGCAGAGAAGGGTGGGGGTGCAGGTCAGGGGGGAGGCATCGACCCGCAGTGGGCTGGGGCCAAGTGGATACACCGGTACCTATGGGCTATGGATAGGTCGCTAAAAATAATGTCCCTAAACATCAAGGGGCTGAATTTACTGATAAAGAGGAAAGAGTTGTTTCTAGCAAGGGAGAACCCAGACATTACAGCCCTACAGAAGATGCACATACAAGAAAAGGATCGACAGAGGTTGAGATTAAAAGGGTACAATCGACAGCAATCTAACAACCCTGGGAAGAATGGGGAGCCCTTATAGCCCTGAAAAATATTCTAGATCTTAACATTACGGGTACAACCAGGGATACTACAGGCAGATTCCTAGCATTAATCCTCCAAGGGGGGAGGGAGACAATAATATTCGCAACTATCTATGCTCCAAACACAGGGCACGACCACTTCATACAAACAATGTTACATAAACTATAAGGGGTCGCCAGGGGCAATATAATATTCACAGTAGATTTTAAACTAGCTTGGGACCAGGCAAGGGACAGGAGTGCAAGAATTTTCCACACCCAAACCAAACCATCGAGGGAGCTTCAGGGCAGGATGGATAACCTTTCACTGGTGGACGCTTGGAGGGATAAGTGGGGGGATGCCAGGGGGTATACTTTTTACTCCCATGCACATGGGTCGGCATCAGGAATAAATTATGTTTGGATCTCACGCCCCTTGTTAGGCACAATTACGTATGTGGAGGTGGGAACAATCATGATCTCAGACCACTCCCCAATCACAGTGACAATTACACAACCCTCACAAGCTGCGGGGCTGTGGAGATGGAGGTACCCGGCACACATATTCAAAGATGAGGCACTGAAGGGGGAATTGCGAGAGGAGATAGCTAAATACTTCCAGATGAATGATACGCAGGTCTTGGACCCATGTATAGTATGGGATGCCTTTAAGGCCACTATTAGAGGGAAGATAATTCGGATAAAGGCAAGAAGGGCAGGTAGGTCAGGAGGATAGAGGATAACCTGCAGGCTAGGCTGAAGATAATAACGCAGGAACTGGCGAGCAAACCCTCAGGAGAGATCAGCCGAGAATATAGGGCGGTTAAGGGCCAACTGGATACAATATACTCGACTAAAGCAGAGATCGCCCTAATGCACCTTAAACAGAAGAACAAGATATTTCTTACCTGGTAACGTTCTTTCGATGGGATGTTCCTCCGACGTATTCCTTATCTTGATAGATCATCTCCAGCTTGCTGGCCTCGGAATTTTTCTTTCAGTAGAGGGCGCTGCGCGTCGATGTCCCTCGAGCCGATGTCCCTCGCCAGCCTCTGTATCGGCGCCGACTACATAATGTGTATAAATAGACTCGCGCAGCGTCCGTTGCTCAGTTCCATTTTGACGTTAACAGTTGTTTTACATGAATTGGTTAGTGACCCAGAAGGAGCGTAAGCTGTAACCAAAAGGGAAGTTTTACTGAGGAGATGGATGGGAGGGGCGATAAGGAATACGTCGGAGGAACATCCCATCAAAAGAACGTTACCAGGTAAGAAGTAACTTGTTCTTCGAAGGGATTGTGTCCTCCGATGTATTCCTTATCTTGATAGACTCCCATAGCAGTGGTGTGTAACTGGAGGTGGGAGTAAAATTACCATGTTTCCCTTCAAGAGTGAACAGAGTGCAACACAGCTTTGCCAAACCTAGTCTCTTGGCTAGAGGAGGAATACAGGTTGTAAAATCTTGTGAAGGTATGTGCAGACGACCATGTGGCAGCCCCACATATGTCTCGAATCGGTACCCCTCTTTGGAGGGCCGAAGAGGCTGCGATACCCCTGGTTGAAAGAGCCCTAAGATTTTGAGGAGGCTCTTTCCCTGCCAGTTTGTTACATTCCAGAATGGCTAAAATCATCTATCTGGAAATGGTTTGTTTTGTTATCGGTAATCCCAATTTGTGCCCTGAGTAACCTACGAACAGTTAGTCTGCTTGCCTAATCCTAGCAAGTCTGCTGATGTAAAAGCTCAAAGCCTGCCTTGGGTCCAGCCTATGCAGCCTTTCTTCCTCTTTCCCCGGATGGGGAGGGGGATAAAATGAAGGCAAGGTAATCTTCTGAGTGATGTTGAATTCAGAAACCACCTTTGGGAGAAAATTAGGCTTCACTTGTAGGACAACTTTATCTTTATGAAATATTTTATGAGGGGGTTTACAAGATAGAGCCTGTAATTTGCACACCCTCCTAGCAGATGCTAATGCCACTAATAAGACAGTTTTAAAGGTGAGAAACCTTAGTGAACAAGAGTGGAGTGGTTCAAAAGGAATACCCATCAGGATATTTAAGACTAAATTTAAGTCCCATAAGGGAACTTGGAATGGTTTTGGAGGATAGACATTGGTTAATCCCTTCAGAAATTGTATTACTAAGGGTAACTTGAAATACGATGGTTCCTCTGAAGTGCGCTTGAAGATCGATAGTGCTGCGAGATAGGCCTTGATAGTGCCAACCTGAAGGCCCAAATTTGCCAAATAGAGTAGAAAAGATAACACCGTTGGTGTACCACATGAAAAGGAGTTGATATTCTTTTCTCTACACCAGCTGCAAAATGTGTTCCAACGGCAGCGGTATAAAGTCTTTGTTGCTGGCCTTCTTGCCGAAAGCAACACCTCCATGACGTCATCTGGGAGGTCCCATTCCTTGTATCTCAACCTTTCAGATACCAAGCGTGAAGGTTGAGGGTTCTGATGTCTGGATGGAGAACCTGACCTCCCTGCTGCAAGAGAAGATTCTCCTTGAGCGGAAGACGAATTGGAGGACAGATGGACATGTCCAGAAGCTCCGGGTACCACGTTCTCCTGGCCCAGTCCGGGGCAATTAGGATCATGGCTTTCCAGAACCTTCTCAACCTCCTGATCATATGAGGAATGACAGGGACTGGAGGAAACGCGTACAGAAGTGGAAACTCCCAGTCCACTAAGAACGCGTCCCCTAGAGCTCCTCTCGGGGAAAATTCCCTTGAACAAAACTGATCACACTTCCTGTTTTGATGCTGGTGGCGAACAGATCCACTTGAGGGGTTCCCCAAAGGGTGAAGTTCTGTTGAAGGACTTCCTGAGCTAGTTCCCACTCGTGGGAGACTGTACTCTGCCTGCTCAGAGCGTCCGCTGTCAAGTTTTTCTCTCCGGCTAAGTGAACTGCCGTCACAGAGATTCCTTCTTGGATTGCCCAAAACCAGAGCTGCATCGCCTCTCTGCACAGCGGCAGTGATCCTACGCCTCCTCTTTTGTTGAGGTAGTGCATGGCCACTGTGTTGTCCATCATTATCAGGATATTTTTCCCTTGTACAGATGGCAGTAAAGCCTTCAGCACTAGTCTGATTGCTCTCAGTTCTAACAGGTTGATATGTAGTCTGGACTCCGATGGAGACCAACGACCGCTGATGGTCAAGTCGTTGTTATGGGCTCCCCACCCCGTGAGTGAGGCATCTGTGACTACTGTTATCTCCGGCCATGGTTGCCAAAACAGTTCTCCTTTCAAGATGTTTTCCTGGCAGGCCCACCACTGAAGGTCTCGAGCTACCTTGTCCGGAACCTGAAGGAGGTCTGTCATTCTCCCTGAGAATTGCGACCACTGAGTTCTCAGTGCCCACTGAAGAGATCACATTCTCAGGCGAGCCTCTGGCACAAGGAAGATGCAGGATGCCATGAGGCCTAGCAACCTCAAAAAGTCGAAGGATGGGAGACGTTGGGCATTTTGAAACTTGGTGACCATCTGCAGATATCTTGAGCCCTCACCTCTGGTGGCGAGGCTTTTCCCAGGGAAGTGTCCAGGACCGCTCCAATGAACTGGAGTCTCTGTGATGGTATCATCTGTGACTTCTTTAAATTGAGGGAGAAGCCCAGTTTGTGAAGGAAGTGGCAGACATAATCTAGCTGGATCTGAGCTTGTTCCGGAGATACAGCTCTGATCAGCCAATCGTCCAGATAGGGGTAGACATGAATCCCTTCCCTCCTTAGACTTGCAGCCACTACCAACATTAGCTTGGTGAAGACCCTCGGGGCGGAGGTCAGCCCAAATGGCAGAACTCGAAATTGATAATGAGAGCCACCAATTACAAACCTCAGGTATTTCCTGTGTTTGAGATGGATTGGCACATGGAAATAAGCATCCTGAAGGTCCAGAGATACCAGCCAGTCCTGGAGCTGGAGGGCCTGAAGGATCTGAGAGAGAGTTACCATCTTAACCTTGTCCTTCCTGAGGAACTTGTTCAATTCTCGTAAATCCAAGATAGGTCTCAGTCCTCTATCCTTCTTCGGTATTAGGAAGTAGGGGGAGTACCAGCCCTTGTTCCTCTCCGCTACAGGTACCGGTTCTATGGCACCTTTCTCCAGCAGGTCTACAATTTCCTGCAAGAGGAGCGGATCTGGAACTTTCCAAGAGCTGTTCCCCGGTGGATGACTCTGAGGAATGCGTAGAAAAGGCAGGCAGTAACCTTGGGCAACTGTCTCCAATGCCCAAGCATCTGACGTAATAGCCTGCCATTCCGTCAGATGTTGAGTTAGCCTGCCCCCTACTGGTGTCTTGTGAGGAGAGTCCTCAGAGTGATTTAGAGGCGGCAGATGCAGATGCTGATGGTAAAGAGGTACCTGCTGCTGCTGCGGCTTTTGTATTTTTACCCCGTCCACCTCGGGTGAATCTTTTTTGACCTCTTTGAACCGACTGTCCTCTGCCTTTTCCGAATGCGGAATAAAAGCGAAAGGACTTACCTCTCCAAGAGGTTCCTGAGGGGCGATATGGCGTTTGGCGGATTGCAGCACCCAGGGATTTTGCTGCTGCTTTGGATGTCTGTAACTTTTCTAGGCTGTCATCCGCCTTCTTACCAAACAAAGAAGAGCCGTCAAAGGGCACATTTAAAAGTCTGGCTTGTACATCTGGAGCAAACCCAGACTTTCGCAACCACGCAAATTTGCGGGTTGTAGTACTTGCCGCCATGACCCTACTGATGCTTTCAGCAGAATCAATGCCAGTTTGAAGGGATCCGCACATTGCGTCTTTACCATCCTTAATGATGTTTAGAAACGCTTCCCTTTCTTCTCCCTCTGGGAGGCAGTCAGCCGCTGATGAAGCACACTCCCAAAGTGTATGGCTGAACCTTGCGAGCGTACAAATAGCGTTAATAGATTTCAACGCCATGCTACATGCAGAAAAAACTTTCTTAGCCATAGAGTCGTATCTTTTGTCATCCCTGTCCTGTGGAACAGTAGGGTATGCCGATCTACTGTCTGATGCAGTTGCTGCTTGGACAACCAGACTCTCTGGAGTTGGATGTTTAGACAAAAATTCTGGGTCAGAAGTAGATACCCTACATTTGGCTGATAACTTTTTGTTAACCGCCGGGATAACCTCAGGAGTTTCCCAGTTAGCCAATATTTTTCTTTGTAATGCAGCGTGAAATGGAACCACAGGATCCTCCTGTGGGCCTTTGACTAAGATGTCTGTAAGGTCATCCTGTTGGAATGCAGGTGAAGGTGTAGACCAACCCATTAATTCTATAATTCTTGCCATTAAAATTCTGTAAGGGGTCTCAGCATGTTCCCCTGGGTCTGGTTTGGCAAATTCTATTTCTGGGGAAGTATCTAACCCACTTGCCTCATGTAGGGATTCTCTAAGGTCCTTCAACCTATTTTCCTCAGAGGTAAATTCCTCTGGTTCTGGTGTTGCAGATCTCTGCACACCAAAGGGTCTTTCCTGATCTGAATCCTCCCCTTCCACATAGATTGAAGACAAAGGTCTGAAATGATCAGACCTTGGAAATGGCTTAAATCACATTTCCAGAGTAGAAGGGGCTAAATTTGTCGTAATCGGTTGGGAAAACATTGACGTCGTCGACGCAGACGTTAAAGGCTTCGAAAACACCGAAAAAGGCATCGAGAAGATTGGAAATGGCCTCGAACAACTCGAGAGGATCGGGATCCTACTCGAGGTTGTCGATTACCTCGAAGTCATGTTAGAGGCTCTGGGTATGACCACTGGCTGTGAGGTAGTGACGGCCGTGGGTTTGCTCTTTTTCGGCATCGACGTCGGCGTCGAAGACGGCGTCGATTCAATCGACCTATGCGTCGACGAGCCCTTAGATAATGGCATTGATGATGCAGATTTGTGCCTTTGCTCGAGGGTTCGTGACGCTCTCGAGTAGTTTCTTTCGCCGGGTGCAACGACTCACAGCGTTTAGATTTTTCGGGTCTTTCACCCAGGGTATCACCCTCAGCTGTCTTCGAGGGGGTCGAGGCCGCTTTCTCGAAGACGCTAAGCATCCTTTTATGGAATTCCTCCCACTCAGCATGAGAGCTATGTTTTGTGGGGCAGGTGACTCTTTCCGGAGAAACAGAAGAAGACGACAAGGAAGGGGATCTTCGACGTCTCTTACTTGAATGCTTGTATCTCGAAGAGTGGTGGGAACTGCTTTGAGACCTAGACCGAGAATGTTTCCTGTGTCGGCGAGGAGACGAATGTCTCGACTCTGCCGAGGAAACTTTCGAAGGAGTTTTAACTGTCTTACCTCTCTCAAGCTTACCCTTACGCTCCTTCAAGGCGTTTGCCGTCATGGACATGCAGTCCTCGCACTCCAAACATTGGTGCTCCGATCCCAGGCACCACAAACAGATCCTGTGAGGATCTGTCAGCGACATTTTTTTTCCACAGTCTCGACATTTTTTCAAACCGGACTGTGGAATCGTCGATTCCGATGAGGAAGCCATCGAGTAAGAGTTGGTTTATTCTCAAGGAATAATGAAGAATATATTCTCTGACTAATGAACTGAGCAACGCGATTCCGAGGGCCACGAAGCGCGGAAAAACGGAACTGAACAACGGACGCTGCGCGAGTCTATTTATATGCATGATGACGTCAGCGCCGATACGGAGGCTGTCGAGGGACATCGGCTCGAGGGACATCAACGCGCAGCGCCCTCTACTGAAAAAAAAATTCCGAGGCCAGCAAGCTGGAGATGATCTATCAAGATAAGGAATACGTCGGAGGACACAATCCCTTCGAAGTACTATATTAGGGCTAACAGAGCGGATAGGCTGCTAGCAAGGTTGCTAAGAAAGGAAGAAAATGATAGAACGATTTTTAAAAATCAGGACGGCAGGGGGGGAAGAGAGCTCAGAACTTCAAGCGATTAAAAGGGAATTTGCGAGGTATTATGGGGAGATGTATTGTTCGAATAGCCCGGATGAAGGGGCCCAAGCGGATTACCTGGATGGGTGTATATTACCTGGGATAACTGTGGCAGAGCGGGAGGAGTTAGAAAAGGAGTTATACAGAGAAAAGGTATTCAGGACTATCGCTGCACTTCAACCTAATAAAGCCCCGGGCCCCGACAGCTTTACCTCAGAATTCTACAAGTCATTTAGGGACGTATTAGCTCAGCGCATGGTAGCCCTATTTAATGGCTTTGGGGTAGGGTGAGGGATAACACAATCAATGGAGGAGGCGAAAGTGGTACTAATCCCCAAGCAAGGGAAGGACCCCACAACATGCAGCGCGTACAGACCGATTGCTCTAATAAATTTGGACGCAAAGATCTATACTAAGATCTTGGCAAGCACAATAGATCCCCTTCTCCCATCCCTAGTGGAAGCTGACCAGTCCGGGTTCGTATGGGGTAGGCAAACACATGGCAACACTAGCAGAATTGCCACATATTAGAGAAAATTAACAAATCCCATACAGAGGCATTAGTGGTTGCTCTCGACGCTGAAAAAGCGTTCAGGGTTGAATGGGGGTTCCTTTTCTCTACAATGCGTAAAATGGGAGTCGGGGAGGCGTTCATGTCTAAAATAGAGGCTAATTACCGCAACCCGGTGGCAGTGTCTAGAGGCACGAAACAGGGCTGCCCCCTGTCGCCGTTACTATACGCCATTTACTTAGAACAGCTCATCTGTAAAATTAGATCCTCCCAGGCAATCAGGGGGTACCTTTCGGTGGAAGGGCCCATAAAGTGGCTGCATTTCCAGACGATATGCTGCTAACCCTAACAAACCCCTGGCAGTCACTAGAGGCAGTAGACAGAACAATGGCGGAATTTTGACAGGTAGCAGGGCTAACAATCAAGAAGAGCAAGTCGGAAGTGCTGCGCCTGCAAATGCCCCTGGGGAAGGAAAGGGAGTTGAAGGGAAATTCAGCGTTCGCGTGGGCCCCGGGCAGGATAAGGTACTTGGGAATTAAAATGACAAAATCCATTGAGCAACTATTCGAGGCCAATTATCCCCCTCTGCTGGAAAAGATTAGGGGTTGCTTCAGGGTTGGGGGCTGCTAGCTATTTCCTGGATGGGCAGGATTAATGCCATCAAAATGGTTACTCTGCCGAAACTATTGTATATGTTTATGGCAATCCCAGCCAAGGTGCCGGCCCCTTTCTTCAGAAAGTTAAGCAAACTCACACAGGCCTATATCTGGGAAAATAGGAAACCAAGAATAGATCGCAAACTGATGCAGCAAACCAGGCATAGGGGAGGAATGGGGGAGCCCAACCCGATAAATTATAACCGAGCAGCACATATCAGTGTTTAAGGGACTGGGCGAAGGATGACTGGGGGAAGAAATGCAGGGAGATGGACAGAGCGGTAGTGGGTACTGACCTGGAAAAAGTGTTGAGGCTTCTCCGGGAAGATAGGCCTCGAAACATGTATTGCACTGGAATTGAAGCGTTGGTAGGACATATGTGGGATGAAGCGGTAAAGAGATCTAAAATCACCACCTTCCCATCACCACTCGTGCCGATCTTCGCAAGCCCACAATTCATGCCGGGGTGGAGTGTCAATTCAGGTTTTGACGCCTGGCTCAAAGGGGGCTGTAGGCTGTTGGGGGACCTATATGAAGGGGCGCAGATGAAATCCTTCTACCAATGCAAGAGTGATTTCAGAGTGGGAGAAAGGAAGCGTTTCCAACACACACAACTGAGGCATTGTGCCCAACATCCCAAAATAAAGGCAGCAGCAACCAGGGAGTTGACTCCATTCGAGAAATACATATCAACTAATTCAGGGGACAGACACCTCGTAGGGGAGATGTACAGATTGCTTAAGGAAGGGGAGGAAGTGGGGGAAAGGAAATTCACGGGCAACTGGGAAAGGGAGGTCAAACAAACAATTGGCATAGATCAGCGATAGACACTGTGGGCAAACATTCTTAATCTAACAAACTCACTGCAAATTCAAGAAATTTGGACAAAGCTGATGAACCTATGGCACCTCACTCCATGCAAACTGGCAAAATTCTATCGGAAGGCATCCTCCACTTGCTGGAGGGAATGTGGTGGAGAGGGATCCTGGGGTCACATATGGTGGCAACGCCCAAAAATAGAACCTTTCTGGGAGAATATCCCGGAAGCAGTCAAAGACATGTTGTACCTGGACAATGGGGCTAACACAGGGCTGTTTATTATGGGCATGGATGGAAACCTGGACAAGTTGCCCACGAAAGCCCAACGGAAGATATATGTGATTCCAGTGATGGCAGGGGCGTTGCTGGTGTCCCGCAAATGGAAAGCTAAGGACGCACCCACGGAGCATGAATGGGTAGGGAAAATGTTGACCGTAGCAGCCCTGGAGAAGGTGTCGTATTAACTAAGTGGAGAACATCAGAAATGTTTTATGGACTGGGACTTGGTCCTACAATTTCTCAAGAGGGACTCCAAGAGAGCCTGGTGCCCACAGAAAATTAAGCTCCTGGGTCTGGGATAGTGGTCCCGGATAAAGGCAAGAGGAGGGGACGGCGATAGAAGGAAAGAGGAAGTGGGGGAGGCCAACGAGGGGTGGTCTCTTGGCGCAGATCAACTCACCAGAAACGGCGAGTCATGAGGAGGTATGACGGTAAATACTCCACGGACAAGATCACAGATGGGAAGAACTCTGACCTGGAAAGGAGAGGGGAGTGGGGGGAGGGAGGGCGAGTTGGAGGGGGAATGTTCTTTTGTATCAACACGGATTGTTAAGAAATGCCAATAAAAACGTACTTGGAAAAAGAAAAAGCAGGAGCGCTCTAATCAAATTGTTCTCATCCCGCTGTGCCCAGGGCACATACTGCACCCTACCCACGCCCTTGTGTATTAGGGGCATCTTTAAGACTACTCTCTTGACCTCTTTTCTTCCATCACTTCCCTTTCTCCTCTCTATTGCCATCTGGCCAAACCTCCTTACCCGCTCATTCCACAAACATTCCATTTGAGGTGTTATTTCAGGTGCCTGTTGCACTTTCTCCTCATCATCGTCCTCAAACTCACCTACAGTACTCTGCCCATCTTCTGCCAGATCCCTGTTTTAACCTTTATCGGACCGTACTGTTCCTTACCCTGTGCTGCCTGCTTGCCCGCCCTCTTTCTTCTCAATATGTACATCCTTTATTGCTGTCCTGTCCAGTCTAAACATATTGTCCCCCACCCTCCACTCATCTGGAACTTTCCCCTTTGCCTCGCTCGGTGATGTTCATAGTCACGCTAAAGCTGCTTGCGCGGATTCTAGTACTTCTTCTAATTCCCTCTGCCCTGTGTACTCCTGAGGCAGAGCAGTTACTGGAGTGGGTATATATAAGGGTGGCGGGGCCATATCCGGGTGGGCACATAGATTGGGTTAGTGCTTTCCCACATTGCTGGGCATGCTGCCAATGGTATATATCCCCTTGTATTCTGTCAGTTTCCCACCAATTCTGCTGGAGTGTCCCCTTCATGAGTACTCTGTGCCCCTCCCTCATCTAAGTCTTCCACATCCTCAATCATCTTCTACAAGTCTAAAATGTCCTTTCTGTTCTGTAGCTGCTTGCCCCTGTAATTCGCTTCTAGAAATGTAGTCATATGCCCATTCACGTTTCTACCACCCACTGCTGATGGTATTTCTCTATCTTTTCCTGGTACAAGGGCAAGGCCTTGTACATTTACTCCAAGGGGGTCTCCCCTCCCATTGCAGAGACGTGTGCGCTCTAAAGCGTCCCTGCGCTTCTAATCACGCACTGCGCACGCTGCAGATGTCACAGTCAAAATATCTGTTTGCTGTTTCCTCCTCCCCGTCAGCCAATGTTACTTTCCCTCACCTCCCCTTCACACACACCCACTCTCACACTCCACACACTCAAAACAACCTGCTATTTTAAGAACGCCCCTCTGCGGGCCTTTACCTTATACAAGATAAACTAGCAAAACTGTCAAGACTTGACTGTTGTGAAGATTATAGGGGCCTCCGTCCCCAAGTACCACACAGGGAGAGATAAAATTACTCTCTATGCGATCCTTGAGGCCACAGGTGGGAGATGCTGGAGTGCTGGAACCACAGAACAATGGAAACTCCGAGGCCGCTGTAAGGCAAACAATTATTAGTACAAATAATCACAGTAACGATATACAGAATGGACTAGTGATGTCAGGGAAGAGGCTTACCTAAGAGTGGTCGTAGGGTCACTGCTAACCACACAGGGCCTGAGATACAGCTACGTGGAGGCGCGTGAGCAGCACTCTCAGTTGATTATAATGGTGACTTTGGAAAGATAGTTGGAGTGGTCACCGCAGTGTATATGGAACACCAGTTACTGAGCCCACCTGCAGTTGTGAGCGTGGTCCTTGATGAAACAAAGTGGACAATCAGATGAAGGATCCAAGCAGAAGACGTGGATTCAGTTAAGTTTCGTGAGAGAAGCAAATCAATCCAGGGTAGGGCAAAGAGGTCCATAAGACAGTCCTGAGGTCAAAACAGCCAGGAATCCACAAGAACAGCATCAATACATGTAGGGCCTGCTCCATATGGGAGGCCAGGCCACTGGTCCGCCTTTATCTGTCCATCTTCGTCCATCAGGGCGTTACTGGGCCCGTCATCTGCGGTGAGCTGGCCTACCAATTAATTAGCTACTTGCAAAAACAATGTTTTTTTATCGTTGTAACAATGCACCTGGCAGATACAGGGATGAGCCCGGGGGGAGTGCCGAGGTCACACTAATTCACATGCTCCACTCCCAGACAGATCAGCTACTCCTAAGGTCCTCCACCTTAGTTTTAAGCTATAATTTGATGCCACCCTGCACTGCGCTGCACAAATCGCGTGACACATTTTTGAAGGCGTGATAGCCTTGCCTTCTGATCTTAGTGATCAATCAGGGGTGAAAAGGTTTTATGGTCGGTTGTGTGGGTTTGGATGGTGCTGTGGCATGCAAGGGTCTCAGGATGAAAGCATTGCAAAGCTCTATTTGTTATTTGGGGATCATTTGGGGGCAGGATGGCCTTGCTATCTATTCCATGGGATAGTATTGCCAAGAGGCGCTCTGCTCCCTTCTCATGACCTTGCAACGCGCATTCTTCCCAGGGCACGAGGCCCTGTAACTTCTTGGACAATGGAGGATTTTATGGATCTCTGAAACCTGGCCAGGGTGGGGGTGGTGTCTGTGCTCATACAAGGGATATAATACTAAAACGCATAATGCTGTTCGCCATGACTGGGCCTACATTTTAAGAAGACCGCCGTTCGCCATGATGGCGTTCACACCCACATCTACCATATAGCTTCTAAGCATGCACTAAGGTGACCGGACACACCTCCCCTATATGCACCCCCTCCCTGAATGTGCTCTCTTAGCATTTATTTCTCATTCGGTATTGCCTAGGGGTGTGTGAAGACCCTCTCTACTTCCCAACAGATGGAAAAGGGACTTGTTCCCTCTGTTCCGGGGACACCCTGGAGCAGTGGCTTCTCTTTTTAAATGAAGAAGAGAGACTGTGAGAGGAACAACAAGGAAGCAGGACCTCTTCCATCCTTCTTTTCTGCCTCTTTGCACAGAGACGGTTTCTCAGGACAGTGTTCCGTGTCATAAGACCTCGAATGAGGCCACTGCGCCACACTCTTTGCCTTGTGTTCAAAGGTGAAGAGCTTTGCTACCCTTTCCTGCAGGGCCTTCGAGTGCATGGACTGGCACAACCTGCAATACTGCGTATCTTGATGCTCGCCCAAACAATATAGACAGATCCAGTGTGGTTCCGAAACAGAATGCCGGTCACAATCCGCACATGACCTGAATCCAGAGGCCTTGGATGGAGTCAGCATGGCATAGAGAAATTAATTTAAGTAACCTAACACGTTCCGATCAGCGAACAGAGTGCGCATAAAAAAGGAACTGATGTTATGGGGTGCAACGCCTCAATATACACCTCATCCGGCGCAAGGTGCATAGAGGCCTCAGACAAATCTGAGACGGAGTCGCACTGCGCCCTCTGGTGGTGGAAATGTTTCTGAAGAACAGCTGTGCTGGGATAGGATTATCATAGATGAGGAATACGTGGGAGGAAATAATCCATTAGAATAACCATTACACTCAGAGGTTCTTTTGAATACAGATCTAGTTTCTAAATAACCCTTAAAAAGGCGGCCTATATTAAGGCCACTTCTGGTCAAAGAATAAAATCTCTCAACAATTGGTTGTGGGGCTAGAACAACCTTCCAATTCATTTAACACAAGACAAACGGGAACACTTGCCATCTTCTGGCATACGTCACCTTGGTAGAATGCCTTGGGGAAAGTTACACAAAATCCAGACCATTTTCAGAGAGAGGTCAACATTTTGGCACCCAAGTCTTTCGAAACCCAGAAATGCAGATTCAGACTAATTTCTTTCAGCCCACTCCAGTGCTTCAAGGAACAGGGTCACTGTACTGTCCTAACTAGCACATGACGAGAGTACTAAGAGGGAAGGAGCAAATACAGGGTCGAAATGAGAGATCTGAATGAAAAATCTCTGCAAACAAGAACAGGGAACAGTTCAAGCTAAAAGCTTCTTGGTGCACCTCCTGCTAGTGAAATGACATCTCTTAGCTGCTTAGATAATTGTCATGATGGTCTCTGTCTCTGCCAGATAAGTGACTGAGCAGACTACTTTCTGCATGGTTTAAAACCAGTCAAACCTAGCTTCCATGGACCACATAGACCCTTCTGCAGTGTCCATTTCAGTCCTGTAGTTCCTTGAAACCAGCAGACAATCTTCACCCAGGTAGACTGGAGACAGAAAATGAGGGTGAGTGAGATGATAACCAGGTTTCAAAATGTTGATGTGGAAAACTTTCTCTTGAGCACCCTAACAATGGTTGACACTGGGCTACTCAACTGAACAGCAATGCATTTGTCACCATGGTCATTTCCAGTCAGTTTTGAGAAATTATGCCCAATGTGGCCCATCAAAGTAATCCCAGGTTCAAATGGGATGTCGCGGCCAGCTGATCTCCGGGGTCTCCACACAGAGCCCATTGCATAGACTGCATCTGCAGGGCTTCCCTGTCACACCAGTAAAATGCACATGGCTAACAGGTGCAGGAAGTATAAAGCCTGCAGCAAAGAGTTTTTTTTTTGGAACAGACACAATTTGTGATAATGTCCCTCTATAGCTATGAAAGGTTTTTGCAGCCTCACAGTTTAAGATCATGCCAATGAACTGATTTTGCTCAAAGGAAAAGTGCACTTCTTGAGGTTTAGCAAGCACCCTAGGGAATGCATGCACATCCTCTTCAGATGGTGAGATACTAACTGCAACAAATTATCCTTTAATAGCATATTGGGGCGATATGGAAACATTTTGATTATATTGAAAAGAACAGCAAAACATTGCCCCTTTCAGGCATCTTTTTGCTAGGACAGTGTACAAGATATGGCATGATGACAATGGACAACATAATCCATTAGATGAAACTAAGGTAATCAATAATAAAATAACAAAATTACAAAATTAGCAGTCCAAACAAAGATTGGTTCACTACTGATTTACTGAAGGATATGGTTTCACAGAGAGGCTGTTCCGTGACCACCAATCTTGATGACTAGTGAGGTAGAAAACTGCAGCCCCCATTTGACCCAGCAATGGGAACTATTTTGCCTGCGTGAGCTGCATCGTGGGGGGATGGTGTTAGATCTTGCAGCGTGAACTTTCTCTGGGTGCTTTCAAAAGCTGCAGGCAATCATCCAGATGACTATGATGGGTGCCATGCACGTTTGTCTGGGCACCAGGGTGGGGGAGGTCTGGGAAGCACCTGGAAACTCAGTCTGTAGAAGCCACACAGCACACTGAGTCTAAGCTGTAAGCTTACAGGTCTTTGCCCACCCCGTAGCCCCATATAGACCTGCGTTTAGGGAAGATCATATATTGTGTGTCTATGTATGAGATCTTTTTAAAGTGCAAAAATATCTGGGAAGCAACAGAGCACTGTACACACGGATACAAGTAAGGGTTCAAGGGTAGCGGGGGGAGCTTGGATGGATAGGGCAAGTAGCATAGGGGTTGCGGAAGACTTGAGTGCAGCGCAGCAGCCGCCAGTATGGAGACAGCAGCAAAGCCCAGCCTCAAGACTCCGGCAAATGTCCCCACCTCTGCCGCCAGCCAGTTATATAACAGAGCACTTTGCTGTTCATTCCTGGCTCTCTCACTCTACATCATCCTCATTGCTGCCACTGCAGTTTACACTATCCTCCTCTACATCACAGTTCAAGGCAGATAGCCAAAAAGTTATTTGAGTCCTCCTCATCCTGTCCTGACTCACCTTGCAACCCTATGGTCCAGATGGCGGCTGGGAATCAGCGCACAAGGACATTGCAGACAACCATGTGGTATTTTATGTGTGCATGGACTGGCGGTTTGATCCACACAATGTTGCCACCACATGTCCGGGGATAACACACACAGGCTTTCAGCCCAGTCCAATAGGGCAGACGGGAGCGCACTGACCCCCCCCCCAACATGGCGACTATCTCTTCTGGGTCCTGGAAGTAAGTGGGTATACAAAGCTGCTATCAAAAGAGAAACTAAGCATCAAGCTTCTAGTCCGACAAGTTGCCATGGTCCATGGTAAATCGCTAATTAATGACCAATAAGCATGCTTTTCCGACTGCCAAAACTCCTTGAAAAGATCATTCTTGCATGTCTCAATCACTAGAACACCAGAACACTCATCAACCCACCATCTATTGAGAGTGGATTGCATAATAAACCATGGTTTCAACATCAACAAATGGACAGTGATGTCTGAATGTGCCCAAAGCTTTTGAGGTTTGGCACACAGCACTTTTCCACAAAATAATTAACCTCAAGTTTCCAAACTATTTGGTTAACCTACTAACTAGCTATCTCACGAATTGCAGATTCCATGCAACTGTCCGAGAAGAACACTGAACCAGCTACATATCCACGTAGGAGTGGCACAACATTGCGTCGAAGGTGTGAGTATTTATGCTTGTGAGCCTCTCAGAAGAACATTAGTAGTGCACAAAGAAAACGATGACCTTCTCAAGCATTCATGAGGCACAAGCCACATCAATTACTTGCCATATGCTTTCTCTATTAAGAAGGCTTATTTACACTAACACGTTTCAATATTCTTGTTTAGTCCAGGTTACATTAACCCAACTATGTGAAGTTGACCTTATACAGGTATTTAATTTGCCCTCTTAGGATTTTGGATGGGGATATTTCATGATATGCCACTCCTTCTTTAGCAGTGCTAATATTACCCTATAAGGGGAGAGTAACAATACAATAACATTCGCTTGGCATGCAAGTTATTTTGGTACGGAAATATTCCTAGCACTACTCATATATAGCATCAGGACAACAGCTATTAAGACATCCACAAATCGTTCAGGCAACCTGCATACTTTTAAAGCTATTAGAGTTTCACTGGGCACATACTAATGAATAATAAAGTACCTCAGATCTCTCCTGTAAAGCAGTGTTTTCACAAGCACTACTTGCACAATCATAACCACCAACCGTATGGGGGGGCCATGTTGTAAACATTTTTGTTTGCACTACAAAATGAACATGAGTGCAGATTCATGACATGCTCATCCCGATATCATGGTGAGGCTTTAAATATTATTTTGGATGCAATGTATGGTATGTATGGAAATACCCCAGTGTTTTACAAATATAAAAAAAATAGATAAGTCTATCTCGCTTTTTACAGAGCCCTGTCAACTAGTATTTAATGCCAGGACAGAATCCCAAGGATACAGAGGTACAGAAGCACATTGGCATTTCAAAATACAAGTCAGCTATTTCAGTAGTACAGTACATTGAATAAAACGTGCTACTGGTTTGTATTGAAAGACAGCAACCGCTAGTAATAATCTAGGACACTGCACCATCTGTTTTCTGTGCTTTGCTGTGGAGGGCTTTTGAATATAATTGTGTAATCTGGGTTTAGAGTCTCTGGCATCCCCTCTGTCTTCTTTAACTGTTAACAGTGAATTGTAGAAGAGGAACGTTTAGTTATGGGAGAAGGTGCTGCATCAGCTATACCTCTGATCAGCACTGCAGTTATCACCAAGAATCCAAAATCTTCATGCACCCTGATTAACAAAGACAGACACTAATGGAATGAATGAAAAAGAACTAGTTACTTACCTGTAACTATTGTTCTCCAGCATTGTCATGCTCATGAATATTCCCTGTCAGGCTGGGAATCCTCAGTAAAAGAAAAACAGTTTCACTTTCACTTATAAACTTTATTTCTCCTCTAAACCAATCACTGTCATATGGGTCCTCTGGCTCATACTGCCCTATCCAATGACAGTCCTTTCCCCAAACCCCTCCTCTGGCAGCCATCTTCAGATTTGGTAAGCATGCAAAGTGGCAGTATGACCAAGAAGAGCCGCAGAGAGGTCGGAGGGAGGGTTTGCATGTGAATCCATGCCCGACCCATGCTGGAGATAAATCGTTACAGGTAAGTAACGTGTTCCTTCTCCAGCATGGGCTCTGGCATGGATTCACATGCTCATGAATAATGAACACATAGCAGTACAACATTACACAACCATGGGAGGTGGCAATGCTCAACAGAAGCAGTCAACTCTTACCTCTGGAACACACTCACCTCAAGCGAACAGGTTGCATAGCACTGCCTGACCGACTCAGGACTCCTCCCTGGAATCCCTGTTGATGCAGTAGAATCTCGTGATGGTGTGGGTGGACCTCCACGTAGCCACCCTACAGATGTCCAGCAGGGGCACACCAGACAGGAACGCTGTCGTTGCAACGATCACTCTGGTGGAGTGGGCTCTCGGCCGGCTGAGCAGCAGTCAGTTCACCAACCGATGACAGTGCATGATGCAGCCGCCGAGTCACCTTGAGATGGGAGCCTTGGACAAGGCCTTACCATGGTTCACAGGACCAAAGTTCACAAACATCTGAGAAGTCTTCCAAAAGCCTTTCATGCGTGTCACGTAAAACTTCAGGGCACGAGCAACGTCCAGCGAGTACAAAGCCCTTTCAGCCGGTGACCAAGGCTTCGGGAAGAAAACAGGTAACGTTGAGGTGGAATTCTGACGAAACCTTTGGGATAAAAGAGCGGTATGTCCACAGCACCACCCTCGATTCGTGGAAAGTTGGGTATGGCTGTTTGCAGGATAGGGCCTCGATCTCACCCACCCTCCTGGCAGAGGTGATGGCAACAAGGAAGGCCGTTTCCCACGAAAGGAACTTGAGAGGGGCCTGGTGCATAGGCTGGAATAGGCCCCCCCCCCCGTTAGCACCACCTTCACTGGTGGGAAAGATCGAAAAAGTCCTTTGAGGAACTCTTTTATGAGTCAATGAGATCAAAGTGACAATCTTCTTGGAGACCTGGTGTAGTGGGAGATAGCCGCCAGGTGAACTTTAATAGAAGCGTGCACCAGACCGGCCATGGCCAAGGAGAGCAGGTATGGGAGAACCTGCAGGGCTGTGACCCTCAACTGGGCAATCTTCTGCGACCGGCAGATGTAGCAAATCGCTTCCACTTGTGACCATAGCACTTCAAAGTCGACAACGCCCTGGCCTTGGCGAGGATCTCTCTGCAGTCCGCAGGCAACTCGTATCCACCAAACTCTAGGGCTGTAGGAGTCAAGCCTTCAGGTTCAGCGACCCTGTGTCATGATGCAGGATAGCTCCTTCTTTTCTGGTGAGCAGATCCGGAACTCCGGCAGCTTGACCGGGGGCTGACACCGATAGACTGAGAAGGTCCGGATACCAAATCTGCCACAGCCACGCTGGGGCAATGAGTATCATCCTGCATCAGCACTGTTTGAGTGTGCTGATGGCTCATAGCAGGATAGGCAGAAACAGGCCTCCCAGCAGGAAGGAGAACATGTCCTCCATGCTTCTAGGTTCGTGGAATCTGCTGGCAAACTTCTGGTATTTGGAGTTTGTCGCCATCGCAAACAGGTCTATCTGGGGCCTGCCCCACTTCCTGCCAAAGCTCCCACTCGTGGCAGGAGCGCAACTCCCTGCTGAGGGAGTGCGCAAAACATCTCTTGACCGATGGCCCAGCACCACAAGTCCTGTGCTTCCTTGGAGAGCGCTGGGGATCGAGTGCCCCCTATTTCCTGATGTAGAACATTGTGGTGGTGTTGTTGTCCGTGAAGATCTTCACCACCTTGCCCTTTAGAGATGGAAGGAATGACTAGAGGGCCCAGAACACTGCTCGTAGCTCCAGGATGTTGATATGGAGGCTCTTCTCCTCCGGCAGCCACAGGCCTCTGCCGTGTAGACATCCAGTGTGGGATCCCCAGCCCTCCAGAGAAGCGTCTGTGGTGATTGTCTCCTGGTATGGAGGATTTTGAAACCCCGTGCCCCGTGCGATGTTGGAGCGGACGCCCCACTACCTTATCGCCTGCCAAATTCCTCGTCGAACGGGATCCTGTCTGCGAAGCTTCCAGAGACCTGTATCCAGCGAGCGTCCAGGAACTCTTGAAGAGGTCTCATCTGTAACCTGCAGAGCTGGATAAGGTAGATGCAGGATGACATAGCCCCGGAGTCATTGGGAACTAGCTCTATCGCCCCTTTTAGCAGCATGGCCCGTACCTCGTCCAGGTGCTGAGGAATGTGCTGCTCCTGACGGGCCACCGGATGGATCCGCAGACACTTGCGCTGAAACTCCAGGGTATGTCCTTGGGCGAGGGTGTCCAGCACCCATCTGTCTGTGATCTTTTCCCACTCACTGACCTTGTCAGCCGGCCTCCCACTGGGATGCACGAGTGGGGGCCCAATGTCCTGGGCGATTCAGGCTTGCTTCGGCACCAGCGTCCTGCATTGCGGCCGACGGCAGCGCTGTTCATCACCCCCGCAGGCCTGGCAACGGCCTGTGCAGACTTCCTGAGTCAGATCTGGAAGGCTGACAGTACAAGGAGGAGAAACCTTTTGACGAACTGCCTGACTTTCCTCTCGTGGAGCGAAATGAAGTGTGGTGCTGCTGGAATGTGCCCAGGGAACGGGCCATCTCCATATCCGTTTTGATGGCCTGTAGGGACTCTTCGATGACCTTCCCAAAAAGGTTATCCCTATCAAAAGGCATGTCCAGCACCTTTGTCTGGACATCCTGGCAGAAATGTGTGGCCTTCATCCAGCCCTGGTGACAAAGGCAGACACTGTTCCCCATCTGGTGGAACTCTGTGACAGCAATGACCAGTGCCACAGTGATGGCATGATCCGACGCCACCTCCCCCTCCGGGAAGAGAGCGATTGCCTCCATCTTCTTGTCATCGGGGAGGAACTCCAAAATTGGACCCAGTTTGTACCACAGCTCCCTGTCGTACCTGGCTAGGATCGCCATTGAGTTCGCCGCCTTGATTGTGGACGCTGCAGTGCAAATGACCTTCCTTCCCATGGTGTCCATTTTCTTCCCCTTTGCTGTCTGGAGGAACTGAAGGTGACGGGTTAGACTACCGTTTCCTCATGGACGCCAAAACCACTGAATCCGCTGATGGCTGTGACCTCAGGCACTTGGGTGTGGATTCCGGCACCTGGTACTTCTTCTACAGCCTATCCTGTTTGGTCGCAGCCATGCAAGGGTGTCATGCTGGAAATGCATTGAAGGGACATTGCCTCCATGTCCTTGTCCTGTACTCCCTTATCGTGTGCGTTCTGTGTTTTCTGCACAGGAGTCCAGTTGGGATTCCTAGCAGTGCAGCTCTTCCTCTTTTTGGTTGTGGTGAACAGAAACCCTTGTGATACCCTTATGACACCTATGGGTGGGGGTACAACACTGTACCACTAGTGTATGTTTTTGGGCACCTGTGTGTGCCCCACAGAGCAGGGTATGGGTTGGTGGCAGCTCCATGCTGAATTTAACAGGTGCTCTGAGTATCCTCTATTTTGGGATACCCAGGCCCTGCCATAGGTATGAGGTAATAATATCCCCAACAAAAATATCGCCGTAAATATGGCTGTTTGGTTCGCCATAGGCGATATTTTTATTGAGGATATTATGTGGGAGCGGGGGTGTCCCCCGCACATTAGAAAGTGATGTGGGGGTTGCGGGGGTGTCCCCCGCAGGGTCCATTGTGAATTTCGCCGCAAAAATATGCCGATATTTTTGTATGGCGATATTTTTGCGGCGAAATTATCACATGGAACCCTGCCATAGGAATCAGTGGGGGTACAAGTATCAGCTAAAGTGAATTATTATTCAGTAAATGAAGTTAAGTGTTGCTCTCTAGAGGATATTACATGGGCCCTTGGAAAGCTAAATAAATCAAGAGCACCCGGCCCGGATTGTATTCCTCCGTATGTACTTAAAGAAAATGTGCAATTATGGGCCCCGATGTTGAAACTTCAATTTGATGAAATCATCCGATCGTCTTGTATTCCACCTTCATGGTTGCAATACATAAGATAGGTGCCAGAACAAATCCTGGTAATTTTCGTTCCCATTGCATTGATTGATGCAAGTGCAAATACCTTTGCTGTTTTACTACTACAGCAACATACTTTCACCATTCCAGATTGGCTTTCGTGCCAGAATGGGAACTGCGTTGAATGCAACTGTTTTAACACACTTAATTGCACAAACGAAAATCCCAAATACGGGTGCCCTATATGTGGCATCCGTTGACTTATCCGCAGCATTTGATTGCGTGATTAGGAACTTACTTTTGGAAAAACTTGATGCAAAGGGGATACCGCATTGCTTAATTGCGATCTTGGCTAAATTACACCAAGGCACTTCATATTTGGTGCGTGTCAACAAATCTGGCTCAACAACAAAGCCTATTCCAACTGAGGTGGGGGTTAAACAGGGGTGCAACTTGGCGGCTACCCTGTTTAATCTCTACCTCGCTGATATCGAGCAAATTTGGAAAACAGAGATCACCTATACTGCGAGATTGGGACATTTGCGGATTCAATGGATTGCATTTGCGGATGATGTGCTAATCTTTGATCGTACACCATATGGCTTACAAAAAAAGCTTGCAATATTTGCCGAATACTTGTATAAACATAATTTAACATGTAATGTAGAGAAATCAAGTATCTTCATATTAAAAAACATGAAAAAGAGAATCTCTACAATGAAATGGTCTATAAACTCTATTCCAATGCCTATTAACCTGAACATGAGATACTTGGGATATGATGTGATAGAGTCTCCTTCAAGAAAAAATTGGCTATTAAACCTAGACGCAAAAAAAGCTGTTTTGATGACACAGATGCGTATTGTATTCATGAAATATTGCAAATTTTCAATAGTACCACTCTTGCAATTTTATATGTTGTAAGTAGAAGCCGTTTTATCATATGGGCTTGATTTATGTTTGTGTAACATTGATGCGATCCTTGACCAAATCCAAGGTCAATTATGGAAATCTACACTGAGATTACCGAACTCCCTACCAAATTGTATATTACGACAGGAGCTAGGTATCTCAGCACTATCAGTGAGATTTCATTGGCGACAGCTAACGAACTATGGAAAAATGTTATTCCCACTGCACCAAACGCTCTATGAGGAATTCTTAATTACGATTAAGAATCAAGCGCCTACTTCATCGGTCACTTTTTCAACTCTCATGGTCAATAAACTTGATGAATATGGCTTAAAACCAATAGATCTTGAATATCGTTCGTTTTTTGTGAAGAAACGATTATATGAGCATGATTGGCTAATAACACTGAATGATATGCATTCAAAAAAACGATTAAGAATCAAGCGCCTACTTCGTCGGTCACTTTTTCAACACTCATGGTCAATAAACTTGATGAATATGGCTTAAAACCAATAGATCTTCAATATTGTTCGTTTTTTGTGAAGAAACGATTATATGAGCATGATTGGCTAATAACACTGAATGATATGCATTCAAAAAAATTGTACTCGGAAGCAGCCAAATTCGCCACGATTAGAATACCTTGTAGAGCCTAATTTGGTAAAATTCCCGGCTAATCTCTATTGCGATTTATACTGGAGATTTAAGCTCAACCAACTACATACCTTTGAAAAAACAATTACTTGGAACAAGCAAACTCCAATGAACCAGATCCCCTGGTGTAGATTTTGCAAGGGAAATATCTGTGTGGAAAATTTAAAACATCTAACCATCTATTGTGCTCACTTTGAAGCTCTGAGATATTCTCCCATTGGTCCAAATGTCTTAGGTATGACTCAAGAAGCCAGGGAATGGTGCTGGAAGAAATTTATGTGGGGATATTAATTTAAAACAGTTCTTACACTGTGCATATTTCTTGAGAGACTGGTCATGGAATTAGCTAAGAAGAATGTAAATATTATTCTATAATAATGAATTATTCACTTAACAAACATAGCAGCGAAAAAATGAATCTTGTCTTTCAAAAATATTTTAATTTGTATAAGGAGTTCAAATTATGAATGTTACTGTTTTTATGTGATGTTAATGTATTGCTAATGATTAGGGAAACAAATCGTTTATGATGTTGTAAAAAGTTTGTTAATCAAACTAATAAAACAACTTTAAATTTAAAAAAGAAAAATCCCTTGTGATACCATTATGGCACCTATGGGTGGGGGTACAACACTGTACTACTAGTGTATGTTTTTGGGCACCTGTGTGTGCCCCACAGAGCAGCGTATGGGCTGGTGGCAGCTCCATGCTGAATTTAACAGGTGGTCTGAGTATCCTCCATTTTGGGATACCCAAGCCCCGCCATAGGAATCAGTGGATTCCTGATAGAAGGCAAGATTGCCTATTGGTTTCTATTGCCTGTAACCTTGTTTTCCCTAAGTCCTGGGAAGCCCTGACTATGTCCCTTCCCCTAACTGGCTGTTGGGTAGTCTAGGCCAGATTGCATGTTGTGGGCACACCCTTGGGGTGGGGCCTGTGTGGGACCTGTGTGAATAGAGTGTATGACCAGTATGCATTCTATGTAATGGGTGTCTGGTTTCTGTGCGTGTGACACAATGAATAAGACATCCCTGCCTGAAACTGACATAAATGCAGTGTGGTGTGCTGAAAGGCAGGGTGCAAGGCTGGGTGCATTCCCCAATCCACATTCCTTGTTATGAGTGTCTGGGTGGAAGTGAATAGCCTGAATGCCTGTGAGCCTGATTGGCTACCTGCCTGCATGAATGCCCTTCTGTCTGATTGGCTGACTGAGCTTGGCTCAGCAGCGTGAATGAGGGACAGATGTGTATATCTGTGGACCTCTCTCTTCCCAATTTGTTCAGAAGCTGAAGTTGAAACTTGAAGCTGCTTATCCTTGAAGCCCAGCTGGAAGAAGAATTGCTGCTGCTTTCCTTCAACCCAATCTAAAAGCTGTCAAGTCTGTCGAGGAGTGTTCCAAGAGAGGACCTGGCTAGGAGACCTCTCCCCGAGCTATGAGGGAACATTGTGCAGAAGCTGATCTTCATCGAGGTACCCTATAAACCAGTCCTGAAAGGCTGTCGACCGGAGAAGGGGTCCACCGAAAATCTTGAAGTGAAGCACCAGGACATCAAGGCCATAGAAGTCCCTTGCCGTCGACCAGGGTTCGGTGGATTTCCGTAAGCGCTGGAAGCCAGTCGAGTTGTGTTGCCCAGAAGCGGGGACAGCTTGATACCATGCTGCTCAACTACCGGAGCCGCAACGCTCAACCACCGGAGCCGCAACGCTCAACCTTGCCTAAGAACATTGAACGAAGGGCTCCCTTGGCATCACCGTCGACCACTTTGTCCCGCCAGAGAAAGTCGAGGTGGCCGACGACTGAGGAGAGACCGCCGGTGAGTTTCCCACCACCCTAAGCCAACAAAGATGCTGACGGAGTGAAGATCCGAAGTCCAGCCTGTGGTCGGGTCCCGATCACCGAACCTATCCCAACGCCCGCTGCTGGGCCTACGTTCATCACTGAGTTTTTCTTGCGGCACTGAACTATTTGCATCAAGGTGGACCACATGCCTCATCTTCACAGGACTTCCATGATCAGTCGTCGAAGAGACCACGAAGAACGAAGCTGCCGGCTTGACGCAAGTGTTCATCTTTCTTCGAGGAATCTGAATACCCTGTGGCTCCTGCTTTAAAGGGGGTCCACTCTTGAAGGATCCGTCGACATACCAAGAAAATCATTTCACTCGGGTATATTGGCGTAGTTGAACATTTTAACCAGGAAACAAGACTATTTAAACATGAATGGACTGGTCTTGTCAATACTCTTTATTACAGGTTGCCCAGGTGGGGTGGTGGTCTTCACTCAGAACTGTTTGGGGTGTACAATGTACTTAAGAACCAGCCTGCATCACCTCCTGAGAGCTTAAGCCTTGGTTGCTCGTCCATAGCTACCATATAGAGAACCTTGGCAGGGGTGCTCTGTGCTTCTACCCTGCCATATGTCATTACATAATGTATAGTAACCAGACCAATAGACACAGTAGCTGCTTGTTCCATTCTTCAATAATTTTCAGGTCACGTTATGGCACTCTATGGACTCATTCAATCCTACTAGATGACTTTTCTTTGTGCATTAAGAGTTATTGGGCCTCATTACCAGTTTGGAGGGCATGGCTACCCCCACACCCGGGTCCGGGTTCCCTGAATGGGAAAATACCGGGCCATTCCGACCTTGGAGGGCCCAGTATTTCCCCATTCAGGGAACCCGGACCATCCACATTCCCATTGAGCCCCTACAGGGCTCAATGGGAATGGGGAGCATGCTAACAACGGGCCTGTTAATGATGGGCCCGTTGTTAGCATGCTGGGCAGCTCGCGGGACCCGCTAAGAACGTCTGGTAAAACCAGGCGCCCAGAGCGGGTCCCGCAAGCGGACCTCGTAATGGGGCGGTAAGGGGTTAATGGCTATGCACTGAGAACACACATACAAAAACTATCGGCCCCTGATGAATGTCCAGCAGTTTGAAGCATAAAGGGCAGAAACTTGGACATGTCAGGCTTTAAGAATGAATACGAATTTGCACATGATGTGTTTTTGATTTACAAAAATTGTGAATAAGCAAATGAACAGTTTAATCTTTGTTGGGTCTCAAATGTGTGTGTAAGACATAACTAATTGTATGTTTTTAACAATTTTTATATACATGTTGAAGGTTAGAGTACATATATGGTCAATAAAATGTATTTTATGATAATGAATGAGTAAGCACCCTAATTCATTAGAGTGCCCTTGATAGTAATTGACTGTGGAGCATTTCCTTTTGTTTAAGATTAGCCTGTCTTCAACAAACACATTCCATAGCCTGCACTTGGTGCAGGGCCTGAAGAGGGATCTTCCTTCCTTCTCCTCCATCATGGTTGCAGGGTCCGACGTAGACCCGGTGGCCTTCTGGAAACTTCGACGATGTTTCGACCTTGAGGGGTACTGAAATTCATTGACAACGGATCCCCGCTGTCAGCAGATGGAGAAAAGAGCAAACAGGCTCTTTCGGAAACAAAAATAGAACCATTTTCCATGAAAAACTCGAGGACTCCCAACATTTAAGCGTGCGGTCAAAATCTGAAGATGGCTGCCAGAGGAGGGGCTTAGAGAGAGGACTGTCATTGGATGGGAGCAGTATGACCCGAGGACAGTGATTGGTTTAGAGGAGAAAAACAGTTTATAAGTGAAAGTGAACTGTTTTTCCTTTTACCGAGGATTCCCAGGCTGACGACAGGGAATATTCATGATCATGTGAATCCATGCCAGCCCCCATGCTGGAGAAAGAGAAATTGTTTTTAGAAGTATATTCTCAATGATCACCACATCAAAGTTACTGTGTCTCTTTGGAGGACACGAGATGTGCCAAACAGAACTCGTTCACAAAGAAAGGTTATTTAACTCATACAAACTCTGTGTTGGTCAAACTTGAAAAAAAGAAAAAACCACCAGCCGGTGAATGTACATCAGTTGCTTCCAATTGCCTTCTAATAGCCGACACGTATTTCGCTTAGGCTCCACTTGCAGTATTGTGGAGACAAGTGAGCTTCTTCTTGGCTTAATCAATACTTTGTGTGCAATCTGTGTACAGCATATTATAAAGGCTCACATTAGTTCTCACATTGTCTGCTGACTTGTTATTAACAATATGATGCATTGCAATCTCTTTCATATGCCTATTACTTGACAGAAGACCCTTCTTCTAAACAGTTTCAATAACAATTGTCTTCGTTTATAAAGACTGCCTTATTTTCCAAAGTTATTAACAGACATTAATGCCGATACACACTTCATGGGAAGTCTGCATAGCACCTTGAGCATACCATGGTCAAAATATATGTAAACCAATGTCCTTATTTAAAGGAAAACTCTTTCTGTATAACACTCACCAGTTTTTGTAAAGTGCTCTCTGTCCAATTTCTTGAATCAATTGACTTAATTCAGTCATAAATAGTAGTGGTTCACTAAATCTGGAACAAGAACATATATCCTATCATATATCTAATTTAGACTTTTTAAATTGATGTACATAATTATAAATTAATCAATCTTCACATTCACTGATGCCCTTAAACATACCTATCTCATGTAGATCTTTATGTTTCAATCCAGCCCTCCGTTGCCTCATCATTAGGGCTTCACTGTTTCTGATTCTAATACTTTTAGGCAGTGTTCTGCAACAAACAAGAATATATAAATAGAAACACAGACTCAAAAGTCTGTGGTGGCACAAAGTGTTTCCAAACACATCCACAACTTCCTTTTTATCACCAAATGCTTACCTGTGTCTCAAACCTTCTTTCACGAACACAGCAGCCTTTCGGTGTTCTGCGTGAACCGTGCGCCTTTGATTAGTGAACTTTATATGCTTTGTGCCTTTCACAAAATACTCAGCAATGAAGTCCGCCATCTTGAAACATCTTGAAACAGTAAAACACCCATGTCTCCTCAATCTATTCAAGTTGATTACTTCTCAAAATCACTTGTGTCGCTCACACTGAATGTAACCTTTCTCAATAATCATTACTTTACTGCAACATTCTTTAAATAACACTATTTTTAAAAGACCTATTTCCACAGTGATCTTGTTCATGAAACAGATTTGCATAATATCCTTTCAGATCGGTCACTGACATTATACTATATGGCGAGTCGGCCTCCCATATTGTAATTGTTCATTTTGACTTTCACCAATCTTAAAACCGAATATGAGTACTTCACTGTTAGTTACAAAATACGTCATTAAAATGTTAAGTTCACTGTTCTCACTTTTTCAATATTGTGCGCTTCTTGTCCACCCTTATTACTGATATTGATATTGATATTTTATTTCTATCGCGCTCGTACACAAGTGTTTCAGAGCGCGAAAACAAAAATGTATATTGAATTAATTTTGTCCTGTATGGTCATCATATATTTACCCGTCCTATCTTTATTTTTTTTTGTTTTATTTTATATATATACTTTTGATTTCCTCAAATTTGTACACTTGTACACTTTCCGGTATCCCTTCACTTTATTCAGTAGCTCTTATAGGTAACGTTGACTGCAATTTGCAGTTTGGCCTGATAAACATGCCACTGTGGTTTTGCAAGTACTTGCAAACATAGCAAAACTATCATATTGTATATTGCGGCGAGTGGCCCACATGTGCATGGTATTTTCTAATTTTAATAACAATGAAGTTTTCAACTTGTTTTAGGACATATGATTCAGTATACAGGGCTTCACATATATGTCATATGTTCAGGTTTTGGTAGTATCTGGACACACTATGTTGTACACGTTAGACCAGTATGTTCAAAGAGTGGTTGCAAACCCCACTAGCCATGTGAACTGTTTACAATCTGTGAGAAACCAAAGGGTGTCGCACCTACTAGTCCCCGGAAATCTCTCTCTCAGGTGACCATGGTACGGCCATCGCCTTTGGTTCCAGACCCTGGGGGTGGACCAGTGCGGGAGGATCACCTGGGTGAGGGGTCTTCGGGTGTGGAGTGAGACGACCAATGGTGAGACACAGTATTCCCCCCTTTTCCGTACACCAAATCCATTCTATTTTATAGGATTCTCCAATGTCCCAACCCCCCCCCTTTCACACAAACACTGGGCAGAGGAGGAGGGTGACTGAGACTAAAGAGGCTAACCCTTAAATATTGCACAGGACATGTTCCGTTAATTGGGCCTGGCAAAGTCAGACACTTGACTTTAAGTGCATACATCTGATACTAATCAGCTCTCCTCACACAGATAAAAGGTGGAACACACTCTGAGCAAGTTGGAACACGAGCAAGAGCAGAACCTCCGGGGCATAGACAAACCTTTTGGAGCAGAGCAACGGACCGAGGGACGAGAGCAGAGGGTGGAGAACCCCAGGAGTTCCCTGCAGGAGGTTGTTGCATCCAAAAGGCAGTGAAAGACATGTGGAGAAGTCCAAATCCCAAACAAGAAGGCTGCATTGTGTTTCACGGATGCCAGCGACCCTCCCGGGTGAACAGCAGAGTTGGGGAGGCGAGACAATGCCTGTGGTTCTAAATTTGACTTGTGAATTGAAAAACTGTAAAGACAAGAAAGAAGTGCACACAGCCGGTGAGTTGACAAGCAACATGAAAGACTGGTGTGCGTTAAGGAAAAGATTGAAGTTGCAATATTATATAGCACAATTGAAGGCTGCACGTGTGTGGATGATATGCAAAGAAAGGCAGATCTGTGAATGAACTTTGAAATATAGATAGCTGTGAAACTAGTGATACTGAGTAACAGAGTGATCCGGTGAAAAGAAGTAGCCCACTCAAAAGTCTCAGTGAAAGGTGAAATGTTTGTAGCGAAAAAGTGAGTGAACTGTAAAAGCAACGTGATCAAAATTAACCCTGAGGAAAGGGGAGAGTAAAAAGGTGAACATTGACATATGACATACATGTTTATGACATTGAACTGCCCAGACCAAAAAGGACTGGGGCAAATAACACAAGAGTGTGAGCTGAAGGGAAAGTCAAGGTGGTCCTGCTGAGGTCTGTAGTAAAAGCCACGCACATTTAAAAGTCTTCGACATCAGGAAACAGCCCGAGCCTGACTGAGGGAGACCGGAAGTGTAATAAGCGGAAGGGAAACCCTAAAGGATGTGAATTAATCTTGGGGAAGGGAACCCCTGCAAGTGTTTTGAACTTTTGCTTTGAAAGGTTTGTACCCGACAGAGAGACCGACGTGAACTTTTGCTTTAAGAGGTCTGAGCCTGACAAAGGGGTACCAGCATGAACTTTTTGTTGAACTGTGTTTTGAAAGCTGGAAAGAGATCCACATTTTTGAACTGCCTTTGTGTTAAGAACCTGAGCCAGAGTGTGTCATCCTGCCTACAGGGACCGCCTTACTCCGTGCTGTCTTAAATGGGGAGAAGAGCTGACTCAGTGACTTTATATTTGAACACTGACTTTTCTTTGCATAAATATTCTCTTTTACACACTTTTTATACAAGAGATAGTATAGGCCATTTTGATTTGACTGACTCAACTAGGACTGTTTTATTATTTGATGGTCGAGACTACTCCCATTCTAACTATAGGGCAAAATAGGAGTTTGTCCAAACCCTGAAAATTGAATAAAGGTTTTTCAAATTGTACCTTTTGTGTCAGTGTCATACTTGTGATACCATGCCTCCCTTACAAATTCCAAAATGTTTATTTTTTTTACATTGTGATAAGGTCTGTACTTATTTACTACTGCTCTTTATATGTTGTCTTCATTTATGTACGGAGCCACACACAGTGTGCACCAATGTAAGTTTAGGGATCATAGTTCTGCTGTTTTCAACCTAAGAATGCATTTAACTCATGCTCTGAGTTGAGATCAATATTAGTAGATCTGAAATGAAAGATCATTCTTGCCTCTTGTTGTCTCCCCCAGTTCCCTCCGAGCCCTCCTCCCTCCCTACATTCCCCTCTTCTCTCACTTCCTTCTTTTCCCCTCTTCATGGTGATTTTAAATCATTGGGCGTAGCCAAATCATGCAGCAGCTGGCCCCAGTCTGCCGTTACCCCGTCATCCTCTATGTCAGTCCCTCTGCCCCCCAAAATTATTTCCAATTCCGCTATGCCCCATCTCCGGACATCTGCCTGCCATAGCTTTATCGATGGGCCTTGTGGGTGTTTCCAGGTGATCACCATATGCTGCTTAGCTAATATTAATACAAATCGTACCATTTTGTTCCGTGATTTCTGTTTCTTCCCTCCTGGTAAGATGCCACATATGCACAGTTTCAGGTCACGCTCCAATTTTGTTC